>NW_006767435.1:719676-800554 GCF_000264995.1 Punctularia strigosozonata HHB-11173 SS5
ATAATGGTGGATGTAATGTCATGTACCAATGACCAAATTCTGAAGATATCTAACAAGATGTGACATGTTTATGGTCATATTTGAGCCACAATATATCATATTTGAGAGCCCATGGATGTTGCAGATCACCAAAATATGCCCAAAAAGTGAATAAAAATCCACATATTTGTACACATTTCACCAAAAATGTGACATATGCTCAGGGGGACCTTCCATATTTCCTACTTTTTGTACTTCTGTGCTGGTATGTGCTGGTATATACTGTGAAAGGTCCCAATACAGCTTTATCTACATGGATGGTCTAGTAATTACTTGACATTGTTGGCCCTTTATGATACTAATTCACAGAGGGGGTGTTTCCTGATGACTACAGGGCCGCTTTGATCTCATCGGCCTCATGCGAGTCGTGCCCGTCAATGAATAGCAAGATCGGCTTCGTGATGTCAGAATGAATCCGCACAGCCGGAATGAAGACATTGGCTATCCAATCCGCAGCGACATCCTGATCTGTCCACCCCGAAGGGGTCACAGCGACACTGATGAATGATTCAGACACTTTGCTCCCAAGTTTCATACAGCCAGCATGGTATCATACCTTCCTACACCCTGAACACCGCAGATATTTGGGTACGGTCCGTCTGAGAGCACAAATGTCGTCTTCGCCGTGGTCCCATCTGCCGCACAACACACTAGAAGTGTTATGAGCTCCAGGTTGTCGGAGCGGATCTTGTAACGCTGCTTCCTCTTCTTGAAGAAATAGAATTTCTTCTTTCCTTGCTTACGACCACCACCGAGTTGGATGCCCTTCTCATCCATGTTCCAGATATTGGACGCTGGAATGGGACCATGTTTGTCAATTAGCCCCTTAACAAGCTCGAAGTACTCATTGATGATTGGCCGGTTAAAGTTCTTTCCTCGCGACGGGTCAAGACCAGTAGCTTTGGCGGTAGTCAGCTCGTCGGCATGCCGGTCCTCGAACCGCTTATGCCACCATCTCCCAAGCTCTCTGCCAGCCAGCTCCGTTGCACGCGCTCGTAATTGCGTCACATCGTAGGGACGGCCTTTCTGTGCTTCGGTGTCAACCCAATCAAGAAGGGTCTGTTCTTCGGCATGCTTGAGTGCTTGCTGCTTCTCTTTTGCGACATGGCGGCTTTGGTGAATACCCCGAACACGGTCATTCAGTGTATTTCGAGCAACCTATCCAACAGACAACCAGTTAGTATTATTTCTGGATGATCCAGATACCATGTCCAGGTCACCCCGAGCGCCCGAGCAGCAGCCGAAACATTTTTGTATGTCCCGTTTTGGAGGCCTTCTTTGGCAAGATCTATCTTTCTCTCAAACTGAGAGTCTACTGTATCTTGCCTATGCCTTACAGGCCCGGACATGGATGGTTGTATGTCATGAATTGATCCAGAGTGAGTGTTGTCGAGCGCGTCGACGCAGCACCGTTGCTTGCAGGATTTCGAGGTCCGCTCGGCTGCCATCGCGGCACAGCTCGGCATGCATGCACGGCGTGACAAAGCTTGAACTCGCATACAGCGTCTCTGAAGCTCTGTTACTCCTCAGAAGTGCCAGGAGGGTGTTTGGATAGTGCCTAATACCATACATTCAAAAAATGAGAGCGATACATGAGGTAGCTAGCGAGATGCGCAAAAAGTGACGAAATCCCGGTGATGACGAAATCCCGGTGGCATATAGTATTACTTGAGAATAGGCGCCGATGTGGCTGTGACCTTGGGCTCCTCCGCAGGCGGCATTCTCCGAGCAACCTCCCCACCTCCTACCGACCGCTAGGCTGAGCACCAGGGTAAGTGAAGAACGACCAGATCGTCATTTTTATCGGCGTCTCTCGCTCCAGCAGTCGCGTTCACCAATTTGGAGCGCTTGAAACGGCCGATTTGCGATGGATTGAGCCATTGGACTTTGGATGAAGCCAGGCTAACTATGCTCGCTCACAGGGTTCACATCCATCCTGCACCATGTCTCTCGTTGTCCCCGAAGCCCACCAGCAATTCCAAGTTAGTAATCTTCCCCGTTAGTGACGTCGTATCTCATGTGTGCGGGGGGCTATAGCACATCTTGCGTCTCCTCAACACCAATGTTGACGGCAAGCGCAAGATCATGTACGCCTTGACCGAGATCAAGGGTGTCGGACGGCGATACGCCAACATCGTCTGCAAGAAGGCGGACGTCGACCTTAACAAGCGGTATGGAGTGATGAGGCAGCGGCAGGGGTAGCGCACTGATTGTCTATTCAGCGCTGGCGAGCTCAACTCGGACGAGCTCGAGCGGGTTGTCACCATCATCCAAAACCCCACCCAGTTCAAGATCCCGACATGGTTCCTGAACAGGCAAAAGGACATCGTCGACGGCAAGAACTCGCAGATTCTTTCCAATGGCGTTGATTCGAAGCTCCGTGATGATCTCGAGCGTCTGAAGAAGATCCGGGCGCACCGTGGTCTCCGTCATTTCTGGGGCCTCCGCGTACGTGGTCAACACACAAAGACCACCGGTGCGTCATTCTCCATCTGCAAGGCGACAACTTCTCATGCGCAACATAGGTCGCCGTGGAAAAACCGTTGGAGTGTCGAAGAAGCGCGGTTAGGTGTTCACTTGGACGGATGTCATGTCGGGCCTTTGTATGCTCCCTCACTTATTGCAACACGCTCTCCATGTCGCTTGCATATGCATTTACGTATACTTCACCCTGATCGCACTGCGTTAAGACTGGCCCATGGCCCTGGGAGTGAGTGTTGGGCTGCTTGGACCAATGGCCTATTTTGTGAAGAGTCACGTGGAAGTTTCTTGAACATTCGGCGCTCCCTCCCTTTAAGTACGCGATCGTACCTCTGCGACCGCGCTTAACGTCTTCAACGATGACGACGAGCTGGGAATACCCTATGCGCCATCCGTGGGTCATGCCCTCCCTGAAGCGAAAGCTTTCCACCCCAACAGACTACTCAGATACGGACGCCTCTTCACCAGCCTCCTTCCACGCAAAACGTCGGAGGTGTGACCCTCTGGAGCATGGCCTCGCTCACCTCACCCTCAACCACGTCCCTTCATCACCATGGCCGTCACGAGGCATCGTGACCGAACCCTCCGCCGGTTGCGAGGCAGCGCCCACCTCAGCCTCGGGATCAAGCCAGCAACCGCCGCATATTACCCCTATTACCCCTCTATACTCTGAAATGGACATGCAGACGTCGGATACGACACCGGTAGTGGTGCTTCCAACGTCTGTGGAAGAGCCCGTTTCCCCGGAGCAGACGGCTCCGGAGGTCAGCATGTCTAACGGGTCGTGGTACGAGCCCGAGAAAGACAGTGAGTCCGCTCATACTCCGCTTCAGTCCACCCGTCTAACAGTGTCTCCGTCCAGGAGTTGTAATCACCGACCTTTCATCTTTAGACGAGGACGAAGACGAACGGTGGGACCGGAAGCGGCCGAGTGATTACGAGATTTCCGAGGCGCTCCTGAGACGGCTGAAGTCCGGCTCCGGCCCTCCCTTGCCTGTGGCGAGGCAAGACGATAGTCAGGCGCTCGTTCTGTTTCGGCCTATCGGTCGTTCAGGACTGTATGACGCCGATGACTTGCCCGAGCTGGAGAGTACTGCTCACATAGAGGAGCTTCCCGATGACGCCGTAGTCGTGGATTCTCCACTCAACATATATCAGGACGTCCCGGATGACGATGCAATGGACATAGAAGAGTTATGACTTCTGACAAAATTGACATTGCCTATGCATATAGCTATCACCGTGACAAAGATTCTACTAACAATTGGGGACGAAGGGAAACCGGCAAACTAAGCCTAAAAGCACCTGAAAGCAGAGGAACAAGGAAGCTGTACGATTCGTTCACATAACATGTAGCCAATCTGGCGCTGCTCATGACGCGGCGCCTCCGAACTGTATTTCCGGCTGCGACCCACCGGTAACGGCGCCTGCGTTAAGATCCGCGGTGGCGCCGTTCCGGGCATTGTTAAACACGCTTTCACGGACGAGTCCCCTGTGGTGGTGTCGCGCGTGTGCGTGGGGGTGTGGGACGTGATGCATCTGCATGGCGTCGTACGGAGAGCGGACGTTCATTTGCTGGCTGCGCGGTGCCTGTTGCGAACGCTGATGCATGTGGCCGCGGTGAGTCGACGACGGTGTACGGTTCAGAGGCGGCGGCTGCTGAGGCGCCGAGTGCTGGGCCCATGGAGAGACCGACGCGTCCGCGACGTGCTGCTGCACCTGCTGCTGCTGCTGCTGCTGCTGCTGCTGATGCGGATGAGGGTGCGGATGGGCGTGCGGGTGCGGGTGGCGCCCGTGCGGATGGGCGTGGCCGTGGGAGGGTATCTGGTGTGCCTGAGGCTGCTGCGGTTGGAGGGGTTGCTGCATGCCGTTCTGCGGGTTGGGAGATTGGACGGGGGTGTGCGAGATGTTCGGGACGTGCTCGGCGGGTGTAAACGACGGGGGCATCCTGTTGGGGGTGGGTGTTGGCGCCGATACGGACGCGGTCAAGGGGCGGTACCCGGGATGCGGCATCTGTGCATACGCATCGGGTCTGGCCACTGATTGGGGCTGGAAGCCCGCCGGGGCGTTGCCCTGGGGCAACATGGGTGTTCCAGGCTGGGACTCTTGCTTCATCTGGATAGCAATCTGGTGCTGCGGACGCGCCATGGGTTGCGCCAATTGAATTTGTTGCTGGTGCGGTTGCGGATGCGGCTGTTGGGCAACTTGGTGCTGCTGTGGGGCAATTGGGTGCTGCTGTTGGGGCAGCAGTCGCTGTAGGATTGGTGGCTGAGGCTGAGGCTGAGGGTCGTGCTGCTGCTGCTGCTGCCTCGCGTCCACGTGTAGCATCGTCGCGTTAGGTTGGATGCCTTGGTCCATCGCCGCGGGCGAGTCGGCGGCACGATCGTCATCATCGGCGTCGTCATCGAGTTGAATGGGGGAGGCGGAGTTTCTGGAGCCGGAGGCGACGCCCTCTGCACCTTTCTGCTGGGCAGCGATCTCGGTCGCGGTGAGGAATCGCCCGCCCGGTCCGCGCGGACGACGCATGGCATGCTGATGGCGCGACTCGTGCAGATACGGCTACGACGGTTGATCAGCGCGCGCTCGAAGACGGTACCCTGGGCAAGACGCACCTTGCGCTGCTTGGACAGCCTGTGGACCTCTTCGAGACGAGCGCGGGCCACGCGCCGCTTGAGGATGCGATAGTACTGTTTCGCGTTGACGTAGAGCGGCTCCTCGTCCATCGGCTGGTCATCCTGCGGGGGCGGCGGCGCCTCCGGGGGCGGCTGGGGACTGTCTATCGCAGGCAGAAAGGCATCCTGCTGGGTCGGGGGCGCGGGGGTCGGTGCGGGGGAGGGCTGGTGGGGCTGTTGGGGCTGCGGGTAGAAGGTGTGGCCCTGGTAGAGGGTGTGGGGGGCTGGCGAGGAGGAGGTGGTGAGTGCAGGCTATTCCCGGAGTCGGCTGGACTGACCAAAGCCGTATGACTGAAAGACGTTATCCATCCTTGCCGCTGCCCAATCGCAACGGACGATCCACTGATTGGTCGACGACGGGCGCGCTTGGGCACTCGGAAGCACCGCCCCCACAGTCGCACCGTCACCAGATCAGCATCACTGTCCCCGCCACCGTCACTGTCAGTGCCGCACAGCTCTCCTCCGCACCGTCATGGAAGCCAAACTGTGCGCCGTCCTCCTCGTCTTGCCCGCCGAGCCGCTCACTGACACGCCCGGCCCTATCCCAGGCAAAAGCTCAAGGTCGTCGACCTCAAGGACATCCTTTCCAAGGCGAACGCCCCTGCCAAAGGCGCCAAAAAGGCCGACCTCGTCGCCGCCATCCTCAACAACCCGTCGGCAGTCGACGTGTACAACAGCATCCATGGCGAGAAACCGCCCTCAGGGACTCCCACGGCAACGACAGACGAGATAGTACGCGTCAATAGTCGCGTCTTCGTGCGTGTATGGCTGACGTCCTCCACAGATAGAGCCAGAACAGTACGCGAAACATGCGTCGTCGTACCGCGTGTCGATCTCTGACAATACAGCAGGATCGAAGAGGAACTGCCTGCGCCGTCCAGCAATACCGTTTCGCACCCGCCGCCGTCAACCTCGAACCCCGTGAGTGACGCCACTTCCCGCGTCCTGTTCCAACCATAACCCCTTTCAGGCTCCTCCCGCATCCACAGCACCTGCTTCCGCGGCCACGTCAGCTGTGGTGGAGGCTCCCGCACCTGTGGCCACGGACACTGCGCCCGTCGACGAAGAAGCCGAGAAGCGGCGGAAACGCGCCGCACGCTTTGGCATACCAATGGTAGAGCCGAAGGCGCCGCCTCCTGCCAAAACCGGGAACAAGCGTCCTGGTCCGGGTGAGCGTAAGGCGTCTACCAAGGGTGTGCCGACCCAGGCCGCGGTGGGAGAAGTACGTTTTTCCTTGGACGTCATACCGCCCGACGCGTCGGCTAATCCCTCCTGTGCGTGCGTGGTATAGGACCCGGAAAAGCTGGCAGCCCGCGCTGCGCGCTTTGGTATTCCGGACAAAGCCAAGACAGACGCCACGACAGGCAAGACGGAAAGAGGCTCGCCGAAGTCCGGTGCCGGTGCTGGACGTGGTCAGAAGCGTGGTACGCCTGCGGAGCAGCTCGATCCGGAGGAGCTCGAGAGGCGAAAAAAGCGCGCGGAGCGTTTCGGTGTACGTTTGTCTTCTATTCATCCTTTCGTTCGCAGAATCTAACACGCAAAACGTTCTCGTTAGATCAAAGCATAATGTTTATATTCGCTCGGGGCTGCTACGCCTTATTGCTACGTGATCCTGTTCATTGTATTGCTGTTGCCACACTATCAAATGGATACACAGCGCGGTGTTTCGTATTCAGTGTATCGACCCAATTGTCCGGGACATAATCGTGTCATGCAAATAACATACGAAGGACATGACTGCATCGAGATGACTATCGCCAAATCGCTACTCTTCTCGTTTGATGCCTCAAGAATGTCCATCTCGCGCCGCGGCCTCTTGGCCATCGCCCCTGATTCCGCTCGCCTGAACCTCCGTGCTCGTCCCAGGCGACAGTGGCCTGCTCCATTCTACTCCGGACATCTGGTAATCCGGCGGTGGATCCGAGCTCGCCATCCCCAACGGCTCTGCCCCCGGCACTGCGCCGGCTTCCTCTATAGGCGCCTGGAGCCTCCGTACTTCACCCGGGCCATCCGATGTTCCGACACCACCCACCACATGCAGGGGCAAGTGCATCGGAGAGCGTCCGGCTTTCACGTCGGAGGGCATGGAAGGATTCGTTAACACCGTCGGCGCCAGAGTCGATAAGATGACGGAGCTGGTTGCGTGCGACAGCGTGGCGCCGGCGTCGGAAGATACGCGCCGGGGTGAACTTGACATCAGGTCCTGCATGGACCCTGCACCGTCGACTGCCGTCAAAGATGGGTCAGCGAGGATGTTCCTCCTCGCCTGCCGCTGTTGCAAGTGCCGGCGGTGGCGTCGCCACAGGAAGGCTCCAGCGAGCGCAATGAGGGCGCAGGCCAGGACGCCGATGACTATCCCGGCTATCGCGCCCGAGGAGAGCTTGTTGCCGGACTTCGCAAGGTCGGCGACGCCCCCGGTTGAGGGCTGAGATTGTGTTGCGGAAGTGGGCGTCGAGGCCGTGCTGCTCGGGTGGTCGTCGCCATCTCCGTGTTTGCCGCCGCCGCTGCGAAAATGCATGGTTCGTCATAGCCATACGACTGGTGTTTGCGCAACGTACTCGTTTCTGCCCTCGATGACCGCTGGAGATGGCGCAGCTACGGCGTATGCTCGAATCATCGTCCAACTCACGCAGATATGGAGTAGGGTGGGGAACATCATCCTGCGAGCGTCGACAGGGCATTCATGGAAGGTATGCCTGAGGCCGGAAGACCGCAGCAGTCGACCACGTCTCTCCTACAGTCTATTTTGCGCCTGTCCTTCTGGGCGTGTACGCGAACCGCTTCCAAAAAGTCTCCACTGTTTCCGTTGTGGCACTGCAGGTGAGAAGACATGGTTCTTGGCAGGACTGCGGAATACACACCGGAACACACGCATGCCAGGCGTTCAATACCGACTTTGGACGCTGGTCACCACGCTCGCCGGGACGCTCGCTGGCAGACTGGCCGGATGTGTCCATTCGACCTGGGACATCTGCGGTTGCTGCGGTTCGTACTGCGGGGGAGCTTCGACCTCGAGCGCAGCAGCAGGCAATGGTCCTCCGGCAACTGAAACGGAGGCGGAGGGGCCCATGCTGACGAGGCTATGTGCCACCTGCGATGCGGCGTCCGAGGGTGCCGTAGACGAGGGCAGCCCCGCGAAGTAGCCCCCGGACTGCGAAGGTGGGAAGGCCGACACCGACCCGGGTTTCGTCCCTTCCGACGATGACGAGTCCGGGGAGACGAGAAGCGACCCGGATCCGTGTCCGTTCGATGCGTACGCCGGAGCTGGTGCTGTGATTAGAGCCCGAAGACCATTCGCGCCTCCCGACTCGGCCGGTACCGCTGCCCCCGGCGTTTGCGATTGTCTTCGTCGTCGCCTTATGAGAAGCAGGCATGCCGCGAGGAGAAGAATCACCGCGACCGCCCCGACGATGACACCCACGGCAGCGCCCGTACTCAGACCGTTGTGACTAGTCACAAATGATCCGTTTGAGGATCCCTGGGTATTTGGAGGTACCACGGCCGTCATAGTAGGGCTTGAGGGTCCGAGGGTTGTAGGAGGGACGTCGGACGACGAGGAAGAAGTAGGCACCGCCGACTCGATCGAACTGGTGCTCGACATGACACTTGCTGTCTGAGCGTTGCTCGTCGTAGCAGGGCTACTTGTCGGCGACGTCGGACTCACGTTCGACGAGGTTGACTTATCGTCGTCGTCGTCGCTGTCGCTGTCGCTTCCTCCGCCGCCTTTATTTGGCCTACTTCCGTCTCATTAACCAATCACGCATCTAGTAATGACTAACTTACGGGCGTCGCATAGATAGTGCCGCAGCGTGCACAGGTCCAATGAGCATGGTGAAGTCAACTATCGCAGACAAGGGTGCCCTAGTTGTCGGCATCGGAATGGTGATGAGCTCGGGTAGTCGCCAAGGTCCGAGCGGGGGTTCCAAGAAAATCTTGAGGTTATGAACCATACCTTAATCGCCCATGCGATGTATCCACTGCGTCGGAGTCGCATCGCACTCCGCAGACACGCTGCGCTTGAGTGAGAAGAACGATTCAAAAAGTCAAGTATGAGATATCGGCCCAGGCCGTCCCCGAATACCGGCGAGTCCACTATTGAAGCCGACACCCTGCAAGCATATACGAATCACACGGAGTGGAGATATAGACAGACATCGATCGCATGGAGAGAGGATACAGTGAATTATGGTGTACGTGCCAAGTGCAAGTCCTTGATCTTTATGCGCCCAGATGCTGCAGAGTGGCGATAGAGAGGCATTCCCCTTCAGTATCGTTGATCCGCCGACACGAGCCCCTCCAAACTTCCGTCCCCATCTACACGATGATGTACCCTCGTCCACAGGCTGTCGTCATGGTCGAATTGAGTGCTCGTGGGCGTCCCCCGGACCTATAGCTGCGTGGCGGTGGGGACGACGTTCCTAAGCCGGGTGGGCTGGGAGTGCGACTCCGACTGCGATAGCGATAGCCTAATGCGGCCCTGCGGCGTGCCCACTCCTTCCTATGCCACTGGTGGCGTTTCCAGAGGAAGAAGCCGAAGAAGGCGAGAAGGAGCAGGACAATGATACCAACCGCGATGGTCACGGCCTCGCTTGTGCTAAAACTATGCGCGACAGCGAGGTTGTTTGCAGCTGGTGAAACGACGCTCGTGTTGCTGGTCACCAGCGAGGTGGCTGTCAGGGACGCGTCGGGAAGCACAGTGCCTGGGTCGGTATGGTCCGGATCGCCTGGTTCCGGTTCGTCGCCGCTGTCAGGGGATTGCGTTGGCTGGGCAGCATCCGAGGGAATTCCGCCTTGCTCGCCGTCGCCATCGCCGTGTCCATCGCCGTCGCCGCCGCCGCCCCCGTTGCCATTGCCGTCTCGGCCGCGGCCTTTATCAGGGCTACATGGATATCAGTTATGGTGCGAATCAGCGACGGTGTCCAAGTAATACCTTCTAGGAAATGAAGCTGCGAGCACAGTGTTACTGAGCACCACGGGCGTCCAGAAAGCCCGTGTCCTCGAGTCCATCGCAGCGTCTAGGGGGGTCGAGGCTACCGATTGCGTTTCGCTTCCATCATCTAAGTACTAGGGAGGCCTGCTCTGGGCATCAGGACCAAATAGCACCGCGCAGTTCATGACGGTACGAGGATAGCGTGCCATGGGTATAGTAAACTATGTTTGTGCTGCAAACGTAACGCGCATTCACACGCGCCGGGCTTGGCTGGACAAACAGAGCTAGTTAAACAGGGCGCGAGAGAACGGAACCGCCGGCACGCAATTTTCATGTCTTGAACACATCGCCGAGGTCACTCGACGGCGTTCCGGCCTGAAAACACCGCGTTTGCGATGCGTCTGCGTGCCAGTACAACTTCAATAATAGACTGCCGTCGGCGTGTTGTCTACCTGAACACCAGCTGCAAACAATTCCAGGCAGCCCCGGGACATGGTTGTTGTCAGATATGGCCTATTGTTAGAATCGTTTCCGACCCCGCACGGTCTACAGCGTCGAAAATACGAGGGAATGTCGATGGAAAACAGAACGCGTGATCAGATATATAAACGCTAATTAGACGGCACGCGACCGCGACGCGACGCGCACTTCACGTGACAATATATCATGGTTATCCGACCGAGTTTGGAACTCCGCTTCCTCCCTCCTCCCCATCCCAGCCTACATCGATGGATACACCGCGTAGAACTCGTAGCACGCGTCGCAGTACGCGAAACACTGTTCTTGGGAAGCGTTCTCTGCCACGAGACGAGAGCCCCAGCTCAGCTGTGTGTGACGCAGCACCGCTGACACCTCAGCCGACGCCCGACGCGAAACGCGCGAAGACGTCGCCGACGGTGGTAATCAGCGATGGTCACAACAACAAGGAAAATATACCACCGCTACGAGGTTTGCAGGCTACGCCAGCCTCGCCTTCTCTCTCCCGGACGCGATCGCTCCGGCGTACCGTGAGCACGACAGTAGTCACACCTTCGCGTCGTCCTGGTCAGTCCACCTTTGCACCGTGATCTCCGAAGAAGGATAGTTGGGCTAATCTCATTGATATGTAGCTGTACGAAGGTTTTCGACGTTTGGCACGTCAGAGTTCGCGGCCTTGTCCATCGCTACACCTCCACCAACCCCATCTACTTCGACACATACCCTCGAGTCACGTGCGCGTGCCCTTCTGCGAGTCGGTACCCATAATGCTGGCATCGTTGGGCGTGAGGCTGAACAGGCTGTCGTGTTTCACTTTGCCGACTCCTTCCTTGAGGGTGATGTTGCGACTGAAACCGATCCCGTGTCAACATTGTACATATCCGGCACCCCAGGGACGGGCAAAACCGCGCTGGTCGATGCAGTACTTCATGACATCGCAAAGACGCGAGTATTGCACCTCCTTAAGATCAATTGCATGGCTTTGAAGACCATCGATGATCTGTGGAGTCGCTTGGCCGAAGAACTTCGCTCTGTAGTTGGGGTCAGGGGGCGTAAACCCAAAGCCTGCCAGGATGCTGTAGCATCCGCTCTTTCCTCTTCGCAATGTAAATGGTGTGTCAATCTTTTCTCCTGTCCTCTCGTCTTAGCTCATGAGCTTGGATTGACAGTATTGTTGTACTCGACGAGCTCGACCATATTAGCAGCCCCCAGGCGCTTGCTAGCCTTTTCTCCCTCGCAAACACACAAAACGACAAGCTTCGGCTCATCGGTATAGCAAACACCCATACCTTGACGTCTGCCTCTTCGAACGCGCGGGAATACTCTGGGCTGGGTGTACAAACTTTGCATTTCGCCCCGTACTCCTCGGACGATCTCCTGTCAATTCTCAAACGCCGCTTGTCCCCGATACTGGAGGCTCCCGACTCCGAGCAGCAGGCCAAAAAGTTCTTACCTCCCTCGACCTTGATGTTACTGAGCAAAAAGGTGGCTGCGCAAACGGGTGACGTTCGCGCAGTCTTCGAGGTTCTCCGTGGTGCCATCGATCTTGCGGCGGCTTCGTATCCTCCCCACTCTTCCTCTCCCAAGACCGCGGACGTGTCACCAAATAAGGCGCCCACGGTAACCCCGTCACATGTCCTCGACGCGCTGAAGGCATATGCACCTGCATCAAACCTACGAAACGGTCCGACACCGTCCACGGCTAGCGAATTAGTGACGAAAGTCCGTAATCTCGGCTTGCAAGCGCGGTTGGCCCTTCTTTCATTCGCGCTTGCCATCAAACGCCTCGAGGCTGGCCTCTCAATATCAGATGTTCCCAGTTCTCCGAAGAAACCGAGAAGCCCGACCAAGCGATCCTCTCCCTCCTTTACTTTTTCTTGCCCATCGCCGGTTAGCCGCGACTGCGTCGAGAGCTCATCCCTCTATGGTTATTATGCCACTCTCATCAGTTCCACTGGCAACGACGTCTTTTCCCCAGTGTCGCGAACCGAATTTGTTGATCTGCTCGGCGTCCTCGAGACCAATGGTCTTGTGTCGCTCAACGGTTCCTCGGCCTCATCCACGCGGGCAAATTTCATGAAGGCTACGTTCAAGCGCTCCACCAGCTTCACCGGCGCGAACACCAAGACTAGTAGGGAGACTGCTAGGTGGACTGAAGGGACCAGGCTAGAAGAGGTCCTTCGTGGTCTCGGCGTCGATGTCGCCAACACAGATGGAAGTAGAGGAGATTCCGGTGACGTGATGGATGAAGAATTACTGGCGATCTATGCTAGGGAGTGCTCGAAGATGCGCAGAAGCACGAAGGCCAATAATGCCTTTTCGAACAGCGACGTGTTCGACGACGCCATGGAGGACTGAAAGGGTACTCGGGCCCTATTTATGCATCCCAGCTTTCACCGAAGACCAACGAACCTTTGCTATGTCGCATGCTCATCATTCGTTATTTCGTATCTCGCATGTCTCTCAGTCATCTCGTTATGCATTCCATTGTAATTGTTATACTATTCATACATCGAATGAAATTGTAACTGCAACGAGCGCATGCGCATTGAAACGGCAAAGGGGGTCTCGGTAGGGACTCGCAAGGCGGAGCAGCAATCAAAGTCGTTAAACGTGAGGTACAGTAATCGCGGATGGAACCGCAGATCCCAAGGCCAGTACCACTTTCTTGCTAACGTAGTCCGTCAATGGATGCACATTTAAAGTTTGACCATTTTGGCCTATGGTAGAGGACGTATTTGAACTGTGATTGATAATCCGGCGCTCTGCATTCATCGAAGCTGTATCCGTGCCTTCCACGATGGTATCTTGACCGCAGCCTTTGTCCACGCGTTCAGCTACGCTTGTATTGGACGATGACGAAGCAATAATCTCGATTTCAGCTTTTCTTCCTGTCAGCAACATGTGCTCGAGCTCGCGCCTTTATTTGCTTGGTGAGAGGACAATGGCTTTGAGATTCTGGTAGGAAACCAACCTCATTTCGGGCGGCGGTGAGGTTTCTCCACCTCGTTCAAGTATAGCCAGCGCCTAAGATCGTGAGCCACCAGAGAGAATGTAATTCGGCTAAACGTACTTTCTTTCGATCGTGAATTGTCATGTCGATCCATAAATCGTCGTTGCCCTCCATACTGTCGCAAAACCGCGTTAGCGGGATCATTATCTGTGCGACCGAAGCCCTCTCACTTGAGTACGTCCGAGGAGTATATGCCCAGCCATTGCACTCTGGACGCAGCTAGGGTGTCTTTCTCGTGAAGCATGCTAATGCTGCCGAGCTTGTATGTCAGCAGAATATCAATTCCATGTGGATCCCAGTCGACGAGCGCTAAGATAGGAACACTGGATGATCCTTGATGAGATGCATATACTTCATGAGTTCTGTATGCTTACTTTGTTGGCAAGTCGTTCGCCAGTTGATTAACTAGCTTGCGGGTAGCAACATCCGGATATCCCTTTCCCTGTCAGCATTCTCTGTTAGGGATAATGGGCTAGATAACACCCCAACGCGGACCGTAATCAAGATTCCCCTCCCCAGTGTTCCCAGTGAGGGATGCGATGCGGCCGTCACGAGGGAACTACGGGAGAGGGTTTGGAATACAGCCTGGATCATGCGACGTCATGTACAGTACACCTAGTGTGCATCGAGAACTCGCCTCTTTCTCAAGGATTAATACCCATCGGACATCGCTGTCGACGACGCATCTTGATATGTCTTCGTTTTGAGGCACGATAGTAGCCTGAATACGGTGCGTTATTTGGATGACTAGAGGATATGGGCCTGACAATACCTCCGAATCGTTCCCGGTTATTGGAAGCCCGGAAACAAGATGCATGGTGAGACCGCTGCCAAGAAACAAACCTTTTGGGGAAGCTCTCTGCCATAGATTATGAGCTCGGTCGTGATCAACATCTCGAAGATGGACTCACGACGTTGAGCTGTGCCCGAGAGACCTCGAATGTAGCTCCAATATCATCGACTAACTAAACCGAGTTAAGTCAGCACAGATGACATCGTCAAGCAGTAGAAGCACTGACACGATCAACGGTCGATTGGGTCCGAAACAAATTGATATCTTGATAGTAAATGTCGCTACGAGTAGGATATCAGGTGTTTTATTCAGTTATGGGACGCAGGTGAGCATTTTACCGCTTTGTAACCGGCATATCCGTCACCACGGCTTCATGGATGGACGACAAAACACTCATGAGCTGAGCTAGCGTACAGCAGTCAGACGATCGATCATTGAACCATATTTCGAAAACAGCAACAAACCAAATGTCTTCGTCCTTGCCGGAAGTCGCATAGAGCGCACTGCAGCTGAATACCTGGGCGTTCACGTTGATTATTGCGAATATATGCGCGTATATGGCGAAATTATCGACCCCTTTGTACGATCACGAAGGCATAGCTCCACAACACTCTGGCCATCCAGTTCCCCACAAGCCTTCAGTTGTCGCAAGAACGAGATGATCGTATTTTCAACCTTCGTTGCCGTCTGCCCTCTAGAATATATAATCAGTCCCTAACGTCAGACATGAATAGATTGCAATATACCTCGATAGGCCATTCTCATGATTGGGAAGCTGATCCTCTTCAGCACACACTCCAGGAACATGGCCTTGTGAATGTTCGGACGAGGGCGAACTGGTAATGACGTCCAAGAGGTCTATCGCCTCGTCAGAGTCGATGTATTCTTCCCTATACTCGTCCACGAGCACCATGAGATGTATTTGTGATAGAAAGGTCCGTGACGGTTAGTACGGTCAAGACAAGAGTGTAGCGATTACCATGGGTCGCGGAGGGCATTCCGAGCGGAAGAGTGCATTTCGAGCGGAGTTTCAATATGAGAAAACGTCGACCGAGCGATTGAGCATACATGTGTTTGCATTCGCGGGTGAGCCCAGCTGTAGGTAACACAATGAAGCGCGCTACATTGGTTACGAGCGAGGCACTCGCGAAACACCAGCTCCCCGGCCCATACTGTTTGAAGGTAGAGCGCGGTCTACCATTTCATGCCTTCAAGCCTGGAGGTTAAGTCCTTCAATGCATTAAACCCTCCCGGAGCGCGTTTGACATGGTTCTCCCCTGAAGGTAACTGCTGGGTAGACCACTGGGATGAGGATTCGATCGAGTTTGCATCCGTGAGTGCTCGTAGCGCTTCCACCTGTTTAGCTCGTCAACTAGAAGGATCCGAAGGAAGAGACAAGACTTACCAGTTTTGTTACTCTTCGTCGATATTTGGAATGAAGATCGTCTAGCACTGGAACAGCTCTATATTCTTCAAGGTTTCCTCCTCGAACTCGACTTGCAAGAATACCCAGGTCCAAAACAAGTTCCAGACACCCCATGAGCAAATCGGCCGCAGCTCGCTGGGCCGATCGCAACAAACAGGAGCTCAGGATCTCGTCCATCATCTTTGAATGTTCTTGTGCCAATTCAAACACGTCTGCGAAGGATTCCGTAGACAGGCGGGACAAAAAGGGATCAAAGTTGGATCCTATGGCGGTGTCGAATGTGTACGTCAAAAGCGCGGTCACGAAGCTGTGCATACTGAAGCGCAACTGCAGGAATCGCTTGTTGGCTGCGGAGAACGTCGGAAACAGCGCGGCGTAAGCGGTTCGGGACATGCGAAAAAGAGCCAGTGTAACATGATGTACTGGATGATTGTCGTCATTGACTAGTTTGAAGGAAAAGAGACAAGCCTGCGTACCACGCATGACACGAAGCAAATAGGAAAATATTCGCTGATACTTGTTCAAAGCTTCGCTCGTGATGACGACTTCGGTCGGATGCGGAGGTTTATAGTCAATGTATAGGAAGTCAAGAGCTCTTGTAGTATGTGAGTCATTCCTACCGAGTCAAATGAGAAAGAATCGCGGCTTACTCGATGGCTAGAAGTTCGGGACACACGTCAGCTTGGGTGCTCATTTTTTGATTTCCTATGACTCACATAAAGGATTGAGCCACCTGTCTCTGCCTGGACCAGTAGGTAAATCTCGGATGGCAAATCCCAGTCTGCGTTCAGTCTCCTCCAGAAGACGTGGTGCTGCATCCTCATCAGCCTCCAATTCCGGTCCCTCGTTAGATTTCTTTGAGTTCACAGCACGTTGAGTAGACATGGTCTGCAAAGAGTCCACTATCACGGTACGCAGAACGAAGCTTAAATCTGCTCCCCCGGGTGGCCAGGTTTCTCTACCTGTCAACGCAGGGGCGAGCCCGATAGCCCAAACGGGAGGTGACGGATGCTCGCTATGGCCGGTCGAAAACGCTGATCGTATGCGTTTGATCCTGAAACGAGCGGCCAGACTGCCCGCATCAAGGTCATCGTCTGAGTCCGAGTCTGAAAACAAGGCACCGCTTAGCCTCCACTTGAATGCCGGGGACGTCAAAAGAAGGTAGGATCGTAAGATGACCAGTTGCGCGTGAAGGTCAAGGATGGGGGATAGGGATGACACGGGTGGGGAAGTTGCGATACTAGGGGAGGATTGCGGGAGGAATGTAGCCAGCACGGCGGCGGATAATTGAGAGATGTGTTTAACCAAGGGAGCCAAGACGAGTTCCGTCAAAAGCGTTAAGGTCGGTGACAAAGATGGTAGGGCGTTTGGATACGCGTTGACGAACGACCGTAGGTTTTCCTGCTGCGAGGATCGATGAACCTGCGCGAGAGAGCCAAGCGCGAACGCTGAGGGTTCATGGTCGAAGACTTCAAAGAAATCTAAGCCTGGTTTGTAGATCCTCGAGATCGGGTCAATAGGAGCGGATTCGTCTCCGGGTTTTGGCCGTATCATCGATTCCTGGTCGCATAAATTGGATCGGATATCATCTTCTGAAGGTCTCCGAGCGAGGCCCCATGCTTCTCTGACCTCGGCCTCCGTCCAAATCCACCGCAGTGGCGGCCCACAATTGTCACCTGTACAGAGAGGATGCCCCGGTGATGCTGCATATAACAACTGGAGCGACTTCTTCGCTCTAGGCAGGGCATCGGCTAGTTCGTCATTGATGAACGCAGGCAAATTGGCACTGTCGGTCAACAAGCGATCCTCCTCAGTTTCTTCTTCATACTCTTCAAAGCCGTTGTCCATTCCTCCAGGGTACGCGCCTGCTCGACTACTACCAGCCGCCTTGCTCGCACTTGCGACTGGGGTGCCGTAGCCAAGGGTCCCCGATAGACTTTTGAAGTACGGCTGGGACGTTGCCGATAACAGATGCGAGACTAGTGCCAGCAGCCTGCGTGGAGCTCGCTGCGCGATCAGAGATGACAGCCGAGTGTATACATGAGAGAGCAACGGTGCAGGACTGTCAGGGATCGGGATATAAGATTTTGGATTCCTGTCATAATCCTGTACGGTGTCGGAACCTTGTCATACGCAACATGCCATTTGTTTGACTCACCACCCCACAAAGCGAACCGATACCCCTAGCAATTTCTTCGAACTCGGCATACCGAAGCCAAGTTGAAGTAATCGAGGAAGCGTCCACGAAAGCATTTTCAGGGAACGCAATTGATGACAACTCATCTCCCATGTATTCCAGAACAGCGGACAGAGCGTGCGTGAAAGCATGCATAGTTGACTCTCCCGAGGCAGATTTGAAGGCCTGCTTACTCGAGCTAGACAATAAGTATGCTATCAGTCTTTCTTTTCTGGCGTAGTCTGCGAAGAATATCAACGTGACACGTACCTGGGTCGCGCACGCATCTTTTCGACAAGATGATCAAGACGACGCATAATAGTCCCAATGGTTAGAAACCGAGATAGCACACTTCAGATCAGACGATAGCAGTCAGTCGCGCCATACTACGAGGTGTTCCTGCACATAAACGCACCTTTGACTGATGATCTCATCATTGCCCTCGATGACAACCTCAGCATCTGTGTTCTTCCCCTGCAGTACCACTTCAAGGACAAAATGCTCATGTATGGGATCCCACATATGAAGCGGAGATGACATCCCGAGTATAGTCTGTCGCAGCCCCATGGCAATATCACGAGCTGTAGCATACACGCGCGCAATTGAAGGGTGTCGCAGCTGTGGCATGACACTAAAATGTACAGAGGATTAACAGTGGGAACACGGTAAAATGATCTGGTGCTCACTGGTAACGTGCTGCCATATATACATTCGATGACTGCTCAGACAGGAAGGGTGTCGAACTAGCTTGTGACGGAAACGAGGAGCGGAGGGTGTCCCACGACTTGATTGCATGCTGAGGGCCATATATATATTCAACACCTCCTACAATAGAGACATGGCGGGGGCGCTAACCCGGATGATCTGGCGGCTTTCAGCTGCTGATCGCCACAAATCGCCAGGATATCGGCTAGCTGACGCTGGCTTGGCAGACGAGCCAGGAGTAGGTATGGGAGATTTTTCTTGCAGGATAGAAGGCTTTCCCCATTGCAAGCCGGTATCGAGGACACTCGCTACCTTCACGTCGTCCAAGCGTTTCAAGTCAAGCGAGAGCTTGAGAGTCTCCATGATGGGGTTCTGGGGGACATCTTCAAGCTTAGGAAGAAAAAATTCCGGACGAGTCTCGGCCAGGTTAACATCGTCGACACAGAGCCCGTTGATCTCCACGAGCGGATTCAGTGAGTTCATCGCGCAACACAGTGAGCGCCAAAGCGATGTCTTCAAAGCGGCGCGAACACGTGACGTGAACGCGTCCGTATATGGGCATGTGATGAACTCTCCTCACGCTCGCAGCGACTACTTTCTTGTCTCTTCTTGATCCGCATCGCGTCGACGAGCGCTCGCTGCTCTGGCGAGACGACGATGGCGACGGTCCATCGCCGCCCGTTATCGATGAAAGCCGTCCCCCTCAACCTCGGCTCGGCCGTCTCACCATTCAAGGCGACCTCCAGCCAGACCAAACGCCCGCGGTCGCCGGAGGCTGGCGAGTTGCCACAGCTGTACTCGAAACGCCCAAAACCTCTTGTATACCCTCAAGCGGATGCCGAACGCAAGGAGAGAGATCGCAGACGCGCGGAACGGGAGGCGCAGAAGGAGGAATTCCGTGTCAAGTACCGGAAAGCGTTCCCGTCTTGGGTGTTTTACTTCAACTTCGATGTTTCCGATGGAGATGCCGAGGACGTGAAAATGCTCCAGAATCGAGTTATCAACCTTGGCGGTGTACGTCTTGTCGCCTCGTCCTTTATAGACTAGCTGACCCAAGGAAACCAGCGCGTGGATGACTTCTTCTCGAATGACATCACCCACCTCATTACCAACCTACCCATTCCCGCAGAAAGCAAAGACGAAAGCAAGGAGAATTCAAAATCGCGTGCTAAAGTCGTGGCGCATAGGAGCCCGAGTAAACCTAAGAACAGGTTGGTCACCCGCCCTCTTCTCCGATTCATCTACTGCAGCTAGCTTCCAGGGGCGAAAAGCGCCAAGCAGACGATCTGGTGGTCAAAGAAGCCCTCAAGTTTGGCATGAAGATCTGGAACATGTACAAACTCGAGAGTGTCCTTGAACGGTGTATGCCTTCAGCGACTTCAGCGATGCCAGCCGCGCAGCCAGCTGAGACGGTGGCCATCGCTTCCGGGTCAACTCAACGATCTCTGAGGGGTCTACTCGAGTCGGAACGAAGAGGCGGGCTTCTGGAACGCGATCCCACTCAGAGGCGGCACGACTTCCGTTATTTCTCCAAAGGAAGCTACTTCGTTCTTGTCGAAGATATGTGGCAACAGCTCGCTCCCATAGCGATACAAGAATACGCTGTTAGAAGAGATCGTGATGGTACAGAACGAGGCGACTGGCCCGTATTACACTGTCATCCCCAAGCACGAGGTCCATTCATCGAGTTCGACGAGCGAGAACGGCGGAAATGGGAGAAGCAAGAACGCGCGGAACGAGAGCAGGAAGCAGCACGCCTCAACGCCCATAGGAGATCGCTCGAACGGAAACGAAGGGAGGCACAGCTCCGTCTCCAAGCTCAGTCACGTAAATCGGGCGACCTTCGCCGAACTGTCTCGCTCGCCAACCTCCATCGACGCGAATCCAACCCGGACGTCCCCGACGCCGACGCCGACGGGAGTTTTGCGCCTGATTCCGCTAATGCATCCGGATATCTGGCATCAGGTCCAGGAAACTATATGGCAGCGTCTGGGAATAGCGTGGGCATCACGTCTACGACGGGCACCACGTCGACTGCCGGGAGTGGCCTACGTGGTTTGCAACTGTCCGCTTCACTTCAGGACAAGCTCCAACGACAAGTTGTTACGTCACGTAAGGTGACAGGCAACGCCGATGCAGACAAGGAGAACTCGGGCCTCATGGGCCCCCCATCGGTCATTCCGGAACGGCGACAGGGCTTTCTGAAGAAGGCGAAGAGCACGAACACCTTGCGCTTGCCGAAGCGTGACGAGGGCAGCAAACCTGGCTATTGCGAGAGCTGTAGGACGAAGTTCGAAGACTTCGCTAAGGTAGACCCATCGTGATGTTCGCGCTTTGATGCGAGCTGACTCGTACCCTCGACTCTCCTCTCAGCACGTTAATGGCAGCAAGCATCGCAGATTCGCCATGGACGACGCCAACTTCGCACAGCTTGACGCCGTCCTCGCTCGCGTTACTCGCAGACCATTGGAAGATACGTATGGCCCTAGTTGGATACCTACTCAGTCTTCGGAAGATGGATATGCGGAAACGGAGCTCGAGCTACAGCAGAGTGACGACCACATGGACTTGTTGAGCGACCATCTTCGAGAAGGGAGTGATGACGTCTGGGTCGAGGACGCTACCGCCATGGTCACTCAAGATGATGATGATGATAATGATGTGGAGGAGCTATAACAGTCAAGGTACCGTTGGGCTTACATGCAGCGGTGCCGATTACACTTCAGTAATGTGCCTTTGTCTCGAACTCTTCACCACGTTATGCCTTGGAAAGCCGCATGCACACACAATTGTATTTTACAAATTCAGACATGCCGTAGCATACCCATGAACCCAAGGAACTCTATCATTATTAACACCCTAGTTCATCCGATTCGGATGCGATTGTTACAGTCAACAAAGTGACGATGCCATCTTGCGCAATCCCTATACCATATATGCACGCTCTCAGATAGGCTAGCTAATCAATGACTCTTGGACCGACCTTGGTTGATACCGGAACTTCCGGCAAGCAGAAGACATGTGATATTCTGGGCTATCGTTGTGTATGTGATGCCGCCAGAGCTAACGGAGCCGCTTGCGGCAGCTACGAACGCATCCCTAATCGTGCATTCTATGAGCCAGGACTAGACCCAATGATCGGCTTGCACGCACCTTCCGACGTTATAACCATCTGGAGCGATGGTCTGACCTGTCAGGAGTCCCTGTGACATGTATGTGTTTGGGCGTGGAACAATCTAGCTGCAAAGGGAGCGCTGCTCACCTCCTCCTGGGAAACGCTGATGTTCTGAATGTTAGAAACTGGATCAGACGTGTATGCTGCACAGTGCTACTCACGCAAGGAAGAGAGCTCCGGTATTTGCAAGTGGCCCATCCTGTCGCCAATACCTGAAGGGGAATGAGGGTCCGGGCAACGAGTAAACCGCAGCACATCTATTTCAATACCTGAAATGACCACCGCCCGTGAGACCCTCCAGGCAAGTCCCGATGATTGGGAGATTGAAGCTAGCACGGAACTGTCGTTGAACGTTTAGGCAACGGGATCAACATGCATGGCACTCAAAGCATACCTCCGCTGTTTGATTCAGTGTGCCATTGCCGTCGCCAAGGTTGGCCTGCTGGGGAGCGCCGAGGTTGATGTCCAGGCATTCTTCGTCGCTGCGATTCTTTCGTCAGCGTTCGTTATGGCTGTGCCCAACCAAGGTAATGCCCACTAGCCAATAGCGCGAGCCCAACCAAGAAATCCGTCGTCCGTCAATACAGGTGCGGAACTGAGTCCAGATATGATCACCTGCGATATCGTGTCATCCTTCATTCTACGCACAAGAACGATAGCGACTCGATGCATAGAATATGACCCACATTCATAGGCTCGCCTACTCCATTTCCTGCAATGGTCAGCTCCGAGCCGCCCCTGAGCATAGGATTGGAGAATGGCAGTACGGCCGACGCCGCGGCCTGAATCAACGGCAGGACCGACAAGAACAACAACATTCCGTTCACGGGGGAAAAGTGAAGGTGAAGAGCTATCCGTATGCACAGCTGACGCTTTGGACCGCGCTTTCTGGTATTTATACAAGATAATAGCAAGATCAAAGCCCACACACCCAGGGTCACGAAGTCAGGGCGTGATGATTGCGATTAGGATCGACGACGGTCGAGATCCATTGGTTTGACTCTGGCACACGCCGTCGGAGACTAGCCCGAGCTAGAATGGATTGTAAGAAGCAAACGTGTACACGCTCGGGGATACTCGTATAACGTGGGTGAGCGTAGAGCATATTTCAGAGGTTACGTAACAGAACAGGAAGTTCCCAGACACATGGGTGTATAACCGCCCATCGCCGAGGAGAACTCATTGACTAGTTATGAACATACAGAATCACGAATATGACTATGAGGGGGTCACAATGAATCACCATGGCCTAGATTTAGGATGCTGGAGATGATAACGACGGTACAGGTGGCCTCGCAAGGCAGGTGATCGTTACAATCAACACAAGTACTAGTAACAGTTCCGTCTTGCGCCGATACTGTCAGGCATATTGGTAGCATAGATCTTGTATGCGATACTCATGTGGCTATCACGGTCAACAGAGTGACAATGCCATCTTGTGCGATACCTATATGATGTACACACGTTATCAGAGAGGTCAGCTGATCTCAGACTCGCGGGCTTACCTTGGCTGATACCGAGACTGCCGGGAAGCAGAAGGCCTGTGACGTTCAATGCCGTCGTTGTATATGTGACGCCGCCAGAGCTGACGGAGCCCACTGCAGCGGCTACGAACGCGTTCCTGGATGTTCTCTCGTTCAGTAGTTTGGTCGGGGGCCCAGGACCGGCTTGCACACACCTTCCAGCGTTATAGCCATCTGGAGCGATGGTGTGAAGTCCTAGAAGGCTCTGTGCACGTTTTGGGTATGGGATTATTTGACCTAAAACGTGACACTGCTAACCTCCTCCTGGGAGACACTGACATCGAGCACGTTAGCGGCGGACTCCGATGGGGGTATGTCGTACCACTCACGCAAGAAAGAGAGCTCCGGTGTTTGCAAGCCCAAGTAATGATGGTCCATTCTGTCGCCAATAACTGTAACAGGGTCAGGTTTCGGATTGGCTAACCTCGTACACATGGATGGTAATACCTGAAATGAACACCGCCCGTAACGCTCTCCAAACATGAACCGACTATCGGAATTCCGAAATTTTCTTGGAACTGTTTTCAAGCATTCAGCGGCACGGACAGTGTCGGTGTCCGTACATCTCAGAACCTACTTGCGCAATCTGATTGAGTGCACCATTGCCGTCGCCAAGGTTAGCCTGCTGAGGAGCGCCAAGGCTGATGTCCAAACATTCCAAGTCGCTGTTATACTTGTTTAACGTTTATCATGTTCGCATGCTATCAACGTCTTGCCCACAAGCCGATAGCGCCGACC
This sequence comes from Punctularia strigosozonata HHB-11173 SS5, assembly GCF_000264995.1. Taxonomy (NCBI): domain Eukaryota; kingdom Fungi; phylum Basidiomycota; class Agaricomycetes; order Corticiales; family Punctulariaceae; genus Punctularia; species Punctularia strigosozonata. The sequence goes on from NW_006767435.1 coordinate 743,825, forward strand.
CAATCGCGAAAACCGTCATCCGTCAAGACAGATGCAGAACTGAACGCAGATACGATCACCTGTGACGATGGATCAATTATCAGTCTGGGGCACATGTGATCGCAAGATGGGACTCACGTTCAAAGGCTCTCCACCGTCCGACCCTGCGATGGTCAGCTCTGAGCCTAATCCGAGTACGGGATCGAGGAACGGGAGGAGAGCTTGCGTCGCGCGGGGTACTGCCGAAGCCTTAATTAGAGGCAAAACCAACAGAATCGATAGCATCGCGAGGGAGGACGAGGGCGAGGGCGAAAAGAGTGCTGCGTTTCCACTCGCATCCTGGTCTTTGGACCATGTTATCTATTTGTGCCCGGGAATGTCCAGGCCATACCGGAAACCCCACGTTCATTGACACCTGCGAATTGTGAAGTCTGGGTCGCCAAGTCAGGGCCTAATGATTTCCGATAGGGAGCGGCGGCGGCGGTCAAAGTCTAATTGTTCAGAGCGAGCACATGCCGCCGGAGACCAGTTTGTGCTAGAATTGTGAGAAGCAGCCGTGTACACGCCCGGACGAACTGCACAAGTACGTTGCGGTGTGAAGTTGCACCCGGAACTTACGTAACGAGATGATGGCCGCAGGAAGTTCCCAAGCCGCTGCTTCCCCGACGCCGTGTATGGCAGGATGGTCTCCGACGTATGTCCGCCCACGAGAACGAGCGAGAATACAAATATACTGGATAAACAGCATGATTCCGATAGGTCAATAGTAGATGCCAATATCCCTGATATAGTCATGGATAAGTATCATGCATTGCCAAGTGGCCTAGCGAGGCTCAGGTGATCGTCACAGTCAACAAAGTGACGATGCCGTCTTGCGAGATACCTGTACACGTTGTCAGGCACCGTTACGGTCCGATTAGCCACAGGCGCACCATGGTTAACCCCGGCACTCCCGGGGGCCAGAAGGTCAGTTATGTTCTGGGCCGTAGTGGAGTAGGTGACCCCGCTGAAACTGGTGGTCCCTGTGGCGGCCGCTGCCAGCGCATTTCTGAAAGTACAGGTATCATTGTTCGTAACAAGATCATCGATAACGAGTCGAGGTTGACAGACCTTCCGATGTTATACCCATCGGGAACGATCGTGTGGTCCTCAGTGACATTCTATTTCCACGTAAGCTTCGGGTTGGCTAAGCGCAGCGGGATGAGACTGACCTCCTCCTGAGAGACGCTGTAACATTCAGTTCATCGGATTCAGAATCACATTTCACGACAGAGTTTTATTGCTTACGCGAGGAAGAGGGCGCCACTGTTCGCACTTGGACCATTCTGTCGCCAATACCTGATACAATCCAATCAGCCTCGATCAATGTAGCTGTCGTCGGCATCACCTGAAATGGTTTCCACCCGTAAGGCTCTCTTCGCATGTTCCGAGTATCGGATCCCCGAAGTCCTCACGAAGCTGCGAAGGATGGTCCCCGTGTGCCATCAGCGGTCCGTCCATGCGATAGCGATGCGGTCATCCATTCGTACCTCCGCGGTCTGATTGAGCGCGCCATTCCCATCACCAAGATTGGCCTGCTGAGGGTTCCCGAGATGAATACCGAGACATTCTGTGGAGCTGCGTTCTCATTGAATGGTTGAAATCTGGTTTATTGCCGGAAACCTCCTACAAGCCAATAGCACGAGCAAAGTTCAAGATTCCATCATCCGTCAGAACGGCTGAAGAACTCAAGCCGGAGATGATCACCTATGAGCAAACGTTACTCATCTGGTCGTTTGTTTCTGAGCTGGGGCCATCACTCACGTTGAGAGGCTCGCCGACTCCAGTACCTGCAATATCCAGCTCGGAGCCGCCACCTGCAGAAGGTGCAAAGAAGGCCACAGCATCCGAAGCACGAGGCACCGCCGACGCCCGGATCAAAGGTAGGATCGACAGGACAAGGGTGAACGGCAGCATCGTGCAGGTGCAGGCTACGTGTTCAGGCCACGCAAGTTATGCGTCAACGGCTGCGACCGTCACCCATGCCATGTAGTATTTGTACCAGACAACGGCAAGATCGGAACCCACGTTCGTTCGGAGGGCTGTGGCCTATGGAGTAACCAGCTCGAGCAACATGGTCGGCTGACGATCAAAAAAGGAGGGCCAGGATCAAGGTCGGCAGGGATTTTGACAGCTTCCGTGTGTCAAATACTGCCTGGATGAGAGGACGGTGCTCATTTGGGACGTCGAGCGCAGGTGCAACGCCAAAAATAAATGCATTCGTGGTATCTTGAGCGACCGAGAAGCCCGCGGAGCCTTAGTTTGCATGCTGAGAAGCGGCAATGAGCATCAAAGAGGGACAAAGCAGGATTTCGCGGAGGGAGGGCCATGAGGTTCTCGTAAAACACGTGCGTCCTGCTGAATAGGATGAAGTCGTTCTCACAGACGGGGGCCCAGTGCACTTACCCAATGTTTCCCGAATTGACCATGTTGACGCCATACAACAGAAGTCATCAGCTTGGGAAAGCCCCGATAAACAAGGTTCCTTTGAGTAGAGGCTGTCTTCCCGCCCATCATGCCGCCTTTGGGCATTTGTAGCTCCGATACTCCGACTGAACTCCGCGAACAGTGGGGTATGATCCAGGCCTGTCGAGCGGGACGGCGAAGTTGGCGGAACCTAGAAAGGCAGAGTGTAAGTAAGAATAACGGGCTTCTGGGAGCATCCGTCCCATCTCAGTCCCCACTCTCCAAGCAGTTGAATGCCGTACCGTTTCCCCATAATGCCGTCTAAACTCCCGAATGCTGTCCGTTCGTCCACGTCACGGCCGATTCACCTGTGACCTGGGTTTGGGGATGATCCATGGAGCTACGGGAAGAGGCCAAAGCATCTATGTGAAAGAGAATGCATGCCTCGAGGAGTCGACGAGGAGGGTCATGAGATGCTGAGCGAGCATCGCAATCGGGCGCAAGTGAGGGAGGGAGCAATCGGGTCGCCTTGGCCCAGAACGGCAAGCCAGGTTTGATTCGGCTATCATTCGGGCGACCGACACCGCTTCTCAAATTCGTGGAACGAATATCCGTGGTAGACGCCAACTTGGCGGCGAAGCTAATTACCCCCCAGACGACGGCCGCGGCACAGAGTAATATGTTGTAAAGCGACTGTGATTACATATCGTCAGACGAGGCGTTTGCTAGGTGTGCTCAAGGGGATTGTTTGGGGAGAATGCACCCACGATGCTATACCGTTGCTATATCGCACGTATGATGGCGATCAGATACGTAACATAGAGTTCATAATGGGCGGCAAGCTTGCCAGCATGAGAACCAGGGGCGGCTTCTGTGGTTGGAGCGACCTCGTTGTGTGCGCTTATCGGCGAGGTGATGAGGCGAAGCACCGAAAGCGGATGAGTCGAACGAAACGTGGGAAGGTTTCGCTGAACCTGTGACGGTCACGACTAAGTTGGCGGAGGCTTCTTAGAAATCATCAAACCAAGTACCTCCGAGTGTCTCTCACTCCTCTCTGTAGTCCTCTACCTCTGCGACTCAGCGCTCGTTCGGTCTTCAGAAAAACCCTCTGGACATCTACGAAAGAAAACCCCTGCAAGTTTCTTGCGATCTCAGGCAAAGTTTGGTCCTCGTGGTGCTCGGGCCTGCACAGTTCCACGCGGTTCTCTCGCCCTCGAGCTTGCCCAAACCGCGGTGAATTCCTTATCTAAGACGTGTGAAGCCTTGTGCGTGGATATTGACACCTTCTTCGCCGCAGCATCGCCTCAAATACTCGACCACCCGGCACTCATGGCAGACACCCCTGCAGGTTCCGACTCGGGCGCCTCTCCACAGCCCGACGACAGCCAGCTCACGATCCGCATCCCGAACCCGAAGATGTACATGCAACGTCAGTCTCAGTGGAAGGGGAGGAGGGGCAAGCCAAGATGTGACCATTGTCGGCTTAACAATCTTAAGGTCCATTCCGCGTCATCTATCGATGTCGTCTGCGCCACACATACTGACCCGCCTTTTCCTTCCAGTGCGATCGGGTGCTTCCGACGTGCAACCATTGTGGATTTGGAGCTGGAAGGGTCTGCAAGTATACTCCCCTGCCTACCCCAGCCCATAGAGGTATCCCCCGATGCGACCGCTGCCGACTTAAGAATCTAAAGGTGCGCCACATAGAAAACCTCCCCATCGGCTATTAACCTGATCCCCTCCGCTTTTCCTCCTCCAGTGCAACCGCGATCTCCCCATCTGCAACCACTGCAGCGAAGACGGCGAAACCGAATGCGTCTACACGCCGAAGAAGCGCCACAAGGTTCCCTCGGACCACAACCTGCCCACCCGCGACCGACCGGTAATGCCCTATACGGCCAAAACAGCCTCATTCCTGGTGTCTGATATCCCTTCTTTCAATGTCGCCTTTCCTGTCAAGGACGGTCAGCATGGCCCCTCGTTCGCGTCCACGTCCGCATCCGTCTCAGCCTATCCGAGCACCGGGACCGTCGCCTCCGCCTACACTCACGCCTCTCATTCCATCTCCGGCTATCCACCGCCGCTCGAGCGTACCTCCGCCTCCGGCTCGGACATGGACGAACGTGACCGCGATCGCTCGCCGCCGTTGGGCACGATGCCCTACGCCCCTCTCGGCCCTCGAACGGAATACCAAGCGCACTACTGGACGCCCAAGCCGACTCTCCCCCCGCTCTCCCGCACGCACACGTCGACGAGCAGTCTCCCCGTCGTCGGCCGGTCGCAATTCGATCCGAACGTCGTCCTCGCGCCGCCGCACGTCGAGCCGTGGCTGCACCCGGCCTTCGCGCCGCTCCCGTCCCCGATCACGAACTACCTCACCCAGACGGCGAACGCGATCGAGATGCCGGCGCGGCACGCGTTCGACGACGCGCTCGCGCGCTTCCTCGGCGACCTCTCCGCCGAGCTCAAAGCGACCGCCGCGCTCGCGCCCGATCCGTACGCGAACGTGTGCAAGGCCATTCAGCACGGGGACACGGCCGCGCTCGGTCCGCGGCTGCACATGTGGGTGACGTTCCATCACGTCCGCGCCGGCTCGACGAAGATGCACCTGCTCGTGCTCCTCCGCGACGACCGGTACGGGATCGGGCGGGACGAGGAGGAGCGCCGGAGGGAGGAGCTCGCGATGCGCGTCGACCACCAGTGGTACGGCGAGGCGGGCGAGAAGGTCGCGGATGCGGTGCCCGAGATATCAGACACGTTCGAGCGCTTCCCGGTCCAGCAACAGATCTTCGACATCCTCGTCTACGCGCACCGCAACCACGGCTCGGCCGCGGACATGCTCGCCGAGGTGCGCGCGGTTGGCATGGTGAGTCCGCCCGCGCTCTCTCTCTCGTTCCTCCCTTTTTTTTTCCCTCGCGAAACGTTCTCTCGTGGTGTTTGCGCATGTTTGCTCAAGGGCTGGTTTTTATGCACAGGCTTCGATCACCTGGCCGATGGCGGAGATGTTCGTCCGGCTGTGCCCGCTGTGCAACCTCCGCGCGAAGGCGGCCCCAGCACCGCCACCCACCTCGACCGGATCGCCTTCGTTAGCGCCGACGCCCAGGCCGTCCACGCTCTCCGCGTCCACCTCCACGGCGGGAACCCCGCCCGCGATCTCGTCGGCGTCGTTCCATAATATCCCACCTTCAGGCACGCGACAGTACCCTGCCCGATTCTGAGTTCTCCGACGAACCTTTGCTTGATGCTTGTACCCTCACGCTGTAGCCTTATCGAAAGGATTATGAGATGTATTATATGGAGTAGCTCGATATGAAACAGGGATAGCGATGCAAACAGACGTGGTAGGCGATACTGGGAGGTGCAAGCACAGTCCGGTCGAGGTGGTGACCGAGGAAGGCGTCAAAGTTCGTTACTGTGCGCTGGGAGCGCGCGAGGGATATCTAGCGAGTCCGCGAAACGATTGCGGCTGATATACAAAGAACGGTTCTCGGTCGAGTCGGGGACAGAGGAGGAACGCAGCGTCTCTAGCTGTCTCTAGTGTGGGGTCATATAGTCTCCGCGGTGCATTGTAGGATTTTTATCGGACGGCGATGCTATCGTAGTTCGAAGCTGGCGAAGGCGAGGTCGTACCCGCGGAACTCGTAGTTGATTTTGTCGGTGCGCCTGTATAGTCTACCCCATGACGCGGGGGCTTTCTCCTCGGCTATAACCTCGGATGGACCGGCGACTTCTTCCTTGACGGGAATGTCGATACCCGGAGCTGCGACCGCCCGAGGCTCGGCGGGCGATTTGTCAGCGGAGGCGAAGGGCAAAGGGAGGGAAGACCAGAAACGCGTCAGGATAGACGGAGACGCGGGCGGTTCTTCCCTCTTTTCGTTGGCGCGAGGCTGGGCGCCTGCGCTCTGCGGCCTGGTGAGCGCAGCCTTGAAGGCGCGCTGAGCAGCCTCGACCGCGCTCTCGTCTTCTTCCTCCTCGGCGGTCGCCGAGTCCGCGCAGGAGACGAACATGGTGAGGGTGATGTGGCCGGGCTGGAAGATGTCGACGACGCGGCGGACGAGCGTCTGGAGGTCGGGCATCGCGTGCGCGTCGTCGACGGCGGAGGAGCCCGAGGGGCGGTAGGGAAGCGGGACGTTGCACTCGAACGAGGCGTAGGACCAGCCTTCCTCGGGCGTGACGTGGATGGTGTAGTAGCCCTCGCCGCCCGTGCCGTCGAAGTTGGGTGTGGAGGAGGAAGAGGAGGCAGCGCTGCCCCACTTGAGGAGCGCGTTGGACGAGTATCCGCAGGGCGAGAAGGCGTACGCGTCGAGGGTCGTGAGGTGCGCGGGGAAGAGGGACGTGATCCCGATCGACTCTTGGAGCGCGTGGGCCTGGTCGAACGGCGCGGAGGGCGCGGCGTCGGAGGGTTCGGCCGCGTCGCCGAAGAAGAAGGGCGCGCGGGCGGCGGGGGAGAGGTGGGTCATCAGGATTTCGATCGTGCAGTCGCCTGCATGCAGAGGGTGCGGGGGCGCGTCGATGGCTGGTGCCGCATGAAGGTGGTGGTGGTGGTGGTTGTGGGACAGAATCCGGGGTGGGATGCTCGGGCTCCCGCTCGCGCTGGAGCTCCCTTGGTCCTCCTGGGGCCCGACCATGTATAGCAGCCAATGGTCGCCGTTCGTGCGGCCGACGGTGTACGCGGAACCGTTGGCGAAGATGTTGTCCAAAAAGCGGACCTCCTCGTCCCAGCCGCGGTGCGGCCCCTGTTGGCGCTCGGGGAACATAAAAGACTTGCGGGAGTAGAAGAGACGGTACACAGCCGTGAGATTAGCGCGGGCAGCGGCAATGTCCAGGATGCGCGGAAGCCCGAGGAGGTTCAGGGTCGTGCCGCATGTTTTGAGGATGAGGCGGTGCGGGGAGACAAAGAGCGAGGATTCGCTGGAAGGGGGCAGCGTTAGATAGAGATCGTGTGACGAGCGCAGAAGGTTTAATCGGAAAGAAAGTTAGGCGTCCCTCTTCCCGCTCTGGGAGGGGGCGTCGGCAGCGCAGCAGCATAGGCGGCTGTGTGGACATGGATCGGAGACGGACTGACCTGAGCAGGTAGGCGTCGACCTCGATGCCTTGGACGACGGAGAGCACCTTGCACTTGACAATGTCGAGCATCTCCTCCCAGACCGCGCGGGGCACGCTGCGGAGACCAAACTTGCCATCCCGAGCACTGTCGGCGCCGGGTACGGCGTGGGCGCTCGGGGCGAACCAGACCTCGAGCAGCTTCTCCGGGCCCTCGAACGGTGCGCCATAAACGTCTGGAGCCATCGGGACGAACGCTGCAACAAATGCTATAATATCCTGAAATAACTTTCTGTGCGCGGGTTGCGCGAGTTGTGCGAGCGGGGCAGGAACAGATGCAGAGACGCGGACACCCCAGCCACTCGAGTCAGTTCAAGTCGAGGCCGCCTCGCTTCTTGCTCGCGCGCACGGCCCCTTTGCCTCCTGCCTTTGCGTCCTTTCGGCCACTTGCTAGGATCGATGGCCCATCAGGAGAACTTAGGGGGGCTCACGTCACGTGTCCCTGCAAAATTATGCACAGCCCGCGTTCCTGCACTCCGGGCGACGCCGTTCTGCCGCCGAGTGACGACATCCGAAGCCGACGGACATCTCGTCGCGCGCCCAAGCGACGAAGCCTGAACGTTCCCGCTCATCGTCGAGCATGGCGAGCACGACTCTGTCAACGTTGCCCTGCGCCGCCACGCGGTTATCCGCCATGCGTGCAGCTACGCGTCTTCCGGTGCTCGGCGCCAGCAGACTCTTCCGCGCCTCTCCAGTCGCCCTCCCCTTCCGACGCGCAGCCGCCCTCCCTCGATTCCGTCTCAACTCGACATCCTCGTCTTCCTCGTCCTCCTCCTCGTCATCAGGCTCGAAAGAGTCTTATCCACGAGACCTCCCGTCCGATGCCTCGCTCGGCCAGCGCCTCAAACATCTCATCAAGGCCTACGGCTGGTACGCCCTCGGCGTGTACATCGCCGCCTCCACCGTCGACTTTGGCCTCACCTTCGCCGCCATCAACTTCCTCGGAGCAGAAAAGGTCTCGCAGTGGGCCGCCGCGGCCAAGGCGTACATCAAGTCGCTCCTTCCCGCGTCTTCCAGCGAAGAGGAGGAGGCCCACGAGGCCGCCGACGCCGCAGCGCAGACGGAGGCGAAGAAGAGCGCGGGCACCGGCAAGGAGGGTCTGTGGGCGATGATCGTACTGGCGTACACGATCCACAAGACGGTGTTGCTGCCGTTTCGCGTGGGCGTCACCGCGGCGGTCACACCCAAGTTCGTGGGCTGGCTGGCGAAGCGCGGATGGGCGGGCAGCCAGGGCACCAAGCGCGCGGCACAGCACGTCAGGGACAAATACGGGCGTAATAGGGTGAAGAAGGAATAAGACTGGCTTGGGGGGAAATCAAACAATGGTGCGTCTTTTTCGTGATGCCGGAGACAACGTCTCACACATTTCACAAGGCATTCACAAAGACGTTCATATACCGTATTCGCTGCATCTAATCTTGTGCTAATGATCAACAAAATCACATCATGCGATCCAACATGCGGATTTTCGTATTCGCGACGTTAGAATCGATATCAGCGCCTTCAGCGCGGTGATTAAGAACTTGATCCCCCGGTTCCACTTCTTCCCGTGTATGGTCGTGCTTACTTTTCTAATTTCCTCGTATCCAATGCTAGCAGAGACCCAAGGTACGCAACCCCCTCTTGCCAGCAACATGCAATAGACTGACCTACTTTTCGGCGCCCAGGCCTACCGCAGTCAGCCCTCGTTCGGGTGAATCGACGAGACGAATCGTGATCGGATGAAAAACGTAGATTGTGCAACGTGACAAAAAAAAAGAACCCTACAAAACCCAAGAGAGAACTAGGAAAACCGAAAAGCGCGCGTCTCTCTCTCTCTCGTCCGCTCACACCTGCAACCAGAAATCGCCGTCGACGCGCTTGGTCTCCCGCCGCTCGCGCTCTCGCCTTGCCCGCTCGTGGCGGCACGTCGTCACCCCCTCGCGCGCTTCACGGATCGACGCGCGCAGGCGGCACATGTCCGCGTGCAGCGCCGCGTCGGCGGCCTCGAGCGCGATCAGGAGCGCGAGGATGTCCGTCTCCGAGACGGGCTCCGGCGGAACGGGATCGTGGGACTGCTGCAGGGCGGGAGATCGGGTCGGGGGCGGCGAGGGCGGAATGCGAGTTTGGGGCTGAGGGGGCAGGGTCCGGGTCCGGGTTCGCGTGCGCGTGCGTGGCGGAACGGGTGCCCGTGGAAGCGATGCCGGCGCTCGGTGCCCGTGCGGAGGGAGGGACGTGGGCGACGCGGACAGGGCCGCTTTGGTTTTTGCCTGGACCGGCACGGGCGCGAAGGAGAGGCTGGGGAGCGGCTTGGCGAGGAGCGCGACGAGGGCGTCGATGTCGTTCGAGGCCGAGCGTCCGGAGAGGAGCGGCGATTGCGAAATCTGAAGCCTGATCTCGGGGGCGGGTAGCGGTGACGGGTGGGATGGAGATGGGCGTGCGGATGGAGTGTGCCGGAGCGAAGAGGCCATGGAGGGGGGGGGGGCGAGGGTGTGCGAGAGGATGTTTTTGTGTGCCGAAGGCGAAGCGAAGCGTGGACGATTCCCGGGTCGGCGGTGGAAAGGGAGAAGCGGCGAGCTGGAGCGAAGTTTGAATTTGCTGGGCCGTGCTCGTTCGGACGGGGACGACTGACAGCTTGACTTTGACGGGTCCGCTGCCAAGCCGCGTGGCCTTCGCATTCATTCGTGGAAATAGGTGCCGTTGTACTACTTCATGTGCGACTACGTATCTCATCGACATCGGTCTGCAGACAAACCTCCTTGCATGCTCACAGGGGAAACATCTCATTGACAAAACGCTTGAGTATGAAGCACATGCCAGGATGTTTGTGCCGAGCTCTAGGCTCGCTATCGGTTAAGGATCACCAAAAGTACATGGAAGTCTGAGTCCATCGTGAAGATCGTATATGCTCATATGCAGGCGGATTGAATACTAGTGCCACTGCGAAGGAAGTGCTGCGCTCTCTTGAACTGATTGGGTATATGAAGCGGCGAAGTCGATTTGACCTCGATACTTTCCGAGTGCAACAACTCCAGATCCGGTGATCTTGCTTGATGTTCTTCGTTACTTCTCGACGATTTGGTAGAGAAAGTGATCGAATGTTAGGTAGGTAGGTAGAATCCCTAGAAGTCTCGAGCGATTGCGTCATCACGCTGACTTGCTCGCTCAAGATACTGAAATGGCCTGCCTCACTTACTCCTGCGCTTGTGCTCCCTAACTCCTTGCGGATTGATGTTGATCCCGATGAAGGGGTTGCTCGCCAGAAATTGAAGGCAACGCGGACTTTGATAGAGTCCAGATTCCCAGGACCGGCATGGCCTTTGGCACCCAGCGCGTACAGCGTGCTTGCAGCAACAACGTCGTTCATAGTGAGTCTTAGTAGCCTTATTGACGTTTCCAGTGACGTCCTGATCCCTGTGAAGGTGGAAAACGCTGCTCAGGGTCTTCGTCCATGCCGAAAGCCGTCGTTTGAACAGTTGAAAGCCGGTTTGGTAAGGTGTCGTCGTTTCTCCTCCAGAAAGTGCGGGCACCATTCATCAGCCAATAGCTTCTTGAACTTTCAAACTTCATGCTCCAAGCTCCGTACCCGGTACTTCTTCAACTGTCACTCCGACTCTCACGGACCATCTGCGCGACGAGAGCTACGAGGACACAATGCTATTCCGTAAACGCTCCCCTGCCGTCTTACCCCTTTGCCTCTTCAGTACCGTCATGTTAGGCCACGTCTTCATCACTCGCGTGCGTTAGGCAGTGAACTTTTACGACTTTGCTCTCACGATCATGGCGCAGGATTCGAACACATACTCTGTCTCCATCGTCATCCACAACAACGCGGGGAAGGGATCAGGGGTTCCGGACTCTCACTTTGACTTGATACCCACCGACCCGAGCAGCTTCTACCTGAGGAGCGGACATTCAACACTCGGCCCCCAGTTGGCGAAGAGCATCACTGCTGTCCCTGCAGGGTTCTTCAGTCGCGACCCGTCCGACGTTGATATCGAGGGACTGATTGCTTATAGAGTCCCTGGCCTGGATGAGGTTGCCGATATCTATAATCTAGTTGTCTATTTCGCTGGTACTGCGACGGCAGCTGGAGGCTATACTACGGTTGGCTTCGTGAATGCCAAACTAGGGCTCAGCGAGAAGGTCTTGGCGCGCATGAGCGTTACTGGGTCAGATGCAACGTATACGAGCTCTGCTACGTCTAACGTCATGACGGTGAACAAGAAGGACTATACTTTTCAGGCGAGTATCATTTGACTATTTCTGCAGTCCGCGTATTGCCTAACTCTCTCTCTATCATTCCCTCAATGAAGGCTGAAGTTCAGAGCCACGTAGTCGGCGACTATGGATTGGCCATTGATGTTACGTTCACGTGCTAAAGTTGGAGACGTTACATATTTTTTCAAAATTAGCCCTGACATTCGGAAGGTTGCAGCGCACTTCGTGCTGGCAAGGTAAGGAATGGGAGGTGGTAAGTAGTATTGTCCAGCGCGGTCATGATAACGGTACCCAGGCCTCGCACTTTGCCGAATTCGAAGCCGTGGCATGAACGTTTTTCCCTAACTTGCCAGGCATGTAAGCCGTCACTAATAACATTGCACAACCTCGAACTATGAGCTTGGGCACTGAGTTCATGATCCCTGTAGAGTTTGGCTTTTCAGGCTGAAAGCTGAACTCTATCCTGGAGCCCGACCTATGTAACAACGGTAATATTCGCACGGTTTTGATGACAAGATCTGATGCATTCCGGTCGGCCCCTTTACTTGCTGAATGAACTCGCCGCCTCTCGCTTCTCGCCTCTCGTTTCGTTTAAATCAGGTACTTGTGGAAGGTCCATTCGCATTGGCTCCGGGGAATTGACCAAGTTCCGCTTTAGCCACTGTGTTTTCGTACCAGAATCGGACTGCGATCAACGACACGGATTCTGAGGTCCATTGACCCCCTGTATCAGCAACGACCCCATCGTATGCATTGAGCAGCAGCGGTGATGACTGGCGGTAATACCAAGAGCTTGCTCAGCTTGCCAGACGAACTTCTACGTGAGGTACTGGTACACCTCCCTGCTGGCAGAGATGTTTGCCGTGTTGCGTCGGTGAGTGCGGTGGCCGGCAACAAGACCCGTGTTGATATACATTGTATAGTGCTGCCGTCGTCTCACCTCCATAGTCGAGGAGAATGTTGATCTACGATACGCCTTGGCCCTCGGGAAAAGCGGCATGGTCGGGAACGCGATCGCCGTGGAATCTGCACAAGATTGTCTGAAGAAGCTGCTGTTCCACGAGACTGCCTTGTCCACCATTTGCTGGAAAAGCAGTAATGCACTGCCCTTTGACGATGAAGAGTCTCCCTTCGAGGGAACACATCATCGGTTTGCGGGGGGCGTTTTCGCTACATACAACGACGGTGTTTTTCGAACCGAGCATTTGCCAACCACCACGGCTCCCGAGATGGTGGTCAACGAGATGGTCATCGACTTCCTCGACGGACCCGTTAATGCGCTTGCATTCGACCCCTCTCAGGATCTCGTCGTGTTTATCCAGGGCAATGGCAATAGGTATGTCTCAGCCAAATTTGTCCAATGGTATGTAGATTCCCAATTGATTGCTCAGAGTTCCGGTTGCTGCTCATCTGCGGGCACTGACTACCCAAGTCGTCCATCCAAAGGCTCACACGCCTCTTCTGAAAATCTCAACGTCGTCTGCCCGCACGCAGGAAGTGGAAGCTTATATCCACGGGGACCTCATTGCGCTGACTTGGTTGTCCTTGCATATGATGAGGCTCTTTGTATGGGATTGGAAAAGTGGTGCTTGCCTGGTACAGGTAAGCGATCACGAACTGCGCGACGTCCGTGTCACCGACCCTGTCCCTCCCCAGAACAAATCACTCGCATACACATGCGGCTTCTCGTTTTTGTCCGACGGCATGTTTCTCGCGGTTTCTCCGGAACAGAACGGAGAAATCCAGCTTTACTCCTTCCGTGATGCGGACGGTGGACTTTATGAAGATCCTCGTCGTCTTGCGGTGCTCCATCTACCCCGTTTGCAAGCCAAGGCATCGATCATAAGCATGTCGGTACAACCCTCAACAAGTCAAGCCGACCTTGGCAAGCGACGACCTTTCAGACCTGATCTAGAATCGGGGATAATCTTGTTTCGCATATCGTACTACGGTGCACGACATCCCGATGGCGAAGAGTGCGTGGTCTGCGTTCGCCGAAGCACGTTTGTCAGACGCCTTGCACAAGCGCTGAAGGAAGACTGGACCGAATGCCGCGTCGTTGCGTGGGATGACTGGGGACCGCGAGAGGCGCATTTGCGCTTCTGCGACATGTACTCTCGCATGCCGAGGTTCGTGGTCCCGTAACCATAGGTTCATCGTTCATGACCTGTTCATCATCAGTGCGGTATCGGGTGAGCGAGTGATCATAAAGGATCAACGCTCCGACGACACGGATATGCAAGGCGTGGTGATATTGGACTTCAACGTGCATCGCATTCCGGCCGTAATCTCTGACCCAACCCTCGACAGCGATGGGCTCGAGTTCATGGATTGCTTATCGTCTTACAAGACAGAGCGAGGCGATGTCTTTAAGCAAGATGTGGTCACAGAAATACCGCACCGTATGTTCGCGAAGGCGCCTAATGAAGGATTTGATGCTGCGCTGGAATGGATGATATACGAAGATGGATTCATCGGCTGTGTGAGTGTTCAGGCTCATCGACAGCGCTGTTATTTACTATAATGAACCCCTGTCGTCAGGACTTCGAGGAGGATTGTGGACTACGGATATTGAGCTTCTAAACCGAAGGCTAGTGCCAGGTTCGGGAGGTATAGCAGTGATGTTGTACGCGCGCTTTGTCAATAACTGCTACCATTGTCGCGTGTTGCGCAATTTGGCTCGCGTTCATGTGTTGTACGGGTATCTGCTGGCAGTAACCAAATCAGACGGTACAGAGAGTCGGCGGACCAAGACGAAACTCAAACAACTACGAAACGGCGGACTCGGGTTGGTCCTGGAGAAGTCATGTGATGCATCCACCCTAGGGCAGGGCGCATGCCGCGTGCGGTCATTCCGGCAAGTTCCCTGCTCGTCTCCCAACACACCATGTCGCTCGCGCGGGCTCGGGGAGCCCTTCGCACCCGCCTAACATCGGGCACTATCACTGCCGGTCACCAGCGAAGATGCGCATCCGACCATGCTCACGATGAGCACGACCACCATCACGAAGTTGACACCACCGTGTACCCTGCGGAGGGTGCGTCTCCGACCTCTACTCTCCGCGTTCGATCGCTCAGTGGGAGCATGCTGACGCCCGTCGTGTCCGCTCGCGGAATTCAGGCTTTGGCTCCCGCATGTGGCTTTATCTCGCCGCCTTCTCCGCGGCAGGCTTCACCTGGTACAAATTCGGGGCGGAGCCGACGACGGCCTCGTCCTCCATCACGCGCTGGCTCACCAAGCTGCAAGTGCCAGAGGAGATCTGGGTGAAGCGGAACGAGCAGCATCTGCTCATGAGCACGCAGAATGCGGAGGATATCCAGCTGACGAGGGACGCGAAGCTACCGAGCGTGCACCGGTATTGGGGTCCGATGTGCGTGTTTTTTTGTCCAATGTTCCTTGGGATCTCTTTTGTTTCGGAGGGCGCTGGAGGTACACAAATGTTCCCCAGAACTCTACTCTTGCGCATTTTGTCCCCAGTCGATTGCAAGCATTCGGGCCTCTTGCTGACGCCGTTCGTTAGGTCTATCGGCCAGTGCTCACCACACGGTCGCCCCGTCGGGATGTCTGTCGACCACAGCGATGTTCGTGTCAAGGCTGAGCGAGAATAGATGTATATACTTAATCCCGCGGTCATCAATCATGGTTCTGAATCTGCTCGAACGGCGATGCATCTCGAGCACTGCATAGCGCCTTCGTCGGATTGAGTGAAGCTGTCCTTGATGACTATATTTTCTGTGATAGCTTGAGCTAGTCGTAGCAGTGAACAACGAAAAGAGGATCATAGGCAATGCGCGGGTGCATTGGACGCATGTTGTGGGCGTGGGAGTGCGTAACGACGCGGAGGGTTTGTTGAACGTGCGGGAGTCGCGCGACGGTTGTCGCCTCCCGGCTTGTCTTCACATTTTCGCCCGGGACTTGCTCCTCCACGGCCTGGCAGGGCTCCGACTCATCGTATCTGTATACCCCCCGTTCATGATATCCTCCTCCGCCCCAACACATGCAACGCACAGATCATAATCGGCCATGGCGGCCCCTCCTCGTACTGAGCACGATGCTCATACAAGCCCTGATGGTCCTTGGCGCGCTGCCCCAGGTCGACTTTGACCGCATGGGCAAGGTCGGCCTCGCCGGCTCCTTCGCGGGCCTCGACGTCTTCAGCAACAGCACCGTCGCCTTCGACCCCTCTACTGCGTCTCTCCTCTCCCGCTCAACCAACGGCGCACTCGCCCGCCTCGGCTCCACCAACGCGGGGGGCGCCATCTCCGCCGGGTGCGCCCTCGGCTCCACATTCTACGTCGCGGGCACGTTTTCGTCCATCAACGGCACGAGCGCGAGCAACATCGCCTCGTACGATGCGTCGGCCAGCAAGTTCTCCGCCCTCGGGTCCAACGGCCCCAACGGCCCCATCCATGCGCTATTCTGCGACTCCAGCAACAATAAGGTCTGGGCGGGCGGCGCGTTCTCGTCACCCGGGAAGAACGTCGCCGTTTGGGATGCCAAGGCACAGTCTTGGTCCGCCGCGCCCTTTGGTGGGCTCACCGGCGCCGCGTCCGAGGTCCTATCTATCACCACAAACTCCTCTTCCTCGTCGCTTTTCTTCGCCGGCTCATTCATCACGGCCTTCGCGGGCAACGGCACCTCTACCCTCAACTCGACCAACAACCCGAACGTTCCCTTCTCCAAGGGTGCCTCGCCGTTCTCGTCCTCCCTCGTACCCATACCTTTGCAGAACGCGCAGATCGAGGGCTCGCCGTCCACGCAACAGGCAGAATTTAGCAACATCGACAACATCCTTTGTCCCGCTGGGGCGGACGGACCGAACAACACCTGGTTCGCGGCGGATGGTAACGCAGCCGTCATCACTGCACGCGCGTTTTCGTTCATCAGCGCCGCCGGCGTTCGTCTCGGGAACACATTCCTGGACAGCAGGGGTGCCACTGGGTTCAAGTGAGTCTTCATTGTGGTACATAGACACGGGACCAGTCTGATTGTTGTCTCAGGGTGACGACTATTCCGGACAACACCGTTCAAACGCTCAAGTTTTTGGATCCTACTACCGGTCAAAACACCACATGCAGTGACCCCTGTCCGCTTTCCACGGATTCCTCGCTCCTGTACCAAGACTTCCTCTTCGCCTCCGCGCCGCTCAACATCACCGGCGTACAGGTCACCCTATCCAACTGGACCGGCGCCGGCCCGGGACTGCACATCTTCCAGCTCCTCTCGTCCGGCGCCTTCGCCTCCGCCCTGGCAGACGAAAATTCGGTTTCCTGCTTCGCGCCCAACCCCTCGAACACGACCCAGACGGGCGATTGGACCGAGAAGCAGGCGAACACTGGCATCCCGGGCACGGTCCAGAGCGTGCTGGTGAGCGACGTCAACGTGGGGACGTCGGCGAGCACGGGCCCGAGCTTCACCTGGATGCCGTACGTTTCCGCCTCGGGCGACTACAACATCAACTTCCTCGTCCCGGGCTGCACCGAGTTTCAGGACTGCAACGCGCGCACGTCGGTCAAGGTCACTGTGTTCCCCGGCGGCGACCAGCAGCCGTGGGTGACGACCGTCGACCAGACCAACACGGACGACGCCAGCACGCTCATCTATTCTGGCCCGATCGTGCCGAGCTCGACCGACTTCGTGGTGACCGTCACGATGACGCTCGCCGACCAGCCTGTCGGAAATGGGCAGAACGGGCAGTGGGAGATTGTGGCGGATCGGATACAGATGGAGCTCACCAACGCGAACCTGACGTCTACCGGGACGTCGGGTAGCGGTAGCGGGTCCAACGCTACCACCGCGTCAACGAGCGGCTTTGGGTTCTTCGAGTGGCCGCTCAGCAGCTCCGACTCCTCCGTGAACGCTACATCCACTCTCCCCAACACGACTGAGACCGCGTTGGACGCGATCGGTCTGGAGCTGCTCACCGCCATGGGCGGAAGCGGCAGCCTGTCCTCGGCTTCTGCGGCCGTCATCGCGGCCGTCGCACACCACCCGTCTGGTGCGGTCTTCCTCGGTGGAGATTTCTCGCTCTCGTCTGGCTCCGCGTCCGGCGCGAAGAACATCGTCATGTTCAAGAACGGTGCGTTGGCGTCGCTGGCCGAGAACGGGTTGAATGGCGCAGTAACGTCACTTGTCGTCGATGGCGACACGCTCTTCGTTGGTGGCGCGTTTGAAGATACAGCGAGTGGTTCGACGGGCGGGAAGGTGCGCGGGGTTGGGGCGTATAGTGTCAGTGGGGACAAGTGGGCGGCGCTTCAGGCCGGTCTGAACGGCGCAGCGACGAGCCTCGGGTTCGCGAACGGGCAGCTTCAGGTCGCCGGCAACTTCACCCAGATCGTGTCCGCTTCTTCCACCAGTTCCGGCATATCCTCTGGCGGCTTGGCGGTGTGGGACGCGCAGAACAGCACGTGGGTGAACAGCGGCGGGTTCCTCGCCGGCAGCATGACGTTCGTCGGCAACGGGACCGCGGCGAGCAAGAGCCAGAGCCAGACGCAGTTCGTCGCGGGCAACGTCGCCGCGTCGAGCCAGTTCGGCGCGAGCGGATTCGTGATGCTGTCAAATGGAGGGAAGGATGGGGTTCCGACCGTGACGCCGTTGGGCGTGCAGTTAGCTAGCGGCGGGAATGAGAGCGCGAGCGGGACGGCGACGAGAAGGAGGCGGTCGCATGTGCGCGCCGCGGCCGGGCTGTTCCCGAGGCTGCAGTTCCCGAAGCTGTTGTCCAGGCAGTCATCGACGACTAGCGCGCTTGAGCCCCTACCCACCGTTACTGCGTCTTCGGGCCCGAGTGTGTCCGCCGGCGCGTTTTGGACGAACAGCACGTCGAAGGACGAAGTGGTCATCATCGGCGGCAACTTCTCGTTCACGAGCGCATCCGGAGCCGAGGCGAGCAATGTTGCTATATACGACCCGAAGTCCGGCTCCGTCACGGCTTTGCAAGGTTCCCAGCCCAGCGGCGTGGTCCAAGCGCTTCTTGTGCAAGGCGACAACTTGTTCATCGGAGGCCAGTTCACCGTCGAAGGCACTAGCGCGAATGGCTTTGCTGTTTACGATCTTGCGAATCAGAAGTGGGCGTCGAACACCCCTCCTGCGCTGGTTGCAAGCTCTGGCTCGGTTCTCGTGCGCTCGCTCACGAGCTCGGAGTCCAAGGATAACACCGTCATTGTTGCCGGTTCGTTCACGTCGGCCGGCTCAACGAGTTGCCAGGGTATATGCGCGTGGGACACGAGCAACAGCCAGTGGACCGAGTTGGGCAGCGGCGTGCAGGGTGACGTCGTGTCCGTCGCGTATGGCGGGGTACGTTCTTTTTACCCTTTCTAGATGTATCAGTCGCTAAGATGACCCTACAGGACAAGCAGAGCACGCTGGTCGCGTCCGGATCCATTGCACTCTCTGGCAACACCGCCAACGTCGCCGCCTATACCTTTGCCAACAACTCGTGGTCGGCAATCGGTAGTGGTTCCGAACTCCCGGGCCCTGTCACTGCCCTCGAAGTTAACGGAGGCAACCTCAGCAGCATCTTCGCCGCTGGTCGCTCCAGCGACTCGAGCTCCGCGTTCTTGTCCGTATGGGATGGCCGCACTTGGTCTTCGCTCGGTTCGACTCTGCAAAGCACCACGAACATCTCGCAGTTGGTGATGGTCCCGCTCTCGGACACGCATACAGCCAACAGCATCATCGAGAAGGACAGAATGCTCCTCGTTTCCGGCACCTTGTCCGAATCATCGTTCGGCAACGCTTCTTCGGCCTTGTTCGACGGCCAGACGTTTCACCCCTACATCACCTCCACGTCTGCTTCGGGTGACCCTGGCGCCATCTCCGCCTTGATCCACTCTTTCGCCACCTTCAGCTTCACCAAGCACCATTTCCTCGCCACCGGCATCGTCATCCTCATCTCGATCGCCATCGCGGCCGGCATAGTCTTCCTGCTCGTTCTCATCGGCATCCTCTGGACACTATTCGGCCGCAAGGAAGATGCGGACAAGTTCGACCCCGCAGGCACTGACGAAGACGACGACTCTATCCACCACCGGCCGTCGTCGCTGCTGGAGCACATCAATGCCGCCACGCGCAACACGATCATGGGTAGCCCGGCGTTCGGGGCTTCCATGACTGGCGAGAAGGAAGCAGAGGCAGCTGCAGTGGCGGGTGTTGCTGCAGCCTCTCAGAGGGGAGATGTTTTCGGTGGCGATGAGCACCGACCGGATACACCCTCAGATGCGCCCGTTGGTGTAGCTGCTGACGGCAGTGGCCGTCTCGCACACGCCCGTTATTCATTCGATGGGCGAGAAGAGGGCGAGCTACCGCTGTCGTCTGGAACAGAGGTCGAGATCTTGGATGATCGGGATGCTGCGTAAGTCTTCCAATATTGATCAAAGGCATCAGTGGCTGATCATACCGTCCCTTAGGTGGTGGTACGCACGAGACCCGAACACTGGCAATGAAGGAGTGGTGCCCGCTAATTATGTATACTGATCTGGACTGAAACTGGGAATATTGTGTTTATTGACTGCTGTTCTTGTTTGTCGTTTCATCTCGCTCACGCTTTCAACTCGCACATCTGATCGCATTGTTTCTTTATGTTCTCTCTCTCATGACATGCACTCGTCACTAGAGTCACTACGAACCCCTAATAGGAATTTGTTTTTGCTCTCGTCTCCCCACCGCGGACCTCAATCGAAACGCCCGAAGCACCCAAACTGCCAGGCTCGAGCACGGCTGTTGCGCCGCATCCATTCATTCCAACTCCACACTCCTTCGACTCAGACAATATTCAAATATCGACGCGGCAAGGGTAGGCAAACGATAACGATGCCCGAACGCTCCGCAGCCAGTAGCAGGCCTACATTATCCATTCTAATACTCTCCTCGGATACCCATCCTCTGCGCTCCTTCACCATTCGCGCCCGATAGTTTACTGGACATGCACCTTGTGGACGATAGGATTGTAAGTAGTGAAACAAGACAGCACCCAGTTTCCAAAATCACTGGAAGAGCCGCGTGAGTATGCGAACTGTGAGACAGGTAAGCCGCAGGGCAACGCACCTGGAGCAAGGGGTCGCGGAAATGCTTCTGGTTGTTGTGTATGAAGCCGACTTTCGTCTTGAAATCTTGCCTCCTCTTGATGTCCCGGAACTCCCTCATATGTCTGCCCGCGTTCCTCGCCTCACCGGCGTTCCTGGCCTTGACCACGTCCGTTCCTGCCCCGAACGCGCCAAAGCCGCCCCTTCTGGGCACGAGCGCCGAATTCTTCTCGGCGAGCAACCGCCGGACGAGGGCGGCGCCAGAATTGGGGTCTTCGGGCTTGGAGCCGCGCGGTGAGCCGGGGAACGACTGGGCATAGTACCGCCGCATGGAGCGGTGGCCGATACGCGCGCCGGAGGGGAGGACGAGCTCGTAGTTCGTGTCGCCGTAAGTAACCTGGTTCTCGTCGAGATCCGAGTCTTCTTCCGACGACTCTTCGTCCGAGTCTTCTGATGCTGACTCCTCGACCACCTCATCGACCTCGTCTGAATCGGCGTCAGACGCGTCTTCCCACTCCTCGTCTTCTTCGCTTTCGCCATCGGAGGCCTTCGCCTGTTTTACCTTCTTGGCCTTGGCCTTCTTCGGCTTCGGGGTCGGGTACGAGCTCGTGAAGTCGTAAAAGTCCGAAACCTCGAGCCGGTCATCCTCAGTGTCGTATGCGATCTTGCAGTGCCCCTTGTCTAGCATATGCTTCCGGACCGCAGTCAGCGTCCTGAACTCGCGCCCTTTCTCGTTGCAGTATATGCATACGTTGCCAACAGCTATCTTCTCGCCAAGGTAGGTGAGCAATCCAGGGAGGTCGACGAGGTATTCGGCGTCGGGAACGAAGAAGGAGTGCTTGGAGGACATATGTTCCAGATTCGTTTCGAGGGAGGAGGAGATCTGGGGGCAGAAGAGACAGTGTGCGGGGGAGAGGCGCGAGCGCGCGGCGGCGATCTTTTCGTCGATGGTTTGGTTGACTTGTTCTTCGTCTGCATCGGCGTCCACGAGCAAGGTTCCGCTCTCTTTGGCGGAGGAAGCGCTTGGTGGGCTTGTGCTTGTGGATGCCGCCGGCTGAGCTGCTGCTTCGGGTTCGGTAACAGATGGAATCGGTACAGGAGCGACTTCTGGTGCAGGCTCTCGTGCCTTCGCAGCAGCCTTCAATTCGTTTTCGCGATGTTTCTTCGATGCGATGTGCGACCGATATGAGTTCTCGGTCGTGTACGTTTTGCTGAGCAAATCACCTATCAATGCCGCGCATCCATGGCCTTGGAAGTCAAAACTCACTTGCAAACGTCACAGTGCGATCCCTTGGCAGACGACATAATGGATGTCTCCTGACGCCTCTCCAATACTTTCTGGTTGAAGACGGCAGCACTGACGGGAGGCAGGGATGCAACCCGTCGTTTCATGTTGTACCGATGGTGATCAGACCGGTAGTGGATTCCTGTAAATGAAAGGCGCTTTTAGTATCTCTGGATGTCACTAAAGGCCTAGACAACCGTACTTTGATCCTCCGCAGAGGGGAAAGCGATCATGCAGGAAAGGCATGTAAACAACGCCTGGTCAGCAGACATCGGTATCTGCGCGTCTACTGCTGCCATGTTCTTATTCTTTGTAGGAGGAGGAGGAGGAGGAGGAGAAGTTGAGCAGGTGAGGAGGTCAAGTAGTCGCAATAAATATCGCGGCCGGCTTTATCATCTTCCCACCCTGCTGACATCCCCCCTCTTGGTGGGCGTGCCGAATTTTTGGTTGAGTCGCGCTCTTCTGACTCCTGCCCACCTCCGGGTTCATCTCGGTTTACTCCCCCCGCCGCCGGTCTCTCTCATCAGTCTACACCGCTCCGTTGTACCCACTGTTCTAGATTAATACCACACAACTATGTTCAATGTCTCGCCACAACCTGGTCTTCAGCCTATTCACATCGGTCTTGCCCTTTCTGGGGCCGTGTTTTTGCCTGTCTGTGCCCTGCTAGCGTCCTGGTTCATGCGTTCTCGGCGTCGGCCAAAGAATGACATCGAAAATAAGGGCCAGGAAGATCATCGTAAGAAGAAGTCTCAGTGGGCCCTTCCCCGCGTCTGGCGCAAGAAGCGTAAGGAGTCCCCGAAATCCGTGCCCAGGCCTGCTGTCACTGTGACAATACAAGCCAGAGCTGGACCGGTCTCCTCGCCGTCTGCTAGGTCACCTCCGCCTTCTTCTCCTGGTGCTCGTGATCCTTCGTCGCAATCTCGTCTGCATACTCCAACCCTATCTCCAAGACGCCCTCGTTCTCCGCTTTGTGGGCCGCCTATCTTCGCAGTCGACTTGGAAGACCCGCCACCTGTGCTCTGCTCCGACTCTGTACGCGCAAGATCGGGATCATTTATGCAACAGCAAGTTGGCAACACTTCGCTGGGCACTAACTCCTCAAGCATCTCAGAACGACTGGTGACTTCGAACCTTCAGGCTTCCTCTGCCACGTTCGGCACCTTGCCTCAGCTTCCTACTCCGAACTATGGCTCTCTCAACGAAATGTCGACCGTTAATGTTCACTCTCCGTCGTCGCATTCTGTCTCTGTTTCATCGGACCGAGGTCTTCGACTCGCCCTGCTACCCGCTCCGCTTGACTCTATGCTAGCCATGGATGAGCTATCACCTCAAGCAAGCCGGGACCACTTGGACGCGTGCTCGGCCTCGGACGACACAATTGGACTCGCCATCAGCCCCTCTGTCGATCCCGACGAACCCATGGTAGTCCGTGCATCGACAGTTATGGAGATCCGCGCATCGCCTGCACGCGCTGCTACGGTAATGGAAGCCGAGGTGCCAGAATCTCATGCGGGTACCCCGGTGAAGCACAATACGATGCCATGGTTGGCTACCAACACCAGCCTGGCTCGCGGCACCGCGTCTACTGCCACGTCGCTCCGCGCCTACGATCTCTCTCAAGATACACCCGGACTACCGGTCCCCCCGCCGTCCATCAGATCATCCATCACTGAGGCCGACCTCGCCGACATGCACGACCTGAGCCTGACTACGGACTACTTCGAACCTCCCCACCTATCGCGTCCCCAGCATCGACGCCCCGACACTTACAGTTACGAGGCCTGGCTTACCAACGTGCCACTTCCCTCAGCGGTAGTCATCGATCGGGTGCTCTTGTCGGCGCGTCGAAGCCGAGAAGAGGAAGAGGAAGAGGAGTTCGTGTTCCGGACTCCCGATGATGCGGAGATCAGGGAAGTGGAGGCATTGAGGTGGACGCCGGAGTCACTCCGCCTACATCGCGCGGAGGGGACGCATTTATCCCGATCGGCACTCATTGAAGGGGAGGCACTAGACACGGACGTTGGAGATCGGTTGGTAGGCTCCCAAGCATCGGTCGACGCCCGCCACAGCGCTACCAGACCCGAAGTACAGAGGTCGAGCTCTGATAACAGCGTTTCAAGCATCCTAATGGACCTCGATATCAGCGCCATATCTGCCCTTCTCGATCGCTCAAGCGGCTCTTTCGTTTCCCCTAGTAAACGATCGCTCGCACACGAAGCACAAGTTCCCGAATTATCCCGTGCTGACGCGTCTTCGACGCAGTCTGTTCGGACGGGTGAGTCGAAGGACATGGTATCGACCAGTACCTCAAGACGTGCGGTGGAGAATATGACGCCTTCATTTCGACGCCATCCCGGGGACGACTCTTGCTGGACGATTCGGACATCGGCGCCGTCGTCCCAGGAGTTCGACTCGTCGCTGCTCAACCTCGGGTTCGACCTTTCGTTGGCACTTAGAAGCGTGTCTTCTGACTCCGGGCAGGACGGCGATGCATTTGTGGACACATGGGCGTCCTGAGATCCATCCTCTCACTCTTGCCAACCTGATTTGTAAAAATATCGCACCTGTATCACATCCCATTCGCATTGTATCGCACGCATGATTGCCGTATGTATCGTTATCCTGTTGTATACTGCACCTCACATACCTTACCTGCATTACTATCTTCAATGACATGCTCATCCGCGACACGTTATCTGCGTTATCAGGCGTCAGGACGCGATGATCGAGTAAAGACTTCAATGCGCGGCTCTCATTCACGGAAAGGGTGTTTTCATGATCATACATGGATTCGAACGCGCTCGGGACCCGCGAGCGTACATGTAGCGCATACGTGACGAACGGAACCGTTCACCATATACGCTTGATCATCGTGTATCGCGTGATTTCTTCCAAGGGTAACCGCTTCTTCCCGCCTCCTCCTCCACCGCCTCCTTCCTTGCCTCCACCACCAACCTTCGGCTTGGTCTCGCCGATTTCTGCAGCAGGTGCAGCGTCATACCGTTTGTTGTTCAGCAGCGCCGTTAGCTCCCGATTATATTTCTACGTATGTCAACGTTTCAGCACTGGGCAGGATTGGTAGACGAAACTCGAACCTTTTCCTCCTCGCCCTCCCCGATTGGGTCCCGTCCAAAGTCGTTCACAACATCTGCCGCCTCCCGAGCTTCCATTCCAGCCCGCCGCCTGGTCGCATAGCTAATCAAATTGACGCCAAGGATGATTTTCACCACAACAGAACTATGCGACGAGCGATGCCCATTAAGAGTGAGCTCCCGAGGACAATTGCTGAGCGAGCACCTACCAAATCCAGAACAGCGCCGCGAGCGCTGCCCATTTCAGGCGATTGACGATATCGTCGGTGGTCGTATGACCCTCAGTCAGCCGCCACGGCGAAGCGCTGCCGTCCGCGTGCATCGACCACAGGAGGTTGACCATCTGTGACCCAATCAGGATCGCGAGAACAGCTAGCGGCAGGGACGCGAAGCCAAGTCGTCGGGCGACCACCGGGGACTGGTCGACGTAAGAGTGCTAGGTTCAGGGTGTGATTAGAGAGCAGGTAACGCTGGCCGCTATGCTGTTTCACCTTGCGAGCACCCCTCCTGCCCATCCCGCTCCCGCTCGCGAGATCGCGACAGAGCACATCCGTGTAGCGTTCATAGACAGACGGTCGGATGTGGTTGAATTTCGTGATGAACGCGTGCTTGAGCCAGTCGACAATCATCTCGGAGCCCAATACGGTCAGAACGGGCTACCAAACCAATACGTTATGCTAACCCATGGATATATGCGCCGAAAGTACGTACTGATGAGATAGTCCACATGACGTTGTTCCCTTTCCAGAAGCCGAAACTGCGCGGAAGAAAGAATCCGCCGGTGAAGTCGAAGGCGGAGCCGCTGAGTTCGATCAAATTGCGGAATGCGACGATAAAGAGCATGAGGGCAAGAGTAAACCGCTCAACGATATCTGCGTACTGTCTCTCAGCCCAGCCCCTGGACAAACCATGATACACGTTCGGGACGCGAGGAGTCGCACGTACCTGCACACATGATTTGGAAGAGATTGTCTTTCTCAAATTTCTTGAACACGCTGCCTTTGATCTCCACAAACTGGTTCGACACGAGAAGCGTAAGCAGTGCGTGATCATAAGAGTTGATCGCCACGTTGAGGCAGATCATCTGGTATATCATTACGAGAGTATGGGCGACTACGCATGAGGAACATTCAGCACATGATTGACTTCGAAAGGAAAGAAGATACCGTTGTATGCCAGGGCGAGTCCGAAGAATAGTAGCGGGCGGAAGGTGTGAGCTGAGACGGGCTGATGTCTTGAAAGCACCACCAGGTTTGAACGTGAGAATAGACAGTCGACAATGTCTTGGCCTATGGCGGCACATAGACGGTCGGCGATCTAGTAGCGATAATTCAGCATTTACCCCGATATACGGGTAATGTGTCGTATACATACCTCGAGCGCGTTGAAGATGACGTACAATTTAATCGTATCTTGACCTCGTATGGAATGGTAGATCTTACTGGCGCATGAATCATCAGCAAGGTAAAAGCAATCGTCCGTTTGCTGACATACCTCGCGTCCGTCAACGGTACCAGGATCGCCACGGTCAATGCTAGCAGCAGAGACCTCAAAATATCGGCTTTCTGCGACGGAGGAAGGGTTCGGCCGTTTCCAGGAGACATAATCGATCGGAGCGTGATCATTGCAAGGCGATACAGTGCCAGTACGCAACGAATGGGCAATATTGTGAAGGTGTACAGGAAAGAATCGAGGCACAAGATGAAGCCAAATCCGATGATCTGAAATGTTGAAATGAGCTGTTTCGATTCGCAATTGAGGGAGATGGCAGAGTATAGTCACCTTTTCGACCGCCCAGGGAATGGCCAGGAAGTTGCTGACACGTTCCCACTTCAGCTCTTGGTGAGAGTCGAAATCAGTTGCAAGAAGTTCCTCACGCAGGTAGTCCCATAGGGAGAACGGAGGATCCCGATAGTCTAGCTGGTGCATCAAAGACTCTGCCGTGTTTGGAGATAGTGGCGTTTCGACAATCGGAAATGCAACGTTCGGTAAACTCAGAGATGGCTGTATACCGGAATACGACCGGCCTTCAGGATGTACCATAGGAGGCGACGACATTGAGTTGGATATTTGGGGAGGTGGAGAAGGTGAAATGGGTGTTGGGGGTAGCGATGCATATGTCAACGGCCAATCGTTCAGCTCGACGTAGTGAGCATGTGCGTTGACCATATCCTGATGTGATCCTGCGCTGAGAGGAGCTCGATCACGATAGTTGTCTCTAGTGTCAAAGAAGACATCGCGTTTTGGCGATCCCTCGTCAGATGATAGTCCAGCGCTGTCTGTGTGTCTCAGGAGAGGGCTGGATGTCGTCCGTGCAGGTTGTGGGGTCTGAGCCTGGGGGTGCTGGAGTTGCTGGAGACTCTTCGGCCACTTAGAAAGGGAGGTACCGGTAGACGAGCGACGGTTGCCGCGTCCTCGCTTGCTCTGGGACGTTGGCATGTCCAAGCAACTGAAAGCAAGTGAGGATTGCCACCAATGCCAGACGTTAACGCGGCACTGGTCATTGATTGTGACGCATAGCATCACGTGGATTCATTGAACGCTCTCGACGCGTGGGGCACCTCCTTTGATCGACGAGTGGGCGCCTCATTAGAACGGTAATCCGACGACCTGAAGGCGATCCGTACACTTTTGCTCGACCCAATACCAGCTCTTCTGCAATCTGCACGACCTGATCTCTGCTGTCCTTGTGCATTGTGCTCCAGCAGTGATGCAAGGCCACCAACGACCTTGTGCTACCGCATTGTCTGTAGACGAGGATCATCGATGCATCAATGCAATGCCTGTGGCCCGCGACTGGCCAACAGATGAGAAGGTTATGGAGAGGCCACATCTGCATTCCATATAACGAGAACACTCACGTCCAACGAACAAGATACTTCCTTGAAACCCTCTTGACTGCGCACCATGCGATCTGCGATCTCTCGCCGTTTTGCTCTTGGTACGTCCTGCCTGTCTACAAGGGAAGGTTGTGGGTTCAACGTGCCCGCCAGCATTCAGCCTCATCCAGTCGCACCTGGTTTTGACGATCGTGACGGGAAAAGTAATCTCCAATGCCCAACACCGCCTTGGTACGTACCCCTACAGTATAGGCGATCCCTTCCCGCAAGCTTATCCCATCGTCTTGTAGTGACAGAACTCGTCGCAGCGGCGCTCTGGGCAACGGCCAGCTTCTTGCTCGCATTTCCATGCATCGACTTCCTCGCGCGCGACACGATGCCAATTTGGGTAATTGAGGTGCTTCGCTCGCTCCTCATCTTCATCTTCGATCTGAGTGAGGCACCTTCAGCATGTTGTTGCGATTGCCCTAATTTTATATTCTACAGGTGCCGCCATAGTGTTCACCACGCTGATAAGACGTGACGATAGCATGGATAATTGGCAGGTCTGTGTCGATTTCATGATCTTCGACTCCGAGTGCGCGGTCGCCAGTGTGGTCCTGGCAATGTCATGGTACGTCGCGATCTTGGGTGAGTGTACCTAGGCTCCTATCCTATGTACCATTCTAATCCTTTACCAAACGCAGCTTTCGCGAATTGCGGCCTGTGCGCGATGCGGTATCGGTCTATCCTTCCCGATTGGCTGTATCGTCATCTCCAGCGCAAGGATGTCGAATCTGCATTGCCGCTTACTCGTGACTGCCTGAGGAAAGGTGCAACCCGGCGAGCCGCGACCCCTTTCATACGACGCGAGCCGCGCATCAGTCATCTCCGGTATGAGCTGGTGCCAGACGAGTTATCTGCTTCGGGTTCGCCGTCTTCTGTCCCCTAGCACCTCCCATGCCCGCCGCCCCCTCGACATCTCCGCGGTTGAGGGGAAGAGGAATACTAGGGATCAAGATGTTCGCTGACTTGATATGATATGTCCATGCATGGCAGGAAGATGCGATAGTTCGCTGGAACGCAAGATACAAACAGGGTTGTTCTAGCTTGTATAATAATATGATCACCTTTCAAGCATCTGGGATACGAACATGGGGCGAATCGTGCCCCCAAGCCAAGGGGGTGGTCATTCCGGTTGCATTCTCGCTAACTGGCAGTAACGTAGCGTAAGAGATGGACTTGTCATATTCTGAAATCTCGCGACAGAATGCATACACCAGATCACAACAGATATGGTCAAGTCGTGTTTGCAAACTTTGGATGTTCGAGGTCGGACCTGGCTTGTTTCTCACTTGCTGACGATAGGTACTGTATGCCATGGACCGAGGTAATACTCAGTCAACGTGTATGCCTATGACGACCGACTTGCTATGCAATAGTAGCGCGAAGCGGATTACAGTAAGATAAACACTGAGCCGGGGCACCCGTCAATGAAAACCGATCCACAGTAGCGTACCGTCAATAATTCCCGCTGACTTAATCACATTTGTAAGTAACTAGTGGCGCGCCAGGGGGTTTATTTACAAGCGTAAGTATGGTAGACAATGTAATAAACTCCGCGCGCTGTTTTCGAGGCGGAACACGTCAGATTGTGCCGTGTACATGAGTCTATCAGTCCCAGTTCTCGTCGCAAACATCATCTGGGCCCCGTTTTGTGTCCACGGCATGAGACGCATTGACCGGGCTCAATGAAAGAACATCCCGGATGAGTGCCGACGATAGATCGATGTCATCGTCGGTTTCCAGTGCGAAAAGCTCGACATCTAGCGCGAAATTCACAAAAACAGCATATTTTGACTGTTCGGATCCTCCACTAGTGGAAGCGAAGCAGGTAGATTGCGGAGCAAATGCTCCAGCTCTCGAAGTATTTTGAGAAAGTCCGTGACTTTTTCGGGATCCGGTTAAAAGCGCTCGTAATCTCTAGTGGGAGTAGAAGCCATATCAAGAGTGGGTGCCACGATGTCGACGTGTCAAGAGGTTGTATTCGTGGGAATACAACATTACCGCTCATCACATTTACATCAACGGCCATGCACAAGCTTCAAGGGTACGCGAATGGCGATGAATTATTTACTTTTATAACATGAGGATTGACCTATGGCATGCCTCGCATGTAAGTTACATGTAAATAACCATGTAACTAAACACGAGTTAATAACATCTGACTTTTTGACGGTACACTAATCCACAGCTTCGATTCGTCATCCGAGTGCTCGATTCACCCTCTCACCGTCTGTGGTAGCTCGTTATCATCAAGATGAATCCAACACCTTCTGTTGAATTTGTTCCGTCTGCTCATGACAACGTTGTGTTAACACGGGATCATTACACCAGCTCAGTACAGAACCCTCCTGCCTATGATCCAGAGGTTAGCACGGGTGGCGTGCTATGAGGATTCGATTCACCATTCTCAAGGCAGGAGGCTTGCAGCATAGACTAGGGGACCTTAGGGTCGACGGTATGTCTATGCGCTCCATCGCTTGCTCGAGACCCAACTCGTTGACGAAAACAGACAGGAAGATAGTCCAGCTCCCAGGCGAGATACTCGAAAAGATATTCCTATCTTTGCACCCAGGATCTCTCGCTAGATGTGCCGCAGCTGGTTCATCGCTTTATCATGCAGCCATCCGCATCCTCTATCGTTATGCTGTCTTCAACGATACCACCCGGAGCTTACCCAACCTGATCAGCTTCCTGCGCGTAATCCGGGACAATCCGTCCTTGGCTTCACAACTTCGCTCTCTCGAGATCCACTACGAGCGTCCCAGCCAACCTCAATGGTTGGCTGCGATGGCGACTCTACTCCAGGCCGTGTTCCACTGCACCTCAAACCTCACGTCTCTGGCGCTTCTCCTTCCTGGCTGCCCGGGACGCGTGCTTACCAACGTCTCTTTCAAGCTCGTGGAATTTGCGACCTCGATCGAATGGGATTCTGCACTTGCCGGATTCCTCGCCTCTCAATCCACCATTCGCACCATTACATTCGGGGCCCCTTCAGGTGTGATGGCGAATCGGGCATTCACCCTTGAACGCTTCGCACGGAACCAGATTGACGTGACCTCTCTCCCTCACTTGGAGAAGGTCTCCGCCACGCCCCTAATTCTCTCGCGCGTCGTCCCCAAGCGCCCTGTATCACGAGTGGAGATCATGTTCGACCCGTGGATGTTCACTCATGATATCCTTTCCTCTACGTGCAAGATACTCGCCTTCTCTTCCGGGCCATTGAAATCACTGGCGGTGACCGGACACGTTCCCCATCGCCAATTGGCTCAGGAGACGCTGAATATACTCGCTGCCGTGCCTGCGACCCTCCCCGATATAGAAGTGCTCGACGTCTGCGCGGTAACTGGGCCGATCAATCAGGTATGATCAACGTCAACTCAGATATACAATCGCGCTGAAGAATGTATAGGACGTTCTGATCGGCCTTCCGACCGTTATATCTCGCTTCAGCCGGCTTTTGGCTCTTGTCATCGTGTCTCAAGACAAGGCGGACGCCGTACACGACCATACCCTTACGTCGTCCATTCTATCGTCGTCCACACCAGGCTATGGTGGTCCGGGCACGGAAAAACCTTCGCCCATCATCGAAACTGCTGCCCAGTTCATCTCTCCTCCGCAGTTTCTCCCCCTGCTCACTCTCTATTCCAACGCGCAGCCTTCGTTGAACTGTGTTTCATTTGGGGACGTGACGTACGTCAAGACTAAGTCCCTTGGCTGGGTGCACATTGCGGACCTGCAGCGCGTGGTGCGGACGCGGAAAGAGATCATCACGGCCAGGGAGCGCGAGCTGCAGTTCGTGAACAAGAGCCTGCAGGAGCTTGAAGCGCAGAGAACAACTTCAAGTCCATGACGGCCATCTATACTTTTGT
The DNA here is from genome assembly GCF_000264995.1 of Punctularia strigosozonata HHB-11173 SS5. Classification (NCBI taxonomy): domain Eukaryota; kingdom Fungi; phylum Basidiomycota; class Agaricomycetes; order Corticiales; family Punctulariaceae; genus Punctularia; species Punctularia strigosozonata. The sequence continues at coordinate 775,707 of NW_006767435.1, forward strand.
ATTTGCAGCGATGATTTTAGGCTTGACTATCGTGGCATAGGCCCGTCACGACGAAGGCGCGAAGAGCATCATGTTTTATGTCATCCGCGGGTACACGCGAGAATGGACAGATCGATGAAATGACCATGATGTTTGCGACGCGTGTGCAGCGAAATACTTGAGTATAGCGAATCATTGTCGATTTTCGTTGCGACGGTGTGAGAGAAAGGAAATTGCAACGCTACTGTCCTGGTCTCGGGCCATGTTGGGAATGTGTTTATACTGTATATTGTATGTGCATAATTATGTTAATTCTACTTTTTTCTTGTTCCTGTATCCGCTAGCTGGCGCTCGGAGAAATTGCAGAGAGATGTGATAATGAGAGACGATGGTAATGAAAGACGATGGTAAAGGGACACGACGGTAATGAGAGACGATGATAAGGAGAAACGATGATGGTAATGAGTGACGATGGACATGAAAGTCCGAAATGGAAATTGAGTTGAGTCGCAGAGATGGAGGCAGGGTTTAAGCCCTTTAGAAGTGCCGGCTGAAGTTCATCGCCGGGCTCCGAGGTATGTCTGGAAGAGCGAACGCGACGACGGTCAGCCATCTGCTGAAACGAAGAATATGAGGGCGACTCACAAAACTGAACCGAAGACCGAGCCCGAGGGCGAGCGATGAACGACCCCGACCCGCCGTTCTCCTGTTCCATCACCTTGGACAGCCGCCGCGAGTGCCGGACACACTTGATGGGAGAACCGACCTCGCTCCTGTTCAGGAGCCCGGCGTCCACGTTCTCCGAAATCGCCGTCAGGGTCGTGTGCGCGGGGAGGCCCCGCGACGGCTCGCCGGTGTGGATGTCGGCGACGTGACCCGGGTAGAGTTTCTTGGCGCGTGCGTAGGAGTCCCGCTCCTCGGCATCGGCCTCGAGGCTCTTCTGCAAGTCCGCGATATCGTCCAGCATAGCCTGCATATCCCGCTGGCCCTCGCTGACACCGTCGTCCACGGTCTCCTCGGTCGGCGCATCTTCCTCCTCCTCGAAATCGTCCATGCTCTTCTGCAAGCCGGCGATCTCGTCGTACGTGTCGCGGAGCGCCTGCTGGCCTTCGCTGAGGCCTTCGTCGTCGTGCGAGGCCGCCTTGGGGAGTTCGATCTCGGAGACCTCGGAATCGGACCGCAACGAGCGCCGCCCCTCGCTGCCCGTCTGACCGAAAAACAGCGGATCGCTCTTCAGCTGCTCGGCCCACTCCCGCCTCAAACGCGCCGACTCGATCACCATGTGCTTATAGAGGCACTGTCGGTACAGGTCGTCCGGATGCGGCACCTGCACGAACACGTTGAACACGCAGCCGTGGCGGCTCTCGCCGACGAAGTCCAAGCCTGCAGACGTGCGATGCTCGGTCAGCATGTTGTTCGTGCGTCGGCGACAGTTTGGACCACTCACTGCGAAGGAATCGCTCAGACTCGGTGAGCGCCTCCCACTCCTCGATCGGGGGCTGCAAGTGCTGGAACAGGAACGCGCCGTGGGTCTGCTCCCATTCGAGGCACTCGCGGAACTTTTCCGAATTCCCGTGGCGTCGCCGGAGCCTGTTGATGTCCTTCTGCTCCATCGGGCGCCATGCTTCGACGACTAGAGGAAAAACGTGAGCGTCGCGATCCAGATGCCTACCAACGCAAAGACTTACCCCGCGGCAGGTGATCGCCGCTCCCAACGGCTGGAGAAGGTCTCTGAGTGGCCTGGTTTAGGGCGAGAGTATCTTCCTGACTGGCACGCAAATCCGCGGTGGCGCGCTCGCGACGGGGAGAGAAGCGGCGGCTGAAGGTAGCGATCTTGGAAAGAGCGGTGTTCATCGTGGATGATGTGCGTAGTGCGTGTAGCGTGCGGTGTAAAGACTGTGTACGCGAGGGTTAGGACCAGGAAGTACTGAGGCTCAGTGATCGAATACTCGCCTCATTATATACACGTTGCGTTAGGAGTAGCGGAAGTAGCGGAGGCGGATAAGGCGGAGGAGATCGACGGCGGACGAGGCGGGAGCGGAAGACGAGGGCGGCTTTGCGTGAGGGAGATGGCGGGAGCACGATCGTGCTCTCGGCAGCCACGTTCAACCTGTTCAACCTGTCCAACCCGTACAGCTTCAACTCTCTGAGCCGCCGGCCAGTACTTCGAGTCCCGCCAGCGTTGATCTTGAATTTGTTGCACCGTTGAACACCAGCGGTAGTGAGGCCACGAGCAGCAGTGACAAGGCACGCCAGGCCGAGCTTCCGTTCAGGCGTCGCGTCCAGCAGCCCCTGAACGTCGCGATCGCGGATTCTGATCCCGCCGCGCATTCCTCATTGGGCCGCCCCTGTTGATGTCGGAGTGCCTGCTTTGGAATATCCCGTCGTTTGGTTCCAACCCAAAGACCCAAGTATCCCACTGTCTCATCACATGTTGTCATTTCCGCGCATTGATGGAGGTGTTGTGCTCGTCCGGTCCGCGAGGACCGTTGATAGTCGTATTGGTATTGGCCAGACGCCGAAAGCGCACTGGGCAATAGAGCTGATGACTCCGTATTGCGCGCGGCCCCAGGAGTGCCTCCCCTTATTGTGTTGAGCGGAACATCTGAGTATTTTCCCGTCGCGGACCAAGGCGAACCGCCCATCTCAGTGACTGATATGGCCTACCAGAAAGAAAAAAGAATATAACGCATCCCGAGCTTCGCAGCATGGGTTCAGGTGGTCGAGTAAGATGCTTCGCCTCGTATATAAGTACCACCACACCCAGCCGTGCTTCATCTCGAGGAAAGATTGCATGAGTCGTTGACAGATTTCGGGACTGGCAGGAGAGTGAACTCATAGACGACGAAGGTACTCAATTATGCAAGAGCATGTGATGGAGCGTAGACAAACAAGTCTTCAGAACCTGCAGGAGACTTGGCCATATATTGCTTGTTGACTTGATGATGAGTCGCAGGAGCTGTAGCCAGCTGGTAGAAGAATGTAGAGTGACGCTCGTTACACGTATGTTGGTCTCACGCCCTCACTATCCCCTATCGTCGATGTGAACGACTGTCTTCATGCACTGCGCAACTAGTCTGACTGGGGAGACCACGTTGTCAGCGATGATGGATATTCCTGTCGTTTCTCTGCGAACCGAGGCTTCCGAAGGTTGCAGAGAATTACATACAACTCTTGGACAGGTCTCGCATCGTGTCCGACATGCAGCCCTCGTATCAGTATCGCACTACGGAGAACCGGGGTGATTTGAACATGAAGGTACGTTATACGACAAAGATAGCCTTCAGATCTCGCGCAACGCTCATGTACTGTACCTGACCTAACTTGTGCGCAGACTTCAAGTCTGTCGGACATCGGACCTATGTGCAATCGCGCTTTGATGACGACGCAGGGTGATAGTGCGACGGTGAGTCTGCTTCCTCAACGAACAATTCCGAATTGACTGAATACTGAGGCACGCTTTCCGGAACTGATAAGTCTCCAGGACAAGAGCCTCTAGACGAGGTCACCGAGCAGAACCAGTCTATGCCCCAACGAGACGAGTCACGATGGGGAAAGACCGACGCCGATCAAAACAAGTCCCCAAGGATAAACGGAGCCGCTGCTGTGAAGGTTCGCCTGTCGGATAGTCATGCATATCATGTCTCATCAATGCCTTCCTTCCGTACAGATATCCAAAAGCAAGCTAAATAGTGGAGGGGGCTGGAGTTACATTTACGAACGTTTGAAAGAGCACGACACTACGATGATTGACGGGTACACCGGAGACATAGATACATTGCTCGTATTCGTGCGCTTTCCTTCTTATCTCTGCCTAGCTCCGCCGCTGACGAGACCGCCAGGCCGGTCTTTTCTCCGCCGTGTTGACCGCGTTTCTGGTGGACACGTACCCCCATCTGCAGCCAGACAATACGCAACTCTCGGCTCAGGTCCTGCTCGACATCTCCCAGCAGCTTTTCAACCTCTCCAGAAACGAGATCGCTAATCCTTCCACTGTTTCGGTGACAGAGTTTCACGCGCCCACGTCGCTCGTTGTCATCAACTCCTTCTGGTTTGTTAGTTTGGTCGTGTCCTTGGCGTCCGCCCTTCTCGGTATCCTCGTCAAGCAATGGTTACGAGAATACATCCTCTGGACCACCGTCACCCCGATCCACTCCGCCATCAACCTTCGACAATATCGTTACAACCAGCTACAGCGCTGGAAAGTTCCAGAAATCGTCACCGGACTTCCCACCGTGCTTCAAGCCGCCGTCGTCCTTTTCTTCACCGGTCTCATAGCTCTACTCTGGCCCATCAACGAACGCGTAACCGTTGTCACAACCATCTTCATCGCGTTGTCTCTTTTCTTGTTCGTCTTGGCGGTTGTCCTGCCAATATTTTGTAAATCATGCCGCTACAAGAGCACCTTGGGATGGGCTTTTCTACCTCCCTTGCGTTCACTTCACAATGCGAAGTCCCGTGCTGCTGCGCAATTGAGCGATTGGCTATGGAAGATTCGCGGGAGTTCCGGTTGGTGGAGGCGCTTCTCTCTCGCGATGTGGCGGTTCTTCCAAGGACATACGCGGATTAGCCGAAAAATTGGCCTCTATGATGGTTGGACGCATCGTGATCTGGACCTTCCAACGTTGAGACCCGGTGGCTTGCTCAGCGTCGCATGGAACTGTCGGTCGCTTCTGTGGGCGGCCGCCCACGAAGAGCTGGATGACGAACTCATCGGGGCTTGTCTGGGTGACATACCTGTACCACAACCACAAGATGGGGCATACGCCGCACAACTGCATGTCGACCAGCAAGCACATCCGTACGATCGCTTGGGATCGTATGTGATTTCCGTTTTGGGGACCCTTGGCGAATCGTACAACGTTGATAACGTCCTGGAGCACGTTTTCAGGTGGCGGGATCACCCTTGACCAGGTCAAGTCAACATAACCTTCTCCTTCGATGAAAGTCGTCTCAGCTCCGCCCTAAATGCGATGAATAATACCCAAGTGCGGATCATGGGCAAGCTCCTAGGATCCGAACTTCTGACCGTCATCGACGTGGATGCGCCGTCCGGCATGTACATGGACACCCCATTTACCAGAAAAGATACCAAACATCTAATCTTCTACTCGCTATGCATGCTGCGATTGATCTATGCACGATATACCGGGTTCCTCCCAGAATACTTGAAGATTTGCATCCGGATGCTATCCTCTGACAGGCAGATTCAAGTCCCAAAACTTCAGGAGACGATAAGCCATGCTGCCCTTGCCGTCTCACTGCTTGAAGAAGTCGATTGGACGTGTTGGAGCCGCCAAAATGGGATCATGGGTATGTGATTGGTTTCATGAGCCCCTCTAGGAATTGCTAACGCCCCACCAGATTTCCCCGTGCAACAAGCCCTAGATCTTTTAGAGTCTGCGTGTCGATTGAGCGACGAGAGCCATCGTCATCCAACCCTTTGCAGAAGAACCGCTTTTTGGGCCCTAGCAGGTGTTCTGTACGATTGGAATACTGAAACCACACCGGCTGCTTTAGAGGGTGGGATGAAATTGGCACTCAAGCGATTTGTCGCGGCCTTGGATCAGTCCGTGCTGTTGGAGCTTCACCTACTTGACAATGGAGCAATGCCCGAACAACACTGCACGTGGTTGCACACGATCTGGCATAGGCTAGTTTGGTTCTCATTGCTCCACCGCGACATTGCTACCTCCTCTCTCATCCCGCATATATTACAAGCACACGAAAAAGAAGTTACCGGTCGAGACATACAGTGGCGTGCGAAAGTAGCCGAACGCCCCCCCCGTTCGTCGATATCTGCACCATACCAGCCGCACTCCGCCAGAACTCAAGTAAGGATAGTGTATATATATCGCGTAGCTACTCTAGAACATGTAGCTAGTGATATAAGAGAAGCTCCATGAGGTGAAATCACGTAGCAGGACATCCAAGACATGGGAGCACATGACTCAACTATCAAGTATGCGGGTGAAGGCTCGAAAAAATGACAGAACGAACCAGAGAACACAAAAACAGTTCAGTACCGGGTGTGATAGCCTTTGGCCTTCTTAAGGGCAGCCACTCTATCTGGCATGGAATCGAAGAGCCTGGTAATGAAGCCCATATCCAACCCGGCCCACTCCTCCTGCAGTGCAATCCACAGTTCATCCGCATTTCGTGGTAGAGGGTCCCGGGCCCTGATTTTCCGGTCTAGATGGCGCCATGCATGCTCTATGATGTTCATATCAGGAGAAGAAGGCGGCCAAGGGAGTAATTGGATGTTATTGTCGATGAACCATTGCTTGGCCATGCGGGAAGTGTGTTTCGGATCATTATCTTGAAGGAAAATGACATCGTTCGGGGCCAGCCCATAGTCGGTAAGTGTTCCCAGAAGGGACTGGTCTAGAATCGAGCAATAGTTGGCTGCGTTCATGTTCCCGATCACACGGTGAAGGCGACCCGGTCCTTTGGATGTGAGGCAGCCCCAGACCATGACACTCCCACCCCCGTGTTTGACTGTCGCCGTGACATTCTGTGGGAGATATTCCTCCCCTGGACCCCTGCGGCAGTATTGCCTTCCATCCGACCCAAACAGGTTGAATTTGGACTCATCAGATGGAATGACAAGCTTCCAATCATCAGCTGTCCAATCTGCATGTTCATCTGCCCATCTCCTGCGCTTCCCAATGTGATTCTTGTTGAGATACGGCTTCCTGCGCCTAACCCTCCCTGGGAGACCAAGCTCTATGAGTCTTCGACGGGCTGTGGTGGGATGTACTGCTCTCCAGAGCTTCCGCTGGAGGTCTGTTGCATCTCGGGCCCGGCCTGTCCTGAGCCATATCTTCCCACAACGCAGAGATCTTGAGTCCAATTTGCGGGGGCGCCCAGATTTGGGTACAACACGGTACCAGTCCTTCGTATCTTTGAATTTCATCCAGTTCTCGTGAGCTGTAGAGACTGAGATGCCGAGTTGGGAAGCAATAGAGCGGAATGGCTTCCCAGAGTCCCGGAGCAGACAGACTGCCCTTCTCTTGGTTGGGGTGAGCGGTGCCATATCCTGAAGGATACTGGAAAGGATTCTACAGAAAGTTTGAAGCTTATAGCGAGAGTAGTCGTTTGCGAGCGCAGAGGAGGAGATGGATGATACACGGCCTCATGTGGGTGCTCGGGACAGCCCGGCAGAAATCGTGCTGCCGCATGCCCATTTCTTGACGTACTACTCCCAGATTGTGCAGCCACATTCTCAGCTCTGTATATTAGGCATTCATAACTGTTTTTCAGCAGTGAGATACACTAGTGCGATGTAGTCAAGCATAACCACAAAAAACGGAGAGCGTTCGGCTACTTTCGCACGCCACTGTACCACAGCATTTCTTCGATGCCTTCAATACTCGTTCTCGGGCTATTAGCCCAGATACGCCCAAGAATCTCAAGGCCCTTCACGCCTACTTCAACTACCCCACTGTACTGCACATCTCCGACAATTCAGATCGTGTTGCTCCGAAGTACGCCTCGCCATCCCCTGCCCTCGTCGCGAATGAGCGGGAAACATTCCACGATGCCCCGCGGCTGGAGAGCCATAGAGACATAGCAAGTCATCCAGGTGAAGCATCCTCGGTGCCTGGGCCGCACGCTGATGTCACGATAACGCAGTCTCGAAGTGAGGGAGTAAAAGGTACAAGGATTTTCCACGATCGTGAAGCGGTCGGTGACAATACAACGCGCCTAAACCATAGGTATAACTATGTATGATCGGAGAGACAACGACAACACCTCTCTCACACAATCTACAAGGCGCAGAGTACGCGCTCACCGAGAATCCTTGAAAGAATGGCATTATGAAGTGTTGATACTGTAAAGTACATCGAAAGCGCTATAATGGTCCATCGACGAGCGCATGCGTAATGCTCGCCCATTTTTAAGGTCGTCTTCTCCCATCTTTCCCGCACGACAGCCGGCGAGGGTAGACTCAGAACGCAGCGCCGCGCCCGGCCGTCTTGCGCGGGTCGCTCGCGGCGGTGTAAACGCCGTCCTTCTTCCCGATAACATGCGCCGTGCTCCCGCTCTCGTCCTCATACGTGATATTGTACCCGAGGCCGGCGAGGTACGCCACCGTCGCATTCGAGAAGCCCGCGATGCCCAAGTTCGGGGCCGAGATCTCGAAGTAGGTGACGTTCGTCAGCTGATCGTGCCACCTCGACTGTTGTAAGCAAAGAGGAAGGGTTGTCAGTAAGAAGGAGACGAATAAGGCAGGGCAAAAGGGGGTACGCACCTGGTGAACGGTCTCGTTGGGCGTGAGGCCCTGGTCGAGGTAGTGGTACAGGTTCTGGAGAGTCGCAGTGATGATGCGCGATCCGCCGGCGGAGCCGGTCGCGATCACGAACTCGCCCGTCTCGAGGTCCTCCGCGATGGAACTCGAGATGCTGCTCTGCGGGCGCTTTCCGGGCCGGATGAAGTTGACGGGCGCGGCGGCGAAGCCGAACGAATTGGTTTGACCCGGCGACGAGAAGTCGTCCATCTCGTCGTTGAGGATGACACCTGGGACGACAGCACGGTCAGCTGAATCAACAAAGAGTACGGAACGTTTGCGCTTACCGTCTGCGGTCATGACCTGGCTGCCCCAGTAAAGGTTGACGGTCGTCGTCAGACTGACAGCGTTACCCCACCGGTCGACGGCAGCCATATGGCTCGTTCCCGAATCATTGAGGGGGATGTACTTGTTGATGTCGTAGTATGCAGCGGGGAACGTCTGGTTGTCGCTGATCTCCTTCCGGATCGCCTCGACAGTCGACTCCTGCAAGAACTCGCGCTCGAGCGTGGATACGTTCGCAGTGAACGCCGGGTCGCCGTAATTCGTGCGCTGGCCGTATCCGAAGCGCGTACCCTGGATGAGATGGTGGGTAGTGAGGTTGATCGCGGGGTCGGTCGGCGCCGCGGAGCCGTCGTAGCCCTCAAAGATCTTCAGCGCGCTAAGCACGACGCTGCCACTGCTAGGCGCAACGGTGCTGAAGATGCGGTGCGTGCCGCGGTAAGTGATGTTCACGGGCTCACGAATGATGGCGGAGTAGTTAGCGAGGTCGGCGGTAGTGAGAATGCCGCCGCGGGAGTGGACAGCCTCGGCCGTGTTCACCGCGATCTCCGTGTGCGGGCCATAGAAATAGTCGGGGCCGTGTTCCGCGATGGCGGCGAGCGTACGCGCGTAGCGCTTGCGGTAGACGGTGTCGCCGAGACCAACGAGAGTCCCGTTGGGCGCGTAAACTTCGGCCCAGAGCGGGTCGGAGAGAAGGAACGGGTAGGTGTCTAGTCAAACCGTGAACGCTAGCGTTAAGCTCGGCGATGGGCAGAGGGAAAACTAAGGTCACGTACTGGCGTTAAGGGCGACCGCGAGATCCGTTGTCACCTTGAAGCCATCCTGTGCGAGCTTGATGGCAGGTTGAAAGAGCGTCTTCCAAGGCAGCTTGCCGTGGCGCTCGTGCAGCTTTTCCCAACCCCGCAGCTCGCCGGGTACGCCGACGGCGAGGCCACCGATGGTGGATGCATGGGCGACGGTCGTGTTGATGTACATGGTCTCGTTACCGGCGGCGGGCATGGTCTCCCGGAAATCGATCATTTCGTAGGAGTGGCCCTTCCCGTGCTTGTCCTCAAAGCGAACCCTAAGACCGAGTGAGACGGGTCAAGAGGCCAGCTCAGAGAGAAAGGGCGTACAACATGAATCCACCTCCACCAATTCCGGAATGGTACGCTGCGATCGTTCCGACACATAGTCCGCTGGCGATGATCTACAAGTTGACAACGTCATTTAGTTTCAAAGTCAAAAAGCGCGTACGACGGGTGGACTCTATGCACTCACCGCGTCTGCCGCGCTTCCGCCTTGCTTCAGAATCGAAACACCAATATCAGAGCACTCTGTGCTCCACAAGCATCATGAGCCAGCACGCCCTCAGCGTCAACGAAGACGCGTACCTCCGACCTCAGTCGCGACAGCGCCGTGCTTGCCGGACGTACCAAACGTCTGGACCCCGGTGTTCGCTGACGCGACCGCGCCAAGAGTGAGAAGGACAGAGGTCCTAAGTGCAAGGCGGCGGAGTGAGGGGCCCATGGTCGAGTCCGAGCTGGTCGAGCGGAGAAGAACGCGAAGAAGCCATATTCGCGTCTCCGTGACGAATATAAAGGGTCTACCGAACTTGGCCCGTTAGATGACGCTATCTTGACGGGCGCTTGCGAGAGCGACAAAATATCTTTTGATATGTCGTTCGGCCCCGTTGATGCACATGCTAGACCAGCCCCCCATCAACGGGAGAAGCGTGCAAAGGTACAAGTGATGGCCGTCCGATTTATTTCGGTCGCTGGCCCGTCGTTTGACGCGAGCGCGGTTTTCGTCAACGACAACAAGCACGACAACGTGCCCAACATGTGTGGTGGTAGAGAGTAGAAACGCGTCGTTATGCGTTCTTACAGCCTCAACATTAGCCCATACCACCACATGTTCCAATAATATCTGCGACCATCATATCATAGGTGGACTCCATAAATTTCAATCAATCACTCGTCGATCTCCCTTCAAGGTCGGCAGTCATTCACGGACGCGGACCATCATGCATCATGGATCAAGTTCAACACCTGCTGCCATCGTCCGTGAGTTCGCTCTCCTGGCAGCCTGCCACTTCGGGATAGGATGAAGCTGAAGCATGGCCGGATGATAGTACCAAGCATTACGCCTCTGTTCGACACTGGAACCGGATTCTGGGCATTACTAGGAAGCCCGTGCATTCTATCTCATTCTGGTCGTAACTGAAATCGGCGGCCAGTGCGCCACGGGAGAATTGCTGCTTGGGTGTGCAACTCAGATGGCAGCACAAGCGGGCTTGGAGGACACACGCGACTACATAACCAGGCCCTGCCGCGAACGGAACACGATCACCATTACAAAGGGACACACTCCTGGACCGCGCGCAATACGGAGTCATCAGCTTTATTGCACAGCGCGCTTTCGGCGCTTGTGGACATATGCGGACGAGCATCACGCAGTACCTGGGATATCTGTTGGGCCCAAACGACGGGATATTCTAAAGCAGGCACTCCGACATCAACAGGGGCGGCCCAATGAGGAATGCGCGGCGGGATCAGAATCCGCCATCGCGACGTTCAGGGGCTGCCGGACGCGACGCCTGAACGGAAGCTCGGCCTGGCGTGCCCTGTCACTGCTGCTCGTGGCTTCACTACCGCTGGTGTTGAACGGTGCAACAAATTCAAGATCAACGCTGGCGGGACTCGAAGTACTGGCCGGCGGCTCAGACAGTTGAAGCTGTACGGGTTGGACAGGTTGGACAGGTTGGACGAAGCTGCCGAGAGCACGATCGTGCTCCCGCCATCTCCCTCACGCAAAGCCGCCCTCGTCTTCCGCTCCCGCCTCGTCCGCCGTCGATCTCCTCCGCCTTATCCGCCTCCGCTACTTCCGCTACTCCTAACGCAACGTGTATATAATGAGGCGAGCATTCGATCACTGAGCCTCAGTACTTCCTGGTCCTAACCCTCGCGTACACAGTCTTTACACCGCACGCTACACACACTACGCACATCATCCACGATGAACACCGCTCTTTCCAAGATCGCTACCTTCAGCCGCCGCTTCTCTCCCCGTCGCGAGCGCGCCACCGCGGATTTGCGTGCCAGTCAGGAAGATACTCTCGCCCTGAACCAGGCCACTCAGAGACCTTCTCCAGCCGTTGGGAGCGGCGATCACCTGCCGCGGGGTAATTCTTTGCGTTGGCACATGCCTGGATCGCCACGCTCACGTTTTTCCTCTAGTCGTCGAAGCATGGCGCCCGATGGAGCAGAAGGACATCAACAGGCTCCGGCGACGACACGGGAATTCGGAAAAGTTCCGCGAGTGCCTCGAATGGGAGCAGACCCACGGCGCGTTCCTGTTCCAGCACTTGCAGCCCCCGATCGAGGAGTGGGAGGCGCTCACCGAGTCTGAGCGATTCCTTCGCAGTGAGTGGTCCAAACTGTCGCCGACGCACGAACAGCATGCTGACCGAGCATCGCACGTCTGCAGGCTTGGACTTCGTCGGCGAGAGCCGCCACGGCTGCGTGTTCAACGTGTTCGTGCAGGTGCCGCACCCGGACGACCTGTACCGACAGTGCCTCTACAAGCACATGGTGATCGAGTCGGCGCGTTTGAGGCGGAAGTGGGCCGAGCAGCTGAAGAGCGATCCGCTGTTTTTCGGTCAGACGGACGGCGAGGGGCGGCGCTCGTTGCGGTCCGATTCCGAGGTCTCCGAGATCGAACTCCCCCAGGCGGCCTCTCACGACGACGAAGGCCTCAGCGAAGGCCAGCAGGCGCTCCGCGACACGTACGACGAGATCGCCGGCTTGCAGAAGAGCATGGACGATTTCGAGGAGGAGGAAGATGCGCCGACCGAGGAGACCGTGGATGACGGTGTCAGCGAGGGCCAGCGGGATATGCAGGCTATGCTGGACGATATCGCCGACTTGCAGAAGAGCCTCGAGGCCGACGCCGAGGAGCGGGACTCCTACGCACGCGCCAAGAAAGTCTACCCGGGTCACGTCGCCGACATCCACACCGCCGAGCCGTCGGGGGGCCTCCCCGCGCACACGACCCTGACGGCGATTTCGGAGAACGTGGACGCCGGGCTCCTGAACAGGAGCGAGGTCGGTTCTCCCATCAAGTGTGTCCGGCACTCGCGGCGCCTGTCCAAGGTGATGGAGCAGGAGAACGGCGGGTCGGGGTCGTTCATCGCTCGCCCTCGGGCTCGGTCTTCGGTTCAGTTTTGTGAGTCGCCCTCATATTCTACGTTTCAGCAAATGGCTGACCGTCGTCGCGTTCGCTCTTCCAGACATACCTCGGAGCCCGGCGATGAACTTCAGTCGGCACTTCTAAAGGGCTGAGGCCCTGCCTTCGTCTCTCGGACTTGACTCAGTTTCCATTTCGGACTTTCATGTCCATAGTCACTCATTACCATCATCATCTCTCATTCTTCTCGTCGCTCATTCTGATTCCTCATAATACCCATATCTCATCATCGTCTCTCGTCGTCTCAATCTCTCTCAAACCTCTCGGAAAGCCATACTCAGAGAAGCATACTTGAATACAAAGCAAAAAATTAGATAACATTACATATCAGTATTATGCACACAACAATATGCGCTATACCGCAAACCTGAAGTAATTCAAGCTCAGTGCAGTGATGTCATGATGTTCTCTTCATAAGCACCTGCATCTTTGAGTTCTCTCTGCTTGTTGCGGTGGAGATTTACTTGGGTATTTGTGGTCACCTGTGTAAGTGATACTGTACAGCCACCCTGCTCGAATGTTTGGCCTCTCGCTGCGTACACATCTTTATAGAGACGTGCGCTTGGAAGAGATCCCTTCGTCGGTTCCTTTGGGTGCGTACGGGCAGAGGCTCAGAGCTACCCGGCGCGGCGCTGAAGGCAGAACTTGTCGTCGACGAAATTCACCTGCCTGCCCGTGTGAACGTGAGAGCAGCACGTGATCTTGCCTTTATTTTCTCTCGCGAGCGCGCGAGGTCTCGCAATGACATCCACCATGTCTCGTTCTTCGTCTCTTCTCCCTAGATTCCACACATGAAGGCACATACGATCGTGAGTCAAATGATTCACTTCTTGTTTCTCACGGAGGATGTAACAACCTAGAAGTCAAGCCCTGAACGTGTCTCAAGGACATGTTTTGACGATCATCCATGCTAATACTGACGCACTCTGCTTTGACTGTCAAATACCGTATGCTAACAAGCTCTCGTCAGGATATTCGCTCACAACATCGAAGGCGTTGCTCGCATGTCATGGAGGCGTGTCGAGTTCGTTCATGGTCGGAGCGATGCGTGAGGTGAGCAGCAAAACTGCATGCTGTCATATTTTCCCCCTTTCGTGATGAACAAAAAGTCACATTCAAGCTCAACAGTCCAAGCCAAGTGCTATGCGGACTTTATACTTCTGCAATACTGAAATATCTCCCTCTTCCTATTTTGCACCCTTTGCGACCCGCGCTCATGCATTTTCTTCCAGGCCTTCCTTCACTATACGCGGTGTGCTCTTGAATAGGCATTGCTGTATCAATTGACTGTATTGAAATGTTGCTCTCAGTCATGTGTTGTTTTGATGTTGTATCCCCGTTGTCCATTGCCACGATAAATTATCAATTAAATTCCGACTGTCAAGCCTCAAAACAGATCCACAACGCCCTTGCGAGGCGATATCACGCCAGCAACCTTACTGTTCATGGATAGTAAGTCGCCCCCAACGGTAGCGACGTGGTCGGTGGCAATGGCATTGTGTGCATCCACCCCGAGCAGTTGCTCGAGGTCGGAAGACGCCAACGCGAACGCTTGGGCTCTTGAAATCGTACCGTTGGCTTCCAGCGCCGCCCAGGCCAAGTCAAAACGTGTGTTGCGCGCCTCCCACTTTTCGATGATGCTACCAGCGTCATGAGCTCCGACGAATATGCCTATGGTAGAGGAATGCTCACCCAATGCCGACCTTGACGCCATTAGCGAGCAGCGTCCCTATTTGGCCTTTTGGTGTTAAAGGAGGGCCGGGAAGACTGTAAAAGAAGGTTTCAGCATCGCGAGGGCGGGCGTAAAGGTTACACGATACGCACACTCTTCTCGTTTCCCACACGAAGGGGAACGGCCTGACAGGGACGAGCACGACGCCGACGCCCGCTTCAGCAATCTCCTTAGCGAGGAGATGAGCCTCAGTAGCACCGCTCAGCGTCATCTTGATTCTCGTGCCCGTGTGCTTTTCGACATCTGCCTTAAGCCGCAATAATGTAGCAATGATATCCGCGCTCTGGGCATCGACGACGAGTGTCATCCTTCCCTAGAAAAACGTTATTCTTAGTACCTGTCCCGAGGCTTCAATCGGGCGCAGCGCACCTCAGAGACTTCCTGGAAGCGGGCACCCAGATCACCTTCCCCATGTCCGAAAAGCAGACGTCGCAGCGTCGCAATCTGGGTGCTGACGCTTGGCCCATCGGCTTCGAAAACGTAGCCGTTATTGATGGCGACATGCAACGCAGCGATGTCCTGAAGCACAGCGCCTTCCTCGAGCTTGTGACCTGCGCCGAGGGAAAACGCGGTGCCCAACCCCTTCGCGAAGTACCTGTGAATCGGTGAAGCTATGCCTGCCGTTACGCCCGCTCGGTATGCGTGCCTAAACACGCAGTATACAGGTGAATACCCGGGAAGGTCTGTGCCAAGAGACCGTACCATTGATCGCGAGTATCGAACACCAGACCATCCACCGCCCTTATGACGGATCCATCGCCTCCCGCTATATCTGGCACACGCTCGACCAAGGGGTCGAGTACCGCACCATCAGCGGTTGAGCGCTCGGATTCCATCTCGAGTAATCCTAATGGCGATCCGTACGTGATGAGCGATGGCTGGATAGCGCCACCCTGAAGGTCAACAACCTCCACATTGCCCATATCGGCGAACGCGGGGCAGCCAGCGCCGATGCATAGCAATCGCCCGTTTTCGACGAACGCGACGCCTAGACCGTCACCATCAGCTGAGAACGCCTCGGTGATCGCGGAGCCGCTACGCGTGTATGCGTTCGAGACGTTGATGAACATGACGCGCTTTGACTGTCGCGGTCGGAGCGGCGGAAGACCGTCGTATTCGAGCGCTTCCTTCACGTCATCGTCGAAATTAGGCACCTCGGGCGTGACTTGGAAAGGGTCGGGTTTGGGCACTACTTGAGGATCGGCGAGCTGTGGAATGCCGTCGATGTAGACTTGCTTCGGCGTCGCGCCAAGTGACAGCGGGTGCGAATCCCAGACGACGACATCCGCGTCCCATCCTGGTACAGAATAGCCTCAGCTTGCCGAATACAAGAGACCGGGTGGAGGGCAAACCTCGCTTGATGAAACCGACACGGTGATCCAGGCCCGCTATACGAGCCGGAGTGCTTGTAACGGAGGCGATGGCCAAGTTTTCAGGAAGCCCGTAGAAGAACGCTTGTTGGGCTTCGAAGAGTACTGTAAGGAGACGTCAATCATCGTGTGGATCATATCTTGAAACGCTGTATACGTACGATACCGCGAGTTCATGACGGAGTGGTCGGACTTCATGACAACATCGAGGCCATGATTGGCGAGGATGCGTGGACCGAATTCTGAATGGCGATATGCTTCCCGTTTGTACCTGTTTGGAACATTGTCATCACATACTCAGCGATATCAACCTTGATCACTGCCGTACCTGGAATTGGCAGCGAACATCGCCACAGCAGGTGGGTGTTCTGTACGAGATTGACGGTATGAGGGAGACGATGGAAGAATGCCGAGAATGATTCATACCGTATGATGCTTTCAGGAGGTCGGGTACCAGCCAAGCAGAACTGGCATGGTGGACCGCAGCTGCAGCGAGCAAAACATGAAAACCACCCTTGCCAACGACAACGGCTGCTCCTTACCGATCGGGAACTTGAATTCGTTAGATATCTACACGATACCAGGAAACGAAGGATTAATGAAAGACTGAAACACCAGAAAATCCAAGACTACGTACGCGGACAAGGGCATCCAAGTCCACGGGCTCGTAACAATGCGCTTGCACCTTGACTTTGCCCCGCAGGATGTCGACCATTGCTTCCCACTGCAGCTCGTCTGGGAAGGCGCGACCGGCAAGACTGGACCACTGCCCTCGAAGGGCGGCGTGGCAGTAATCGTCCTGAGCTTCCTTGATCTGACGAGCCTTGTCGTATCTGAGAAGGCGTGGTATATATCAGCCGCGTGAACACGATCACCCAACTGATACTTACGCCTGACGGAAAGCCCAGATTGTATCCATGCGGGTCTGATGATACTGCGAGCCTGAAAACTCGTTTCATGAACAATATCGGGCGTAGTCAACATTATTGCTTACTCGGGTTCTCTCCTGTGGAAGCAAGGTCAGCTCCAGACACGGGGAATTAGAGAAGAACTAATGCTCGAACCGCATGCGTGCTTCATGTGTCGCCATCTGGGGCGTCCAGGCGGTAGCGTTCCGTTGATCTGATATGGCGGCTCCAGCAGCATCGACGTTGGCGTGCGTTCTGCCGTCTTGCGGAGCTTGATAGGGAAGCCCTGGCCACCGATGGCATTTCCCGAGCCAGGGAGGACCTGAGAAAAGATCCGGCCATAAGGTTTCGACGCATTGTAACAGAATATGACCGAAGGACATACTAATGCCGTGGTTACTCCTCCCGCGATAGACAGTGGGTAGGAGTCGTCGTGCGTGTTCAACCCGTCGAGCGCGCGGAGCCAGGCCACGATGGGGCCGTGTGGCGAACCGTAGTCTTCGGAACCCGAAAGCACGGGCGACGGTCCGTCGCCGATGTGCGAGTGCAAGTCGACGATGCCCGGTGTGAGCCATGCGCCATCAAGGTCGACAACCACGAGATCCTTGTAGTCGCCCGGCGGGAGCATGGAAAAGGTAGTTCCGACGTGTCCGACGGCTTTGATCATGCCTCTATATACGCCACGGCATGTCTCAACTCTGTGCACGAGAGCGCGAGGGGATGGAGACCACTCACTTGGACATTAGCACGTTGCCCCGGAACACTTCCGTCCCGTTCTGCTCCCCCGTCCATATCGTCGCATTCCGCAGGAGCACGGGCTTCGTGCCCTCGACGAATCGGTCCGACTCCGCGCGGTAGAAGAAGTCGCGTTCGGGGCCGGGCTTCAGTTGCAGCGTCCGGCAGCGCGCAAGGATTTCCGGAGCATTTCGCGGGACGTTTTGCCACTCGTTCGGCGAGCCAAGCAAATCTGTAGCAAAGTACAGATTGATTGCAGCTAAGGCCAGTAGAGAGAGCGCTGCGAAATGCCAGACCCTGCGACCATTGGTCCTTGGTCCAGGTCTGTGGGAAGCCCCCCGCGGTAGCGACGACTTCAAGTTGCCCATATAGCCGAGATCCCCTCGGACAGAACTCCTCGTCGAATGTTGGGATGCGCCGCTGAAGTGCCTCGGTATATATGCCTGGTCGTGTTCAAGGGAGCATGCGGTTCAGTAGGCACACATAGACATGCGAGTGTGCCGATCTTTCCATGTCGAAATGGCATCACACGTGATCGCAACACAGCGCTGCGGTGATCGCGGTGACGGGCGCTCCAAGATGACAGTCAAGAGTACACTGCAGCTAGCGATCTCGACCATTGCCCATCCTTCACCGGATTACCGGCCGCGGGCCGCGGGCCGCGTTCGACTTTCCAGAGCCCGGTGTTCCAGCGGGAGTATAATTTGTTACTCGTACACCATGTTATACAAGGGTACACAGCATCGGTGCAGTATGGATACACATCATACATTTGGTTATCTGGTTATCTGCCAACGAGCGAGTTCGCGAGGGCACATCGGTCACAGGGTATTATGAGAGGAATAATAGAAGGATAGCGTCCAATGGCATAATCGACCCCAAAATCGCAATCGTACAGCTTGGGTGAAAATCATCCTTTTCGGACTCGGGAGAGCTTCTTTAGAGCGTCTTGATTGAAACGTCGCCGCCATGCTGCATGAGCCTCGAATACGGGCAGAACTCATGCGCAGCCTTGATGATCCGGTCGTCCTTGATGCCTTCTACTATCAGCTCGACGCCGAGGCCAAGGCCCTCGCCGAGCTTGGTGTCTTGCGGGCCGGGCAGAGCAGCGGGGTCAGGGTGCCCGAGCACGACCTTGGCATGCACTTTGGCCTTCTCGCCGAGCTCGGGCTTGCCGAAACTCGCCGCGGCCATTTGTAACGCGCCGAGGAAGCAAGCTGCGCGAGAAGACCGTTATTAGAGTTCACATTCAGAAGGTGGTGGCAATGAACGTACAAGCATAACCCGAAGCGAAGAGCTTCTCCGGGTTCTGACCGTGTCCTTTACCACCCATCATCTTGGGGATGGCCATATTGAGATTCAACGGTTCTGAGTCGCCGTTCGCGAAGATGTGACCTTCGCGTCCGGGACCGTCAGCCGTAGCTTTGGCAAAAAACTGGAGGCAGAAGAAGAGTTAGTAAAATCCAAGAAACTGGTCACCGGTAACGCACGATTTGATCCCTAAGCATGACCGGCGCAGGTTGCGCACCAGACGCATGGGCCAGAGAGCGCACACTGGAGGCAGCGGTAGCGACACGAGTGGCGGGGCGAAGGAGAGCAAGGGTAGAATACATGATTATGGTCGTTTATGGAGTAAATAGGCGACGTCGTAAGGTAGTTGTAGGTCGTAACGGGTCGTAACAGAGAGGCAGAAAATCGAGAGAAAAAAGGTGTGAGGTTGGATGTGAGATTGGTTGTAGTTCTGGAACCTCCCCAGAGCGCCCGTCTGCGGCTTATAAGAATTCATCGGTCGCAGTCATACGTCAGAGTGGGGTGTCATGGACCCCATTTCTTGGCTGCGGGCAGAGCGGTTGACCAGTTGGAGCAACAGTTAGGGCAACGCCACGCAGTCGGAGCCAATAGCGGGCGCGCCGGGATGCCGGCACGTGGCAATGTTTTCTTCCGCGCGACTCGGACCTCACCTCATTGTAGGACGCCTTGTTCCTGGACCATGTCATCGTCTTCGGGAACCCCGGTCGTCTTCTTTTTGGGAAATCCCGACGCCAGCTTCGACGCCGCCGATGAAAATCGATAGAGCCCTGGATGCGTCAGTGTAGCGACTCCGTAAGCGGTCCCTTGCAACCAGCACTCCAAACTTCGAGACTCCAACGCGGGCATGAACTTAACCCGACGCACTGCCATGCTGAAAGCAGGATCGATGTTGTAACTCGCGTTCGTGGTGTGACGTATAAGCCGCCGTTATCGACGAAAGAGGCGTACGATAATAGTCGATTGCGAACGCATGAGGATCCATGCTGCTTTATTGCTTTGACACCTTGACTACGGCGCCATGCTTCAGTGCCCTGCTATACGGACACGCCTAGTTCGAAGCCAGGTAAGCGCCTCAGCCGTGACACACCCAACGGAAACGCACCTCGTGCCCCGCCTGTATCAAATCCTTATCCTCGACTCCTTCCACCTGAATGTGCACTTCCAAACCGTATCCTTCTCCAGCTTCGGGCTGCCCCATATGGACTTGGGCATGGACCTTCGCGTTCTTTGCTGACTCTGACTGCCCTCGCTGGCCGGCCACGAGCTGTAACGCGCTCAGGAAGCAGGCTGAATGCGCAGAATTCGGTCTCAGCCGTGACGTTGAGGAGCTACTACGCACCCGCGTAACCCATCGCAAACAACTATCGTCAGATGAGTGTCAGTCGCGCTGCAATCCTCAAAGCCGCGGTTGCGCGGCGTACCTGCTCCGGATTCTGTCCGTCGCCCTTTCCACCTAACGACTTTGGCATGGCAAGGCGTAAGGAGAGTCCGTCGTCGTCGTCGGATTTGACTCGGCCGTTACGCCCCTGGCCTTCTGCTGTTGCATGTGCAGTGTACTGCGGGCAAGAACGTCGTCGATGAGCGAGAAAAGACCTCTGAGTTCAAGCATTTTCATTGCTCACTTTGTGATCGCGCAATGTCATGACATTTCGTCTGGGTCCCTGGCAAACACTTACGCCCATCCTCGGTCGAAACATCAACGAACTCCTGCTAGACGCAGAAAACATACTTGAACGGGGACTAGGGGAGGGCGAGGAGGTTGAAGTGGAAATGTCTCCCTGGTGCTACTGTTGGTTGTTCTTATGATGATGTCCGCTTGGACATGGTGACCTCATGAACGCATAGATCGACGCCTCCAGATCGGGACGGCCGATGTCCAAATCGGGTAATAGTCGTTCAATACCTTGGCGAAGGTCATCATACCACGTGGGTAAGCTGGCGCCAAGCGCCGTCCCCGACTCCCCCCCCCCTGGCCACTCAAGATTCTCAAGTGCACTAATGTAAAGTGCAAGTATAGTACACTACGGAAATGGTTGTACAATATTGTAGTGCGCTACGGAGATAACTGTACAATAATCCATTCTTTATGATGTTACATACTTATTTTACATACAAAATAATACTTCTGTCACAAAGGGAAGGCTTTGAGTGCATCCCTTCCCTCGGGAGTTGTCCAGCACGTCAAACAACAACGTGTCCAGGTCGTAGGCAAAGAGTATGCACGTGTTGTAGGTTTTGCGTGTTGCAGCTGTAAGAAGAGCGTGCACGGCTCGAGATTTAAATTGCACACATTGTAGACAGTCAGGATTAGGGCGGGCCAGTCGTGCAGCAGCAGGAAAGGCCTGGGGTCATCTGCAGATGTACAGTGTAATGGCATTCCTTGATGCAGCCAGAAATGCGGCACTCCTGCACTTCCCACATAAAACTTTTCTGCTATCTGACTACCTGGGTATCTTTCAGTTACTTGAGGTATACTGTAGCAGTTTTCTTGAGTGAAATCGATGAGAGACTCATTAAGGACAGACAAATCGAGAAAAAGGTTGGTGAACAATGAATTTTGTTTGTTGATGCAGTGGCAGTGTCTTCGCACCTGATACAGCTCATCACAACACTGGCTTACTCCGGTAAGCTTCCACACTCAGCCAGGCATGTCATGCGCTGTGGCCGACCTCCTCTAACTCTTCAGGGTGTCCTATAGGCCACTCTCATGGATGGATACACTTGGGTCATTAATGAAAAATGGAGTATACAACTATATATATATGACTATGAGCTTTACTTGCAATCAGGTAAGTAATAGGTGCGCAATCGGTCATGCATCATACCATCAACACACAAAACAGCCTGATTTCAACAATGCTTGATTTTTAAAAAATCGGGAAATGACTCGATCTGGAAGATATTTCAGATCTAGAATCAACATATATGCATCTACCTGCTGAATTCTTCTTGTGGTATGAAAGTTCGTCGTTTATGTGTAATCCCTGTTTGCTATCAAGGAGTGAGGGTGCATCAAGGAGTGCCATTACACTGTATGCCAAGTGGGAACGATGACGCAATGCATGTGGACTTCCATGGGCGCTCGGCCTTGCCCAAGTTTGGAAAGTGTCATTTACTTACATAAGCCCAAATGCGGCTCCAATACACTTATGTAACTGACTCAAGTCTCGCATGATCACCATGAATCCAAGCACGGCATCTCGGCAATGTGATCAATCAGATTCCAGCACTGATACTCAACACTTATGTCAGTTTTCCCACTGTTTCAAATGTCACGCTGCTGCGTCCATTGCAATTTAAACGCCTGCAGTGGCGGAATCACACTTCATCACGCTTTCATCACGCTTTGGCAGGGTTACAGCCCCGTCACTGTGACAACTCCCAGTGCAACAGCCAACACCTACCTTCGGGGGAGTCAGGACAAGTTCAGTCTGGGGATCCAGAGGGTACGTGGAGAAAGCAATACTAAAGATAGATAATAAGGGTGGAGAAGCTGATGAACATTGGAGTTGAATCCGTGATGCATCAAGGACTACTGGGATGTTGAGTCGCCGGAGAACTGGAACATGTGATATCTGACTTCTCAGAGCTGTAGGTCTGACAGTTGATTGTTGGAGATGGGTCAGAGACTGCATGTGACATAAGGGCAGTGGATCTCTCTTGGGACAAAAGATGGTCTATCACAGGGTGCTTCATTAAATTGGCAAACAGCATAGTCTCCTAGACATCATGAGCACAGAAACTGTTGCACTATGATCTACAGAAGCTGAGTATATGGTACTCGCTGATTGTAATTGTCAAATGCTCTGGATAAGAGCTTTGTTCATGGAGCTGGGGTACCGGTTTGACCAATAATCCATCTGCAGTGATAACCAAGGATTGATACTTAATGCATCTAAGATGGTTACTGAACCCTGCTCCAAACACATTGATGTGCTATATCACTTTATTCATGAGCATGGCAACAAGGAGCTTGAGCTGCTCTATATTGAAGATTCTGAGAGCCATACTGACATGTTCACAAAGAACTTGGGACATGAGAAGTTCCTGAAGATCAGACAACAACTAGGTTGTGTCTTCACATAACCTCTAAGTAGCATCATGTATGGCATTGAATCCCCTAATAATTGTCCTCCTGGTGACTACAGGCAGCGCAGCAGGCGCCGTGCATGAGTTCGCATTGCCACTCATATCGGTACACTCACAATCTGCCGTATGTGCCTGCAGACACTGGGGATTGAACCCTGGACCATCTGAAAAAAGTGCATGTATTAAACCACTACACCATGGGACAATCATTACACTGAGGATTGCCTTCCCCATGGCTGCACCTAAGCACCTCATTACACTTATGTGCCTACCATCTAAGCCAGGGGGAGTGTTGAGATAGGCACTGGCACAGCCACAAGCTGTTTCAGGCATATGGGAATCATATGCCTATTTGATGCATGTGAGAATCAAATACCTATTTGATTCCAGCAAGAACCACAGACAGGACTCCATCCATTCAGACATCCTAGCATATGATTGTGATTGCATAGCCATCTATTGTGGCTATACAGAGCTGTCTATGTGTTACAATTCAAGTCACTTTACTTCTGTCCTCCACAGGCTGAGACTCGACCAGGTGAGCTTGATGTTGCCCGCCACTGTGTGCGGCAGCACAGCTTTCACACAGTGGGTGGCCGGGATTAGGGTGGGCCAGTTGTGCAGAAGCAGGGAAGGCCCGTGGTCATCTGCAAACTTATGCCGAGTGGGAACAATGACACAATGCATGGGAATGACACAATGCACGTGGGCTTCATGAGCGCCCAGCCTTGCCCAATTTTGGAAAGTGTCATTTCCTTACATAAGCCCAACGCAGGCCCCAATAGACTTACGTAACTGACTCAAGTCTCACACGATCACTGGGAATCAAATCACGGCATCTCGGCAATGTGATCAATCAGATTCCGGCACTGATACTCATCACTTATGTCAGCCTTCCCACGTCTTCAAAAGTCACGCTGCTGCGTCCATCGCAATTTAGGCGCCCGCACTGGCGGAATCACGCTCTGTCACGCTTTCATCACGCTTTGGCTGGGTCACAGCCCTTGTCACTGTGACAACTCCCAGTGCAACAGCCAACTCCCACCTTCGGGGGAGTCGGGACGATAACCCGCCAATATGATACGACTAGCGTGATGCCAAGAATCAAAACCGTTATAATTGAAAGTGACGCGATACACTAGCTACAGGGCGGCCGTGCATATACATCGACACCTCCAGGACATTCCGCGCGTATACATTGATCTCAGTATGTAGCGCCGGATTCACAGCGTATCCAGACATTCGCCACGGCGCACGGGCAGCATTCAGGTCGAGAAGGTGACATCAACCGCATAGCCGTAGTCGCCCACGACCAATCCTTTGACGGAAGCCTGTATTTAGGATAAGGACCTGAGGCGACTGCGGCAATGAAACCATACTCGCCTGGAAGGTGTAAGACTTTCCGCCGACCGTCATCGGCCTCGAAGACGCGGTGGTCTTGTACGTGGTCGACGGTGTAGCGCTCATCTGCGTCAGCAGCTCCTCGTCGATCGGCGTCTTCGTGTTCACGAACCCAACGGTCGTGTATCCGCCGGTGGCCGTCTTGATACTGGCAAAGTACACCACCAGGTTGTAGGAGTCGGTGGTGGCGTCGACGCCAGGGACCGTGTACGCGATCAGACCCTCGACGTTGATGTCCGAAGGGTCACGGGAGAAGAACCCGGCGGGAGCAGCGGTGATGCTGCCCGCCACCTGAGGGCTGAGGCTGGAGTTGCCGCTCTTCTGGTAAACGCTCTTGGGCGTAACCGGGATGAGGTTGAAGTCGGCGTATGGAACGCCGGAGGTAATGCAGGCCGCGTTGTGGATGACAATGGACACAGAGTACGTGTTCGAGTCCTGCAACGTTGTGAGCAGGGTCAAGAAGGTTAGAGTATGACAGTGATATCCAACATACGTTGGTAATCAAGACGCTGCCGGTCATGACG
>NW_006767435.1:800671-803346 GCF_000264995.1 Punctularia strigosozonata HHB-11173 SS5
CCGGGATGAGGTTGAAGTCGGCGTATGGAACGCCGGAGGTAATGCAGGCCGCGTTGTGGATGACAATGGACACAGAGTACGTGTTCGAGTCCTGCAACGTTGTGAGCAGGGTCAAGAAGGTTAGAGTATGACAGTGATATCCAACATACGTTGGTAATCAAGACGCTGCCGGTCATGACGAGTGGAATAATTGGTGGGTCTCGAGTATTTGGTGGAAGCGACTTGTTGTCCCTGAAGGTCTGTGCAATTTCGAGGGCCTTTTATGTGAAGCGCACAGGTCCGTGACGCTCAAGTTCTTCTAGCATAGACTCAGTGACTTGCCGGGAGTTAGCATTATCCGAGGGAACATCATGCTTTGGAAGAGCCGGAATCTTGTCCGGTTGGACGTCCCGGAAAGTCTTTCATGGAGTAAGAGAATCATACGTACAGAACGATAGCCGTTTCTGATTCCTAGGTATCAGCGGGCCTCGTCTTACTGGCATGCATGGGAACGTACAACCGGCGTGTGAAGTGCTATACCAATGGAGTAACTGTCAAAAGACCCTGTGCATGCGCCGCTCAGGCGAGGTAGATATCTGCTCACATTCTCATGAAGTACAAGTGGCATTGCTGAGCTTCAGTTCCTTTCATTAAGTACGGGTGGCCGCTAGTCACGACTCACCCCGGCCAATTGCGACAAGCGAGCATCTGCACTCGGATGAATCACTATCAAGCGATTCGGATGATGCAGACTTTCTGCTCAAGCGATACCTGAAGACGCACGAGTTTGCAACCTTAAGTTTTGTTGTTGTTGACGCAAACAAGAGAGAAGCATCGGCCGCTTGCTGACTCCGACGGTGCGGGATTACCGCGGGGAGAAAGCGGATGATGTGCAAGAGGAGATACCGCTCAGAAGTGATAGACAGCTTAGTGTGGCACCCCCACTCGACATACGCCCGCCAGCATGGCCCCGCCACCGCTACTCAACGCCCGTGGCTGTGCGACGACCTCTCTTTCGCTCCCGCCTCAACGACCTCGCCCTCCCGGCTCTCGACGACGTACCTGGATCGGCGCCCGCCACTCAGCTACCAACGGACCGCGACGCCGGCACGACAAAGCGGGCGGGGACGTGCCTCGCTCGACACAGGGAGCTTATCAGCGGCCCGGCTCCGCCACACGACGACGACCCCTATCCATCAGTTGGCGCCCTCGATCCGCCAGGACTCGAGGCTACCACCACTCGACCACAGCAACTGCCGCACGCACGGGCGATAGGCTCGTCGCGGCACAGGAACGGACGAGAGAGGGCAAATCGGAAGAGGGTTACGACGAGTCGGCAGGGGGAGGGAGATCGTGTACGATCGCGCACGGACACTCAGACGGACGCACGTATAAATTCTAGTTCCCTCTGTATCGTACCAGCAGCAGACCATCAGACCAGAATCTAGTAAAGTATCTGCGAGCGAACGAGCGAGCCGACCGACTGACCTCAGCAACCCCTTCCCCCGGCTGGTCCTCTCCCCTTGTCTTCCATCCACCTCCCAACCCCTTGGCAGCCCCTGCGGACGCCTCTAGGACCCGCGCATCAAGACCCGCGTCGCCCAGCCCCACCGGCCGCGCAGCACTACATTAGCCCCATGGGGACTTCACTCTGCCGTGGATAGGACTTTGACAGAGCCGTAAAGCTATGCCTTAGTTCTTTTCCATGTACTCTCGACAAGTCTACAAGACGTTCGAAAGGGGTGAAGATGAGGCGTCGGAGTGCAAAAGTGAGCTATCGTACGTAATTTTCTCACGCGGGGTGCCAGTTGGTGGCAACTCATCGCTCTTTCTACGCTCGTCGACCACTGGGGTAAGAAGGGTCGAACTTCAGCAACATTGCTAACCCCTTCCAGCACAAATGCAAGTACGTGAATAGATCTTTTCTATCCCATGTTCGCCGAACATCGTGCGTGCTTTGCATTGCAAAATGTCGTCCCCCACTCACCATCGGCATTAGCCAGAGTACGATACCCAGCACTCCCCCGGAGCCTTTTACTTGCGATGGCGATGTGCTTTGCCCAGTGCCAGACCCTTCCCTTGATCCAGAGTTCTGACAATGCTGTCTATCCTCCTCTCTGCGGCTACCGTCATTAGCTGTTGTTCATCTTGGCAATGTACTCGACTGCAGCTTTCTTCGCGATGAAACACCGATGATCCTGAGAACATCCCTGGATCCTGTTAGCGAATAGCGTTCGTCTCACTGAGCGCGCCACTATCCCGGAACCAGTTGTACGTTCCCATGCATGCCAGTAAGACGAGGCCCACTGATACCTAGGAATCAGAAACGGCTATCGTTCTGTACGTATGATTCTCTTACTCCATGAAAGACTTTCCGGGACGTCCAACCGGACAAGATTCCGGCTCTTCCAAAGCATGATGTTCCCTCGGATAATGCTAACTCCCGGCAAGTCACTGAGTCTATGCTAGAAGAACTTGAGCGTCACGGACCTGTGCGCTTCACATAAAAGGCCCTCGAAATTGCACAGACCTTCAGGGACAACAAGTCGCTTCCACCAAATACTCGAGACCCACCAATTATTCCACTCGTCATGACCGGCAGCGTCTTGATTACCAACGTATGTTGGATATCACTGTCATACTCTAACCTTCTTGACCCTGCTCACAACGTTGCAGGACTCGAACACGTACTCTGT
>NW_006767435.1:803522-877455 GCF_000264995.1 Punctularia strigosozonata HHB-11173 SS5
CCCAAGAGCGTTTACCAGAAGAGCGGCAACTCCAGCCTCAGCCCTCAGGTGGCGGGCAGCATCACCGCTGCTCCCGCCGGGTTCTTCTCCCGTGACCCTTCGGACATCAACGTCGAGGGTCTGATCGCGTACACGGTCCCTGGCGTCGACGCCACCACCGACTCCTACAACCTGGTGGTGTACTTTGCCGGTATCAAGACGGCCACCGGCGGATACACGACCGTTGGGTTCGTGAACACGAAGACGCCGATCGACGAGGAGCTGCTGACGCAGATGAGCGCTACACCGTCGACCACGTACAAGACCACCGCGTCTTCGAGGCCGATGACGGTCGGCGGAAAGTCTTACACCTTCCAGGCGAGTATGGTTTCATTGCCGCAGTCGCCTCAGGTCCTTATCCTAAATACAGGCTTCCGTCAAAGGATTGGTCGTGGGCGACTACGGCTATGCGGTTGATGTCACCTTCTCGACCTAATCAAGGATGGATGTGCCATCTCGTCGCAAGCGCAAAGCACATGTGTTAGATAATCAGAGTTACATGAATCAATGGCCGGCTATGTGTATGTCTTGGTGAAACGCGTGTGAAGGCAAAACGAATTGCGTATGCAAGCAACTGCGCGCATTTCCGGCGTCACTGAGTATAGTCCATATCAAAGCTTACATGAAAGCCCAGGTGCGTACACCGAGCCAGGTCGGCCTGACGTCGTCAGTACCCTCACCAGTTGCCTTTGGCAGGCGAATTGTGTCTGGTGGGAGCGGGATCGCCTGACCGGTCTTTAGCACCTTGTTCAAGTCAACGCGACCCGGAGCAGAGAGAGTCGACGATGAAGAGGGATCTGGCGAGGAATCAGTATCGCTATTCTCAGCGGTACGTGGCGGATCCGTCACGATCCATAAGGGCGTTTCTGCGACGATGCCGGTAGCCCGAGGGGATATATGAGAGTATTCTGGATGGGTGATGATGAGATGGAGGGAGTACTGGAATAAACGCCGCGATCAATATGCGCGACTGCGAGCACACTATAGCGTGAGTTAAGACTGACCTCCATGCCCTGGTACTTCCAACGGTAGCTTGGAGGCATACATGGAGGCACGATAACGTCGCCATCCAATCGGATAGTCTGATCCGGTTCGTCCTCTCCATCCATGGTAGCTTCTTCCATCGATGGTGTAGGGGATGGTGCACGGTCCGAATCGTCTTGAGCTGCTTTATCCTCTTCTAAACCTGACTCGTTCTGCTCCACTCCCTCTTTGCCAGTTTCGCTCTTCGCCACTTGGCCCACTTGCGTATCCTGAGATGTTTCGCTGTGCACCATGGGAGGAACACCCGATATAGCAACGGCTCCTGTGGTAGCTTCCGCGTTGAGAGTCAGTGCAGGCAGCCCCGCCACCAAGGAATCCATGGATTGAGATGCTATTGACGCAGTGGCCACGCTCGCCGCGCTATCGTCTCGTTTCGCGAGAAGTCCTGTGACCGAAGTCGTGGAAGCGGCCGCGCTGCTGGGATTCAACGGGTCATACAACCAAGGCTTCTCCGCCTGAGGAGTTTGGTCTTCATCTGCGGTCGCCTGGTTGTACAGCTCCATCATTCTCGTGGGCGCCAAACCGGACCTCTTCAGAACGCTTAGACTCGCGGCCTTGCCCGATGACGCGTAGTCGCTCTTCCTGTGCCCCTTTTGCACGCCATCGAGCGTTGTGCGCTTCACAGGGGTTGAACCAGGGGAAGGAGGGCCGTCGTCCGTGCGCCATACGCGCCCTTCCTTCAGGCGGGTGAGGTGCCGGTTCTTCCGTGCCGAGTTGTGGGGGTCCAGGACGTCGAGGCCCCATAGGTCACCTCGAAGGAAGTCCACCTGAAAAGACTCGGGTTGGGAAAGGGCGTCCAAGGCATCCGGATTTGTGCACCATAAGAGAAGAGAGAACTTGACGGTCATTCCCGGGCTGTAGACGGCAGGGGCTTGCACACCGAGCTAAAGCACGATGAGATCAGGTTTTCCAAATGGCATCCTGCGCTCACAATGCCTTCGAGCTCAATCATTTCGTCGCGAAAGCGGCCTCGCCCACCGAACGGTGTCAAAGTCCATCCTCCAACCTGCAACGATTACAATTCATTCACAAGCCGTAACAAGCCAGAAAGTATCGGCGTACCTCTTCGCGAGAGAATGGCCAATCGTCCCTGGTTGGCAGGAAAGGAAACGGCGTGTCCGGTCGAGGAATAGGTCGTGCTCTTGGATAGTAGTCGAATTGGACGTTCCACCTGATTCGCAGTAATCATCAGCGCTGCGCCTAAAGTCGAAGATGCCGTACATACTCGTCTTTGATAGCCCCGAGTCCCTCCTTGTGTATGTTCACGCCGATGAGATATCTGCACAGGATTAGTAGAGCGCAGCCACAACAGCATCATCCGCACTTATTCCATCCGACCCAGCCCAAAGTTTCCGAGAACTCGTGAGAAGCAGGTAAGAAGAGGCGCGTAGCTTTCTGCGGACATGAGTATCAAGGCTCGCCTCGCAGTGATGGAGGCTATCTCACTGGCATTTGGATCCGATGATCCATCTGCATCTCTTCCACGTCACGGGGCAAGGCTGGGAACTCGAACGGCTGATAGAGAGCGGGGGTATAAGACTCCGGGTCGTCCAGGCGAGACAGCACTTACGAGAACGTACGTTCCCGGACGGAATTTGCCCTTGAATGGCGGCAAACGAGCTTGCACCTTAGGATGACTCGGATCACCATCCTCAGGTTTCCAAAGATGGGCTCGTGCATTGATGAAAGGCGCTTGGTTAAGATCCAGGATACACTCGCTCTTGCCGATGAGCCATACATCGATGGCAGAGATGCGCATAGGGTTGTCGATCCGTATGCGCAGCTCACCTTCGATCTTTGCTGGAAAAGTTGTCTTTCGTCAGCAGACGAGTGGGTGTAACGTTCATGAACGCGAATATACCTCGCGAATGATAGCACGGTCGCGGATCTTGAATCGACGCGTGGCTATACAAGATTATGGACCCCCAAGCGGGCTCGTTGTCGTATGAAGCGAAGGCCTTTCCATGCGCGGCCGTCCAAGGACCCAGTTCGGCAGAGTCCAGATACTTGACGCCCGGCATGTCCAACGGAGGTTTGGGGTTCTTACGATAGAATTTCGTCACACCCAGCCTCGACACCTCAGGCCTTCTCCGCTTGGGGATGCGTGAGCCGCCCGTCATCATGCTGTAGAAACTGGCGACGGATTCGGCGATGGATCGCACGGAGCGGATCGTCGAGCCTCCCGTTGATAGAATCGAACCAGCATACTCCTTCATCCCGCGCTTTGAAGTGAGCGCCTTCGGCGGCTGGAACCCGCTCGTCTCGCTGTTCTTCCGCAGCACATCTTTGAGGAGAGACATGGCAGCGGCAGAGCTCTCAGCTTAGGTACGGGTACGAAACGGTGAGAGGAGAAATTACAAGCCCGGACAGCGTGTGGGTTATATAATAGAGTGGGTTGCCCTCAGATCCGTACTTACTTGATGCATCGGATAACTGCACACCGGTCCAACACAGGTCCATATCCAATAACGTGTTAGGCTCCACAAACCCATAAGCACATCGTCGCTGAATGAAACGGTCCGTCGGGATCAAGCCGCGTGGACGCGTTGACCGCGCATCAACTGATAGATAGGGTGGCACTGTTAGTGCCACGGCATTCTAGAGCCAGTCAGCGTGCCTGCTTACATACTTTGCAATCCGTTGCTTATAATCGGTTGCTGATGCCATAGTCGTCGGCCACTTGAGTCTCTTGTCTCGGAAAACAGGGGGAGGTCGGTGTGCATCACGCCTTGACGTTCGTTCTGCGCGAGGGAGAATGTACTAAGCGCCAGTGGGTCATGACTGGGGTGGATACTTTCGTTCGGACTTTCACACGACCTGATAACGCCGAAGCGGCCACGTCCTGTTGACACTCGGTACGGGAAGAAAAATACATAAGCCTCCGACAAGACAATCAAAGTATACAATACACTCTCAGCATGCACCCGTCCCAATCGGAGCGACGCAGGCCAGCAAATTATAGCGCGCTCTTGTGCCACTTCGCGTCCACCCCGTCGCTGGCCGCGAGATACGGCATGAAATCGCTCGTCAAAAACTCGCTCGGCCACTCCTTCCGCACCTGCGCCTTCAAATATTCCGCGGTGATCTTCAGGTGGTCGTCCTTGATCGACGGCACGATCTTCTTGACCTCCGGCACGACCTCGTCCACCACCTTGTCGATGTACGCGGCAGTGATGGTCTCACCCGTGTCCGAGAGGCGCGAGCTGTAGCGCACCCACTGCCAGAGCTGCACGCGCGTGATCTCCGCCGTCGCGGCATCCTCCATGAGCCAGTTGAGGGGAATGCACCCGTTGCCGCCGAGCCAGGCGCCGCAGTACGCAAGCGAGGCCGAGACGTTCGAGCGCACGCCTTCGGTGGTGATCTGCCCGGGCACGTTGGTGTCGAGCAGGTCGGCCGCGGCGACGCGGACCTCCTCCCGACGGACGTGGTACTGTACGGCGCGTTCAAGAGTTTCGTCAGCGCCCGGCGAAAAGCACCTATGTGTAGTGCGGTCGCGCTCACCTGGTTCGGGCCAAGCATGTGTTGGTCGAATACCTCCAGCGCGATCTTGTTAATCAGCGGGTGCGCGATCCAGGTGCCATCGTGACCAGCCTTCACTTCGCGCAACTTGTCCGCACGAACCTTGTTCATTGCCACCTCATTCGCCTTATCGTCGCCCTTAATGGGAATTTGGGCAGACATTCCGCCCATTGCCGCAACCTTCCGTCTGGGGTGAAAAGTTAAGAAACTGGTATCATATTTATCAAGAGGGAAACGAACCGATGACATGTCTGGATCAGCAGGCGGACATAGGCATCCATAAAGCCGACCTCCATGGTGACGTCCTTCCTGTCGGGCAGCACAGCCCGCCGATCCGCCCTTCGCTTCTTGATGAAGCTGAAGATGTAATCCCATCTATACACGCTTTGTCAGCTGAGAGTGAGGGGTAGAATGAAGTGAACGGACCGTCCGCAGTTCAGGCCGCTCGAATGTGTCCTTAGCTCGAACAGGATCTCCTCCATCTGGAAGGCCGCGGGGAGTGTTTCGATGAGGACGGTGCCGCGGATGGTGCCGTGCGGGATGCCGATGAAGCTCTGGCTGAAGTTGAAGATGTCGTTCCAGAGGCGGGCCTCTAGGTAGCTTTCCATCTTGGGAAGGTAGAAGTAGGGTCCGGAACCTCGCGCGATGAGCTCTTTTGCGTTGTGGAAGAAGTACAGCGCGAAGTCGAAGATGCTGCCGGAGACCGGCTGGTTGTCGACGGTAACGCGAGGTTCGTCCAGGTGCCATCCACGGGGTCTGCCTCAGGGGATCAGTACGAGGTGACAAACCTGGAGAAAGTCCGGGAAACGCACCTGACGATCAAAACAGCCGGCTTTTCTACCAACTTGTACGACTTTCCGCCGATTTCGAAGTCGATCTTTCGCCGAATCGCGTCCCGCAGGTTGATCTGACCGTATAGCATGTTTGCAAACGTCGGGCAGTTCGCATCTGTCGCATGAGAGAATCAGCCTCGCGCAATTCAGATGCGACCTTGCCAGGACTCACCCTCAAAGTCGGCCATGAACGTCTTCGCGCCGCTGTTCAGGGCATTGATCACCATCTTCCTGTCCGTGGGGCCAGTGATCTCCACCCGTCTGTCCTCCAACCCCGGCGCGGGCGGGGCGCAATGCCAACTGGGTTCGCGTCGGATGTGCTCCGTCTCGGGAAGGAAGTCGAGGGGCTTGCCGGAGTCCAGCAAGCGCTGGGCGTCTTCTCGCGCATGCAGGAGGGACTGGCGCGTAGACTCGAACGTGCGATGCAGCGCCGCGAGAAACTTGAGCGCATCGGTGGTAAGGATTTGCTCCTGCGCATCCTGCGCGGCGGTGGAGTGGATCTGGACGCCTGGCACAGCGGTCATGGTGGTCGAGGTCGATATCAAGTTAGTTGGAGAACCTTTCCATGGGACAGGCAGCGGCGTTATAAGTATGTTATCTGCGGGGCTCCGTACGCCCGTGAAAAGTCTCGGAACGTCATGGTAAACTGGAAGAGGGAGCGTGGGCGGAATCACATGGCGGAGGTCCGACGCGCACCCCGCGAGCGCACTCCTCTTCCCCTTCCGCTCTAATGTCGCTCTCCGTTCGAAGGCGGAGCCCCGACGCTCATTTACTCAGGTACATCTATCTCCGGAGTGCGGTGGCGGATATTACACCCCGACGGGCCGAGCGGGCGGGTGGTTCGGGAGATCATAAGTACTCGATCCATACAGTCAATAGGTCGGCCTGAGACTCGTCAGAGCAGTCTAGGTTTTGGTTCCCCTACAGAAGCATTCTCCC
The DNA here is from genome assembly GCF_000264995.1 of Punctularia strigosozonata HHB-11173 SS5. Classification (NCBI taxonomy): domain Eukaryota; kingdom Fungi; phylum Basidiomycota; class Agaricomycetes; order Corticiales; family Punctulariaceae; genus Punctularia; species Punctularia strigosozonata. The sequence continues at coordinate 809,897 of NW_006767435.1, forward strand.
ATCGACATTCAAAATGCCTATATGGAAGATCGCTTGTCTGAGGACGAGTCAGCAAGGAGAACGTTCTCAGGACTATCACATTCAACCGGTCAGGTTCGGGTTCGGGTATAATCATGGGTCAACGCCATGTTAAGTGCAGGCTCAAGTTCGCTACCGCCGCACCTCGGGACCCTACCTGTTACCTTCTGCGGCCAGGAATGCGGCCTTGTGGCAACGAAGTACTTGGGTGCTTAGACCGTATGACCATGCCATCCCTACCTTGGCAAATCCTAAGTTCTCGCGCTTGTGTATTCTGAAGCATATAATCTCACCATCTGCACATGTTTGTTGTATGTCAGTTGGCCTGGGTCAAGCCCATGCATCCGGCGATACAGGGACAGCATCGCGGATACGTGTTGAACCGTTTTCCGCATCTCCCTGTGTCTATCTTTAGCTCGCTACCGAAATGCAGCATCCACCTTATCTGATAACAGCACATCGGCACATATCAAGCCCTACGGACAGCGAACAGCTAGCCCTTATAGGTTCACGTAGTCGTAACACAGCAGACCGCCCTCCGTGTCCAACACCTGGCCCAGCAGCGGCTCCTCCGTCAACCCGCTGAACTTGAGCTGCACGTTCGCGGTCACGAACGGCGGGGCGCCGGCCGGCCAGTCGTCGTAGTTGGTCAGGTTCTGGGTGAGCCCGCCGCCGATGGCGAACTTGTTGGCCGGGTCGTTGAGCTGCCACGTGCGCCAGATGCGGTCGAGGTTCGCGTGGTGGAGGAAGAAGACCGGGTCGTTCGGCGAGTGCGCGAGGTTGCTCATGTCGCTGCGTATCACGGCGTCCGTCAGCGACGAAAGTCGATTGTGACGGGAGAGAGAGAACTCACCCGTCCATCATCAGATGCGCGGCGTTGTGCATGCCCTCCGCCCGTCCGTTCTCCGACGTGACGCCGTCCATGTACGCCTGGAAGTCGGTGTAGTTCCCGGTGAAGTGCGTCGTGATGAATTCGATCTCAGAGGGCGTGAACGCGGCCGTCGCGAGCTTGTCGGGCTCGGTGAAAGGGAAGGGCAGGAGTTCCGTCTCGAAGGGCTGGGGGCGGAAGTCGCGTCCGACGAGGTGCGGGGTGGGGTACGCGCGGATGGTGTGACCGAACGCGCCGTCCGTGACGCTGAAGTTAACGGAGGGGTCGGGGTTGAAGGTGCCAAAGCCGGTGTGTGGGTCGGACTTGAACAGAGGAGCGGCGGTGATGTTTGCCACGTCTGTGATGGTCAAGATCAACGGGCGGTCGCGGATGAAGGAGGGAGAATGCCGCACCCAAAGACCAATCCCAGTACGGCAGGGTGCCTTGGAAGTTGCAGTGCGACTTGAGCTCCGACTCGAAGGTGTGCAAGAACCAGCGATGCCAGCTCAGGAAGACTAGCAACGTCTGTATTGAGTCCCATATTGCAATAGAGAGGGGCGAGTGCAACAAGCTTACCTCCAGTGAAGTGGTTCCGGATCACACCATCCATATGCGTGAAGACAAAGTCATCGTACCGATTGCTCGTCGCGTTGACGGGCGGCACGTCGGGCTCGCTGCCATCCGGGGCGATGGACGTGTTGTGTGGGACCGTCGCCAGGCAGTTCACCGCAGATAGGAACGCGGCCTGCTCGTGAGCGCTAAGCGTACGCCACTCCTTGCGGATCGTTGGGGTAGTGCACGAGCCGTGCTTGCCGCCGTAACCGCTGTGCGGAACGGCGAGAGCGGCGCCGGCGACGAAAGCGGCGAACAGGAAGCGACAGAGAGGCGCGAACATCTTGAGTGCCGAGCTTGACGAGACGACCGGTAGAACCGAACGTCCTGGCCTTTCGAGAGCGCAACCTTGTCGACCTTTATAGAAGCGGCGGGTGATGGGTCCATCAAAACAGAGCTTGAAGAACACTTACGAAGAAGAGCGCGCTTCTATGTCGGTGGTATGCTGTTCCGCATTGCCGTGGTGGATGGAGGTCTATGCGGAGGTAAAACGCTCGCTAACCGCCCAGTATCACTCGAATCGGGCATGGTCCGCGGCGTAGTGGAAGAACGATATTACGAGGCAACATCATTATCGACGTCGTGCGTGAGGACATGTGTGCTCTGAGACGACGAGTATGGTCAAAAGCAAGGTAACGTACTGGTCAGCAAACGCCGTCCAACCCGAAGCGGGGCTTGTCACGTTGCTGACAAGTGCACGGATTCGAGGACCGCGTTCCCTTGCGTTCACAACGATTCACACGGGGTTTAGCCGATAGCATCGGACTTAGGCGCCACAGTTGCCACTTGCCAAGTGACATCTGAAGTATCAACATTTGAATCCTGCCCATCTCACCTTCGACATAGGAGGGCTTGAGCCTGCTCATATATATGCCACGGCTTCCGCTGCCCATTATGCGAATCGTATATGTGGTCCGCATTGAGTCCGGCATATGTCGAGACGTCTATGCAAGCGTATTCCACGACAATGAAATAGTTCGAAAGCTATGTAGGGGGCCGGATCAAGACTAGAGGTCATTTTGACCTCACGAACGTAATTGGTCGCGGGCCACAAGCCCCATCAGCAGGTGAGCCAATGGGAAGCAGATACCATTCGACAAGCGAGCCATCAGGTCGACAACCACCGTTGTACATCTTCCGGGGCGGGACGCCCATCCAAACGGGGATGTGCGGCCATGTTCCATTATTAGGACTTGTACTCTTGGCATCAGGAGCATCGAGTGCCTGAAGAGCGAAGGAGGAACGACGTTGCCCTTGCATTGGCGCATGTCATCTATCGTCGAATAGAGATGGCGCGACGGATATGAGCGGGATTGCAAACGCAGAAGGACGTGGCCATTCCCCAATTGCGAGATCCAAATGTTCCGCGAATGACCCAATCAAAGCCGTGATAGAGCAACCGCTGTTGTCCAATTGGCGCAAGCCTAGCGCATGAGGGGTCGGTGTATGGTACACGGGTACGCAGATATGCCAGAGAAATCAAGCAAGCGAGCAACAGATGGTGGCTATTATGACTGCTTTTTGTCCTGGGTCTTCTCGTTCGGAGCAGCGGAAACAGACTCTGTGGGGGTAACTGAATACACTGAACAAGACATTAGTAACTTGCGGACCCGAGCACTGCGCTGAGAAGGAGCGAAACGGAGGTGTGACGCACACAAAGTATCTCTGACAACACGCTCTCCGAGTTTGATGACCCGCCTGCAAGCCATCTGCCACATCCCGCAGCTGACAGAACCTGCCGTTGCGCGAGCGAATAGTCCGGGTCATTTCCAAGGGGTTGAAAGAAGCAGTATAACATACCCTTGGGGGCAAACGGTAGGGCTACCCACCACGCAAGGGGCCCGAGCCACTCAGACGGGAGATAGAACACCGCGGCTTTGCGGTACCACCATCCGACGATAAATTGGAGGCCGGTGGTGAAGAACCATAAGGCCGAGTTGAATTTCAGGGAGAATGATGAGCGAGCGGAGGACAGCTCGCCATCTGCAAGTAAGTAGGGGTGTGTTTAGGGCAATTTTTGATCGTTTTGAGGTAGATGCCTGTAGACATACTGAGCTTTTCTAAATCTGCAAGACCCTTGTCCACGCTCCGCCTCAGCTTCGCCCACTTGGCGAACTGATCTTGGGCGCTGGTCTGCATGAGTTCGGCTTTGGTAGACAAGACCTCGGTCTTGAGTTTCCGTTGCTTCTGAATAGCTGATGCATAGAATATTCGCAGGTAAACCGCATAAACCTGGCCGCAGTAGACGTGTCATTCATATGTAACGTTCCGTAAGTCCAGTAAAAACGCACAAGCTCGAGGAGAACGGATTTTCCTATCCACGAGACTAGCTCCGTCAGAAAGACAAGTAGGAATATCGTCAGAATGAGGGTCATTGCGACCGAGGGTGAGCTGAGTACCGCGAGGCTGCTGGCAAAGCCGCCCACAAACGCGTGACGTTCATGCTCGACGCTCGTCTTGGCGCGCGTCTCAGGCTCATACCGCACCTCTTACGCTCCTCGCAACACCTGAATACCTGCCTTACTCCGGCTGACTGAAACACAGTCTGAGAACTATTCGTAGGCTCTAAATCCGTGGGACGAAACTGGGAGAGTAAGATGGCTTCACAACCTACGCCCGGCTCGCAACCCCCTCCTCACCAAGCAGGCAACTCTGCCAACAACATCATCACGGCGCTGGGCAATGCGTTCCGTTCTCAGACAGGCGAGCCACTCTCTGGAGACAAGATCGCGCAGCTGCTGTTCCAGAACATGAACCAGCTTGGGGAGCTCGCGAAGCAAGGCAAGCTGAATCAAGAGCAAATAATGCAGGTGCGGTGGTGGCCCTCTTCTCCGTTGATAACAGGACACACTAACGTATGATCCACCTTGCTGCTTTTGCGATCGATCCCACCGCATTCTTTGAAGCTCAAACAATACGCAGACAAATATAAGCCTCAGGCTGCAGCTACAGCCGCTACATCGTCCACTTCCGCAATCCCTCAAGCGGCACCCGCACCAACAGCAGCACCAGCCACACCCCTCACCAAAGTACGCAATCTCTTCCATACACCCGCGTGAACGAACTGAACAATGGATCCTTCAGCCAGCTCCATACCCCTCACAACTTCCACATCCTGGCGTCAAACCCACCAACTCTCCCGCGCCCGTCCTCAGCCAAGGCGCTCTCACACAGAGCTATCCCATATCGGACAGGCTAGAAGGCATAACTAACCCGGGACCCGTCCCGTGGACCCCTTCGCAACAAGGGCGACCTACGCTTACGGGCGGAATGGCTGCAGGCAGGATGGCAGGTGCGCACTCGTCCACGTCTTACGCCGTCTTAGACGGTGGTTGAGGCCAGGTTTTCTCAACATCACGCATATATCGCAGGTACTCCCGCGCAAGTAGCACGAGGGGGCGAAGATGTGTCGATGTTCAACTTCGACGACAATCGGGCGAGGCGGAAGAACACGCCAGGTGATCAGAGCATGCGGCGGTCAATACAGGACTTGGTGTCGAGCATAGACCCGAACGTCAGGATCGAGCCGGATGTCGAAGACGTGCGTACGAACCGTGAACGGTCGCTCTCATCATCCCCCGAACCGCTGACGTGTGATTGTATGCAGCTGCTGCTCGACATCGCCGATGAATTCATCGACTCGGTCACCAACTTCGGCTGCAGGTTGGCGAAGCATCGCGGTGGCGATACGCTCGAAGTGCGGGATCTCCAACTTCACCTCGGTACGTCGCGCGGAAACCCTCGGGCGGAAACCCATCGCAAAGCTGATCGTTCGGCCCGCAGAGCGGAACCACAACATCCGCATACCTGGTTTCGCGTCCGACGACACACGGGTGTCGCTCGCGCAGGCGACCGTCGCAAACGCCGCCAGTGGGCCCGCGAAAAAGGCCGGCCAGGGCACGCATATGACACTCAGGAGCCACCGGCTCGCGCAGGTGCAACAAGCGAAGCGAGAGAACAAGCTGATGTGATCCCGCCACTACGAGTGTAACGTGGCTCTCTGTGGCGATCCATAGACTCCTCTCCGGCGCAGATGACTTTATGTACTTACTGTACGATTTACTGGAATGCAGGCGTGGTATTATGATATATCACTCAGAAGGCAGATGCATCATGAAAGAGATTGCGCCGGGGGCCTAAGCTATGATTTCAATACCTTCAATGGTTCGCTATTACTCGTCCATAAAGTCGCCTAAAGTACGTTTAGTAGAGCTTCCATCACGTACGCCGACCGACCCAACGTCAATGGCAATTCGCACGGCGTGGGAATTCACTGCGACCTCTTGCTCTTTCATCCTCTTGCCCCGACGCCGTCAGGCTATGCGCATACAACGATGGACCATATCTCGGCCATAGCACTCGGTTTAGGACTGCGTTATGTTGTTGACGCTGTTGGTCTCCGCAATGTAAAGCTCATGGGCACACTCGTCGGTAAGCTGCCACCGCAGACATGCTACGTTATCCATGTTGCTGATCATTCTGCAGGTCTTTGGGAAGGCGCTACTCTCCACCATTTCATCACGAAGTATCCGCGAAGCTCTGACGCATATATTGCTCTCTTTTTTCGGCTTTGGGTGGACTTCGTCGTTACTGAGTCTGTCATGCGGTCCGTCCAGTCCGTCTGAAACAATCATGACTCGCGCTCACTGTGCATGCAGGCTCGCGGTTGTAATGCTCTGGACATGCATAGGCGTCGTCTTCTCTGATCTCGGCGTGTTTATCTGGTACAACACAGGTCTTCGCTCTACCTGCCGTCGTCTCCTCCGCCGCATCTCGCCGTCCTCGACCTCCCACATCCCGTCCCGCTCCCGATCGCGTTCGCATCAACGTGCCCTATCCTCCGTCTCCTCCGACGTGCCCTCTATGCTGCTCAAGTCTCCGCCCTCCGAACGCAGCCGCGTACGGTTCTACGAGTACCCACCCGGCGCTTCGCAGCGTCTCCCCCCCAACATCTCTCGCCCCACCCCCGGCCCATCGCCGCTCTCCGCAATCCCACCGCGCTCCATTCTTTCCAACTCGGGTTCCTACTCTGGCCCCACGCGGTCGACGGTTTCAGACAGGACGACAACGCCGACCGAGCGCACCGTGCGCTCACCGGTCGTGGTCATCAACCCGCCTGCGTCCTCCGTCCGCCGCCGCACACTCCCGAACCCCCTCCCGGGTGCATGGTCCGACACTGAGACGGTGTCCGACCGCGCGACGCCGACTGCCCCAGCCGATGCGGACCTGCCGGTCATCCCCGATTCGCCGTCTATCTCTTCCGCTCTTCTTTCCCCGAGCGGACGGTTGACAGAGTCCATCGCGTCCGGTTCGGAGGTCATGTCTGGAGCGGAGGGTGACGGCGCGCTGGACGAGTCGTACAACGGCGTCGCACGCGGTCTGCAGCAATACGACGGTTTTGTAATGGTAGATCCGGGCCAGATCCCGAGCATCGGCAACGAGGACGAGGACGATGACCTGTATGCCGAGGGACAGCGCACGCCGCGCTCGACGCGGTCGCCCATCATGCTACCGCCCCGCCTGCTGTCGCCGTCAGCGGCCGGCTTGTTTGACCAGCCTGCGGATTCGGACGACCCGTCTCAGTCGCGCTCTCCAGGTTCTCCAACACGAGTGCCAGATATGTCGGATATACCAGACATGACGCTCCCTCCGTCAGCTCCGCATAGTCGGACTTCCTTCCCTTTTCATGAGCCCGCGAGAGAGCAGACACCGACCAGCATACCGCCTGAAAGAGAACTGCCAGAGATACCGGGCATCACGCCTCCGCTACCTCTACCGAAATCGGCGTCGCCTGCGCCTACCTCAGGGACTCCGCCTCCGGCCTCTGAAGCCGGGCCGTCTTCGTCACGATGGTCGCAGCCTCCGCCAAGATACCAGTCTATGGCGCTCGACAATGTCGTCACGGACCCTTATTCTCCGGTTCTCCAACCCCTGGGGAAGGACACTATGGAGGAGGCAAAAGCTCTGTCAGACGACGGCATGTCTGTCATATCTGGCGCATCGCGCAACTCCATCATTGACCGCGCTGATGCACTCCGTCAACAAGCGGACGAAGCGGAGGAAGAGAGGACCAGCCTAGCGCAAGCGCGATATAAGGCAGAGGCGGAGGGCAGGCATTGGGAGGCACTGATGCTCAAGTTGAAGCATGATGAGGTGGAGCAGCGGGTCAAGAAGTTGCACGAGAGGGCGGCGAGACGATATTTTCGCGGTGAGCGGCCTGCAACGTAGTGCATGGGTTCAACCTTACTGATGCGCTTGTTCCGGTCTTCAGCTCACAATTTGCGGGGAACCCCGCAGGTCATCGATGTTCACAGGCTGAAAGTTCCTGAAGCTGTAAAGCGAACGGAGCTCGCCCTTCGGTCGGCCTATGAAGGCGGTGCATCGGAGTTGAGGGTGATCGTGGGCAGGGGCAACCACAGCGTGGGCAAGATCCCAGTCCTGAAGACGGCGATCCTTGGCCATTTACAAAAGTGAGCTTGAATATTGCTCCCCAGCTATCTCGCCCTTTACTGACTAGCACTTCATCAGGCTCAGGATCCCTGTGAATGTGAACCAATTCAATCCCGGAGAGCTCATGATCCCTATGCCCGGACAGCAAGCCGCTGTCTCGGCGAGTGCTAGCTGAAAGCGTTCTCCGGTGTCTTACGACCGCGTCCATTCCATCTTCTAACATAACCTGCGCTCACGTCCATGACGATGGACACGCTCCCTGCACGTTATTTCACCACGACCTAACGATCAAGTCATATGTAACGGTCGGCTCGCTTCCCTTCAAGATTCTTATTCCTTGCTGTCTTTCTTGCGACGTCTTGCTATCTGTGCTTGTCTAGGGCTGATGAATTGTAATCGTATGATACTACTACACCATTTGTATACGGAGCACTGTTGAACATGACTGTTGCCAGAATCGTGATACGGTCAGGTCAACAAGCCACAACAAACATAAAGGTGCCATGTCGCTCAGCTACCCCAACCTAACTACATACCTTGATGGCCCATTTGTATATGCTTGCACAGACTCACTACCGCGGAGGCGAAAGCCCGCGGTCTCTGCCCGACAGATGGGGTGTCCTCGCCGTCACCTGATACTCATCCGACATTCGTCCGAGCCTATCCAAATGGTTCAAATACCAGAGCGTCGACGGCGGCCCGGCGTCATCATTGACTGCTTTCGATCATGCTCGGTCTCTTCTGGGGCTTTCTGTTGCTCGTTTTCGCAGGTATGAGACATGGTTTGTGCTTGCGTCGAATGTAGTTCTCTGACACACGGACTGATCAGGCATGGCGAGTTCTTTTCGTAACCCTATCATCCCTGGTTTCAATCCGGTATGACGCACAAACACTGGCAAAAAGTTAGCAAAGAGAGGCAAACTGACCACGATACTCGCATTCAAGGATCCTACAATCGTACGCGTGGGTGACGACTACTTTCTGGCGACATCTTCCTTCGAATGGTTTCCTGGAACGCCTGTTTACCACTCAAAAGACCTGTGCGTCGCATTCTCTTTCGAGCAGACGCGTAACCCGAATGCAGGTCTTTGTAGGATTAAATGGAATGTAATCGGGCACGTCTATACCCGCCCATCTCAGCTCGACATGCGAGGGACTGCGCCAAGCGGCGGCTTGTTCGCTAACGCGCTACGATACCACGAGAAGACGAAGACGTTTTACGCCATAACGACGTGGTTCGACGTCATCAATCCTCCAGATGCAAGTCTCTGTGTTGCTTCCTGCGTCGCGTACATGCTAACGGGTTGACCGCAGAACGTGAGCCCGTTTGCAGCTCCGTTGCTGTTGCTTTTGCTCATTCATCGATACTCAAGACCACGAAAACGCCGCGATCGATGTTTGTCCACACCACGAATATTTGGGACGAAAACAGTTGGAGCGATCCGACGTACGTCGACCAACCCGGCTTCGACCCCGACCTGTTCTTCGACGACGACGACAAGATCTACCTGACCACCGCCCTGGGGGCCCCTCAGATACCCGACTCGGGCTACTTCGCCATCTGGATCACCGAGATCGACATCGAGACGGGCGACTCCCTCGTCGAATCGGAGGTGCTGCACGTCAGCACCTTGCCCTTGGACACGCCCCGTCTGGCGGAGGGTGCCCATATATTCAAGAAGGACGGATGGTACTACTGCATGACCGCGGAGGCCGGGACGGGAGTGCAGCACCGCGAGATGATCATGCGGGCCAAGTCGATCAAAGGGCCTTGGGAAGAGAATCCCAACAACCCGATCCTGTTCAACGGTCCGCGGTTCTACGATTGTCATTCAGACTACCCCGGCTGACCGGACGATTACGTGAACAGGACGTAACACGTCGCTTCCGATCCTCGCGACCGGACACGGCGATCTCGTCGAAACGCCGGAGGGAGAGTGGTACATGGTCTTCCTGGGCATCCGCCCGCAGAATCCCCGGAACGCGTCCGGGGTGCCGCAGCTCAATCGCGAAACGTTCCTGGCACCCGTGACCTGGGAGGATGGATGGCCGGTTGTGAATCGTGGTCAACCTATCACGTTCGAGATGCCTGGTCTCTATAATTTGGCCAGGCCCCCTCTCTGGCGGGACGAGTTCAATGGGAACTTCGCCGATAAGGGTAAAGGTTTTCGCGTCATAATCTTTGGAGACCACGAACTGATCAGGGTCGGTCTGCAGGTTATTACACCCAACGCACACCGTACAAGGCGTTCCATTCTTTTGGCGCTCGACATGGATACCTGCGTCTCCGCGGAAACCCTTACATGCTCTCCGACCGAGACACTCCCGCCGCCTTCTTCCGCAAACAAGTCGACCTCGAGACCGTCTGGAGCACCGAGCTGGACTTTCAGCCCACCTCGCCCCTGCACGAGGCCGGCGCGACGGTCTTCCTCTCCATCTCGTACCACAACGAGATCGCGGTCACGCTCCACCCGAACGACACCTCCCGGCGCGTCGTGACGGCGCAGACGCGTACCGGACCGGAGGCGACGCTCAACCAGACTTATTACGACATACCCAGCACGGGCAGCGTGCGGTTGTTCATCAAGGCGGAGAGGGACAGCTATTCGCTGGGATACGCGGTTGTCGGGGACGAGGAACCGACGTACGTCGCGACGTTGGCCAGCCAGTGGTTACAGGCCTTCTTGCCTGGCTGGCAGGTGTTCACGGGTGCACACTTTGGCGTGTATTCGACCGGGAACTCGCTGCCGATGCTCGTACCTGCGGTCCGTACGGCTATCTTCTGCGATGTGCACGAGGACTGAAAGCGTGGTTTATCAGGACTTCGCATATGTTCAGACGGAGCTCATTGCGGACGTGTCGTGATGGTCAAGACTCACAGAACACGTCCCCACAGATTGGGGGTCGCAAGGCCTGTCTTGTTTGGAAGGACACCTGATGTCAGGGGCGAGGTCTGCAGGCGAAGCTAGATACCGGGAAGGCTCGTTTTGCAGTTCAGTCGGAGATCGTTCTCATTGGTTCTCCTCGGAGCGGAAGAGCTGGGCGTATAGCTGTGGGTAGCGTTTGTCTTAAGAGGTAGTGGAACGCCGTACGGCGATCGGAGATGATCAACAACCGTCGTATACGCTCCCTTAGAAAGCTTGCAGAGGGCTCGAATCACGAGCGTGCCCTGCTGCCCGCTTGCTCCGGTCCGAGATGTCCGGAACACCCTGGCTTGCCCGTGCCGCCGGTCTGAACGCGCCTCAGCTCCACTTGGCGTGCCATATCACCAGGGCGCCGACGCGTAGCGGTGTACCCCACATTATGATATTTGCCATATATAAACCAGGGGCACTCAGGTTTCACCTCACCCGATTTTTTCACTGATCCCCCGCTGTCCGCACCTCATTATCCCACCCTTGGACTCTCACTATCACTGAACCTCTTGTCGATTTCGTCCATTCCACATGCGCGCTCCTGAACTCATCGCGCAAGGCGGGCAAGAGCTCGAAGCCATCTCTGACGCCGTCGATCAGGGTGAGTTGCTCGTAGAGTCCACCGTGTGCACTAGTGCTGGGTAATGACCAAAGATGACGATGCAGTGAACAAGCTGAAGGGAGAGAACGCGCCCAAATGGGATGCGCAGTCGCAGTTCGACGCGGAGAAGGACAAGACGCAGTTCCGCCAGTACGAGGATGCCTGCTTGCGCGTGAAGAACTTCTACAAGGAGCAACACGGTGCGTGGAATCCATCTATCGCCAACGAGCCAAAGGATTCATCTATCTCTCCCTACCACAGAAAGGCAGACTGTGGAATTCAACATCAACGCCCGAGTGAACTTCCGTAAGGAGGTTCGGGCGCGCATGGGTACGTCACCACCAACCAATGCGATCGCGGAGATTAACAATACCCGCGCAGGGATTTGGGAGGCCATGGAGAAGCTCAATACGCTCATCGACGATTCTGACCCGGATGTGAGCATATATGATTGCCGTCTCTCCATTTGTGCACCTGAGAGCTGACCGGGAACCCTGTGCAGACCGACTTGTCCCAGATCGAACATCTCCTTCAGACCGCCGAGGCCATCCGACGCGACGGCAAGCCCGACTGGATGCAGGTCAGTGTGTGTAAGTGATGGCGATCGGCGCCACCCCTCACCGGTGCTCAGGTTGTTGGATTGGTCCATGACCTCGGCAAGTTGCTGTACTTCTTCGGGTCCGAGTGAGTATACGCGTCTGCTGCGTCTTGTTTCGCTCGTCTAATTCGCCTTGTCAGAGGCCAGTGGGATGTTGTTGGTGTACGTGATTCCGGCCCCTGACAACAAGAGCATGCGTTAACGCCCCCTTTAGGACACCTTCGTCGTCGGCTGTGCTTTCTCCGACAAAATCATCTACCCTGAGACGTTTGCCGGCAACCCCGACTTTAAGGATCCCGTTTACTCCAGCGAGTACGGCGTGTACAAGCCCCACTGCGGCCTCGACAACGTCATGATCTCATGGGGCCACGACGAGTACCTATATCACGTTCTGAAGGATCAAAGCACCCTGCCCGAGGACGGGCTGCATATGATCCGCTACCACAGCTTCTACCCGTATGTATCATCACATCACTTCTGGTATCGGAGAAGAGCACTGATGTAACTGCATCTAAAAGGTGGCATCGGGAAGGGGCGTATCAGCACCTGTGCAACGAGGCAGACAAACGTGCCCTCGATGCAGTCAAGGCCTTCAACCCGTACGACCTGTACAGCAAGAGCGACGAAGCTGTGGATCCCGTCAAGCTCCGGCCGTACTACGAGGGCCTCATCGCCAAGTTTTTCCCGGAAGTTATCGAGTGGTGAACGAGTCTTTTGACAGACTGATGGCTGGAATACCTATATCGACTGTACGATTTATACACGTAGAGCTGCGCGTTCGGCACCTTAGATTCGCGGAACAGTGCTCGGGGCACATAATCATATCTCTATCTACATACCCAGTAGTCTCAATAGCGTCCTTTGATCTCAGTTCTCACCTCGCGCTCGCAAATCCGCCTGTCGATAAGCTCTCCGGCAAGCTGCCTGCACAGTCATCAACGTTATCCTTGTCGGCAGTGAGCGTGATCGTGATGTTGGCCCCGGCGCGGAAGGTGTCATAAAAGTCGAAGTGGCACCTGCTCTCAGTTTCGACGCCGTTCACGGTGACCTTTTCAACGTATGCGGAGGCGCCCTTGGGGATCGTACCGTTCACGGACTTGGGATCGAAGTTGACGACGTTGACCGTAGTGGAAACGCCGAGGTAGCTGTTGTGGATGGTGAACTTCGGGGTGAACGGCGACAGGATGAGGATCTCGGTGCTGGACGGCACGGGGTACATGCCGAGGAGGTGCCAGGAGAGCAAGGTCGCCATCGCAGCCTGCAATAAACCTGTTAATACCATATATGTTAGCTAGCTCCAACATGATCCTTGCCTGATCGTCGTTTCCTGGCAAACCACCGGGTGCTGTGATATTCGTGTCAGTCAACGGTGTCTACAAGAGATGATGCGAGCTTACTGATGTCAAAGTTGGAGAACACCACGTCGCGAACACGATCCACCGAGCGTGCTGGCTTGTTCGCGTAATGGTATCCTATAGGTGTCTGGAATGACGGCTCGTTGCCTTCCTACAATTCAACAAGTGTGAATAGGAGGAAAGAAGGCAGACCTACCGGCTTCGTAATAGCCGGCTTCAAAAAAGTGGTCTAATCTGTCGAGGAACGTCGACTGAGGGATGCCGAGACAACGTCAGTCTCCAAGTCGGACCCGGCATGGCAGCACATCGTACATTTCCGCCCATCAACTGAACGAGATGTGCTGTGTCGTGCGGGGCGAACCTATCGTCACAGCATCTGAGTGAAGGGGATTTTCGTTCATAGATCACGGCACGAACCAACTGTACTCCCACGAAGATGATTCGTAGAAGCCGTTCGTATTATCCTGCTGGAGGGAGCACTCTGTAGTCACATCGTCGACAGGCGAGCAATGTGTAGGATCGGTGAAGTTGAATTTTCCGTCGGCGTATCGTTTTTGAAGGAAACCTGACAGAAGCACGAATGCTCGGTGAGTCGATCGTTGCCTGAATACGAGAGTGCCGCCACCTTTGAATCCATTGCTCTTAACCGTAGGGTCCCAAACATTGCGGTAGTTCTGCAAGCGAAAGTGGGATGAACAACAGCGCAGGCGTAGATAACTGGATCACCCACGAAGGATCGGTTGGTGTAATACGCTACATCATCGGTTTTGTTCAACAACTGAGCAACCTGCCGTATTCCGAAATCCTCGAAGGCGTACTGAACGTGCATCAGTTGAAATCGCGTAAGTGACCTGAGGAGAAAGGTACACACCTCCACCGTTCTACTACCTTCTCTTGTTTGTCTTCCCGTGGACTCGGTGTCTAACACTGCAAACGGCACGTAACCATCTAGAGACGTCGATCAGTTTCTAGAGTCACGTTCCTTGTTGCACCATCGGGCCATACATTGTCTAATGTCAAGTGGATTAGCCTTTGAGAGGCATGCAGGGGGAGTCTAAACTCACTTGTATACGTTCACCTGACGACCCAGGGTATTCCACTCTGGTGGATTGACCTGTCCGTCGGCAACTTGCGCTGCGTATAGCTCCTGCAGGTCGATGCCAAGGGCAGCCGCTTCGTTGTGATAGCTTACGGCGAACTGGGCTACAATGTTATCCGCGCTGCTGCCTGCGTCGCGAGCATCGTCAATCTCGAGAGGAGATCCGAAAAAATATCCGTTTACGCACCGCCTTGGGTCCATCCTGGGAGGTTGTTGGCTCGGCACTCGGGCATCCATCCCATCTTGCGGTACCCGTCGATATAGTTGTCAACAATCTGCGCGAACTCGACGGGAGAGTGTAGGGATAGCAGCGGGTAGAAGGTCCGGAACTAGCTCATCTGATCAGACGATACCGCTACGCGGATTGGAAACACCCTTACGGTATCCCAGCTGCAGTACAGAGAGTCAAAGTAGAAGGAAGATGTGCCGGCGAAGACTCCTTGCGTCTCGCCGGTGGCGTTGTTCTATCACCGAGGTAAGCAAGGGAGGAGGAACCCTCACCGACATATGACACGTACCGGCGTCAGGAATGACCGGTAAAGCGACGAGTACAACAGTTCGGTGACGTTCGGAGGCGTGTGCGCAACGTCAATCTCGATCTTACTCAGCTTTTCGTTCCAGAGCGCTTTCGACTGCGCCACGATGTCGTCGAACGAGGACGTTCCGACCTCTTGCTCGGCGTTTTGGCACGCCTGATCGGCCGACACGAATGAGACACCCACACGAATGATGACTTCGGAGGGTTCATGATCGAAGGAGAATAGTGCCCCCGACTCGTACGGTGGGCCGCCAATGAGGTTCTGCGAAAGGTTGAGGTGTGTCATCCCCAGACCTTTGGCATCGAGGCCATAGTCGTCGCCGGTCCAGACGCCGTATTCCTTCAATGTCTGTTTCCCATTATTAAGCAGGTCATAGCAAGCAAAGGCCTGGTAATGAAAGTTCCCTGGTCCGAAACTAGACAATATCGTCAGGATTGGGCGTGTGCCGAGGAGGCAGATCAGCATGCCTAGAACCCCAATGTCCACCAATGGTGATACGACCTGCATCGGGGTCGATGGTCAAGTTACCTCCTGCAAAGGACCCTGGAAGGTCGTTCGCCAAATCCAGTACGAAGTAAGGTGTCCCTGATCCCTTGGGGAAGGTGAACCGTTCGAGACCAGCGCGACGAGTAGAGGTGGCTTCCATTTTGAGATCGTTGTCCATCGTTTGGGAGAAGTATCCAGGGGACGCATCTGTAACGGATCGCTATTAGGAATGTCTTTGTGGCATGGGATCGAAAACAACCATCGGTGTTGTTCTTGCGGAATCTGATGGTCTTTGAGCACATCACATATCATTGCTGGTGATTTCAGGACGCACCTTTCTCGAGCGTTCAATCTTGTGGTGCACGTATCGAATCTGCAAGGACGAGATTAGCTCCACCTTGTGCACCAAAACAAGGTGATTGGCTGAAAGCTTACCCTTTGGGGCACAACAAAGGCATGATCTCGAAGTTGCCATAAGTTCCTTTGCACACAATCAGACACTTCCCATGCTCAGTCGGATAGAGTTACCCAAGGAGGAACCGGTTCCGGAATCATGGAGAGGGGAGAGACCGCGAATCTTCTGTGTTGGGTCGGTGATGTAACCTTAACGCGATGTGAGAAACTTGCGCGGAAAGTGTTCTCGAGTCTCCTCACCCGCAGGTGCATATCCTGTAAGGTCGGTGGAGAACTTAACCTGTCAGGATTTGGACTTCAGATCGTATTCTCAAGCTTTTTTTGATCAGCTTGACTTGCCATCCCAAAGGGTATGGATGCGCCGGGACTGGGCAAGGCATTGGATCAGGCTTCCAAATGAGAGTCGTATGCCCGCTGCTTACCAGACATCCCCGAAATTATCTAGCGGGTGTCGTAACGGTCATAGTCAATCATAAGGGACGCATTCTCAAGCATTCGCCACACCTGTGCCTACGTGACAATACACAATCTCATAAGTACAGAAACTGAGGTTCCGGTACAGGCGGAAGCGAACCGATGAAAACGTTGACGAAAGAGGTGTAGTCAATCGTCGTCTCGTTCGCCGCGTTCTCGATTGCCTGGGAGATCCTCTTCTGCACTTCGGGAGAAGGCTGAGCGCTGACTATGGCAGTCGAAGCTGCCAAGGCTGCGGCCAACGCCGTTCTTGCACGAAGTATCGCCATCGCTGAACTCTCGCTGGCCCAGTGCGGTCGATGAGGGATTAGAGTTGAGACCCGGGGACAGTCTTCGCGTCAACCCCGGGGAGACAGCGGCACGCGATACTTAAGGAACCGCGGACGTCGCGAACCACGGCGAGCGCGGCGGGAAGTGCGCGGGGCCATGCGGCTCCCATATGCATTTGCGTCGACGAAGGCGCCGAAGCGCGACCCTCGTGACGTTCGCGTTATTTACATTTGTTTGGCCGATGCGGCGGGCGGGCGGAAGCGCGCTGCATCGCGTTCGAAGACGGCCTTCTCTGATGGTCGAGCGACGGCCAGAGTTGATCTGGGTCGGTTTGAGCGGAGAAAGACCGGGAAGGTGCCGGATATGGCAACGGTGTATCAGCATCGAGCATCTCACGCAGTTGCGAAATGTGGCCAGCGACGGACAGCAGAACCGCGTATGGTTGGTGTACCCATAGCGGCCGTATGGAAAGTATGATGCGTTCTTCACCCCTGTTGCTTGCCTTGCTGTCGCGCGACAAATTCGAGCTGCTTCCAGACAAGGTCCGTACCGTGACCCGACGACCCCCAGAATAGACGCTCTTCCGCAGATAAGGGTCCCAACACGTATTTCGCCGGGTCAGACCTTTCGCGTCCTATCCCGATACGTATTCGGTGAAACTCCTGCTTGTGGCCCAAAGCGGTGATGACGCTCCGAACGCCATTGTGTCCGTTTGCGGATCCGCCCGTCTTGTAAGACACTGTCTGTGCCTTGTGCTCTATTGAATCGTGTATGACGACGAGATTGCCGGAGGGGAGCATGCACGTCTTCCTGAGCGCTGTGGCCACGTCTGGCCCGAGTATGTTCATCAAGTTCTCTGCGAACCGCGCGACGTCAGCGTCGGGTGCTCATAATATAAATAAGAGAAGACTTACTGGGCTTCAAGAGGGTCACAGTAGTTGGCACCTGACCGAGCATGACAGTGGTGGTGCCATATGTGCCGCCCATAGAACGGTCATAGGAAAGGCGCAGACCCATTCGAGACGCCAGAGAGTCGATAACAACGTGACCGACGCTAAGGATAGATATCGTAAGGCGATATATTCGCGCAAGAGGACCTTCACGTACCTGTGCCGCGTATTGGGAAGGGGCGCATTGCCGAGACCAACGACTAGGAGATGCAAGTCGGACGCCATGGCTTCGTGTCCAAATGACCGTATACGTGGGCACAGTCGCCGGAGTCCTATCGTGGACCCAAGTAGACCTGACATGGCTCTTATACCAAACTACTTGACTGATTCAGCGTTGATAGCCCGTTGAGTCAGAACATTGGGAAAGCTTAGTGGGAGGACTCGTCAACCCTCTGTCAGAGCTGTGCCCGCGTCACCGCCGCTTCGCTTGTGCCACCGCGGCCGCCTTGCTCGACTCAGTCGTTTGCGCCGACCAGATACTGACGATGGCGACCGTGCACCCTTCACGCATGGGTCTTGTCCCTCAAGACCCAAAAGAATTCTACGGTCGGGACAGCAGACGCGGCCGCTCTCCGTCACCTCGACGTTCGAGGCGTACGCCGAGCCGTAGCAGAAGTCGGGATCGTGATCACCGACGAGACGACAGGCCGCAGCGACGAAGCAGAAGTAGAGAGGGGCGAAGGAGCCCTGAATACGATGCATATAGACGCCCCAGCCCGCCCCGTCAGACGGAGGGCGCAGCGCCATGGAGGCAGCAACAGAACATGTACCCAAGCAGAGGCGAACGGCAACCATTGCCTGTTCATGGAGGAGGGGGAGGATCTGACTTCTTTGATAGGTTTATATTTCGCTGTTGTTAAATCGAGTTCGTGTGTCTGATAGACCTTTCCTTCAGTCGTCGACAGCAGAGGGACGTAACCACAGTAAACATTTGGCCACGATCTCCCAAGCCTCCCAGGAGCCCGTACGTCAAGTCATCTTACTACAACAAAATGTACTGACAATATACAGGTCTACCGATTCAGACAGAGGCCACAAATCCCGAAGAAAAAGCAAACGAGCACGATTACGGTCGGAAACACCGTCCGACACCGATTCGGAGGAAGAACGTCGGAAGAAGAAGAAGAAAGAGAAGAAACGAGCGAAGAGAGAGAAGGAGCAGGAGAAAGCGGAGCGGCGGGAGCGCAAGAAGCGCCGGACAAGGTCGCGGAGCGAACGCCGCAGCTATGACAGCGAGGAGGAGGACCGCAGGGAAAGGCGCCACCGCACACGTAGTCGCGAACACTCGCATCGCAAGAAAACGAAAAGCCCTACGCGAAGCGCGAGCCGATCTCCTCGAACCCCCACCCCTCCTGCCGACGAGGACGAGTGGGTCGAAAAGCCATCTACGTCCATCCTCGCGGCAACTGCGCCTCCAGTATCTAGGCATGGCACTACTTCACGTGCGGCGTCTCAGGCTCCTGCACACAACGCGGAAGAGGACTCGGACGACGACGATGTGGGCCCGAAGCCATTGCAAAAAGCGGGAACGGGCAAGCAACGGGTCGACGAGCGCCAATACGGCGGCGCCCTCCTTCGCGGAGAGGGCAGCGCGATGGCTGCCTTCCTCCAGGACGGTACAGAGGCGCGCATCCCGCGTCGTGGTGAAATTGGCTTGACGTCGGACGAAATCGAGAAGTACGAGCAAGTGGGATACGTAATGAGCGGCAGCAGGCATAGGCGCATGAACGCCGTGCGTATCCGGAAGGAGAACCAGGTTATCAGTGCAGAAGAGAAGCGCGGTATCCTGAAATTGCAGAAAGAGGAGCGGGAGAGGAGGGAAGCCATCCTGAGGGAAGAGTTCCAGTCTTTGGTGGAGGACCGATTGAAGGGTGTGGAGAAAAAGTAAAGAATGGGTATCGGTGTGTATCATGAGTTGTCTGTCTGTTCTTCACAGGCGCTTATGCTCGTGTATTACTATAATGATTCTACGAACAATGCATGACGCTTGGTTGTGTCATGCACCGGCTCCAGACTTGAGGAACAGGTAACGACAAGCGATAAATGCCAACCTGGATGGACAGGTGTCAAGCTGGAGAAGTTGCTTATAAGGTGCCGGTTCCAGCTCACGGTCGTGTACATCCACACACCACAGACTACCACCGAGCTTGGTCGCCACCTATCCTTTATAATGGTCCGCATAATCGGTCCTGCGCTGATTCTTGCGATGGCGGTCACAGCCAACGCTGCAAACGGACATACCTTCGATTCTACCAGATCTTCGCTAACCCAACATCATCGACGTCACTCCCGTCCCCTTGCTGCCGACGCGATGGTAACCCGCGAAGTCGCATCCTCGACGATACCTAAACTACGCATGCGCACCGAGCATGTCCGCGACGGCAAGGTCGCGCATCCCACTGGAACGGACGTCCATAGTCACCCGCCGGACTACGTCAACGCCAAGCACCACATCGAGTGGTCCCGTAGCACCGTAGACGACAAGAATCCCATGAATCCCCCGGCGATGACCCCGCCTGGCCCCAGTTACGAACGCCTTCCTCCGTCGCAAAACGAGGGCGCAGGCAAGCATAACCGCGAGACCGCCTCATACCGCGGGCCCTCCTACGCCGAGTCGCACGACGATGACGACTCGAATAACAGCACGATCGGTATCATGGACACGGTCACTCCCGGGGGCGGGCGTCAGAGCGGTTCTCATGACTGGAAACGTGACGACGTCGAAACGTCGGGGACCGAAGAGTCCGGGTCGAGCCCTGAAGATCTGCACAAACCGTCGCCACTGGAAGCGCTCGCTGCGTCCGACGTTCTCCCTCAACCGCATCGGAACTACATGCAACCTGACATCCGGTCCGAGTAAGGAGCTCCCGTCGCGAGTCTCAGCTCGTGCCTCCAGCCTGCGGTTCCGGGCGAGTTCAAGGTCGGCAGTTTTCACGTCTGGACCCTGAGCGCGTCATTCTCAAAGCGATTCCGACGGGTCTTCCATTTCTCGTACGGATCGAAGGGGCTGCCACCGGCAATGTACAATAGATACTATGAAATACACCATGATATATGATCCGCCGCGATGATGGGTATAACGATACAAGCAATTGCCGTTCGGGGATTGCAGATGAAGGTGAACTCATTGCTGAGAAAGAGGGTCAGTGTTGGCCAGGTGAAGTCAACGAGGTAACTCACCGAAGTAGATGAACCTGAAGAAATCGAAGAGCTACCGGTCACCCTGCGGAATAGGGTCGAGCGGCGGCGACCTGCGCTCCGCACGATGTAGACTCGGCGATACTCCGAAGCGTCTATGCAATCGCTGTCCGAGTCCCAGTCGCTCTCGTATCCTTCGAGGACGTGCCACCGGTTCGAACCCTCGAACTTGATTCCAAGCGCGATGTGCTTGGGCGAGGAGGATATGCCCAGCGCGGGCACGCGGGCAGGGCTGAACTTGCCGTCGTCGGAATCGTCATCGTCCTTGACCGCGCATCGCATGAGCGAGCAGCCGGTGATGCGGCGGCCTCTGACATCGGCGTCGCGGATTGCGTACTCGATGTACGTCTCCGACGTAGAGGAAAGTCCGGCGACCCGGACCTCGAACTCGGAGCCGTCCGAGCACAGGAATGAGACGGTGTGCGGCGCGTCGGCGGTAGGACCTGGCCGGATAGAGCGAACGGTCTTGCCGACGAGTTCCGCAGGGTTGACCTCGCGTGCTTGAGAGGCACAGAAGGGGACGCATTCGGGGGGGAAGGCGGAGGCACCCATGATCTTGATCCTGCGAATGCGGGGGAGGCGAAGAACTACGGGGACAAATTCAGTGAATATGCATGAGGGTAGGAAGGCGGTAAAGTTACGGACAAGATGTGAGGTGCTTGTGCGAGTGGGGCTTGGGGGACGGTGAGCAGTTTATGCCTCTGAAGATATACCAGGATTGGAGGGGTGTGGCGATCGTCGAGCGGGTTGCAGGACCACCGGCCAGCGCGAGCCCCTTCTTATCGTCCGCGCGGACTTGCATGCAACCACAGGGTGGTGAAACGCACTTGTCGTGTGACCGGCATAATCGCGGCTTAAAACAGAGGTTGCTCGAGCATAGAATACGTGGTTAGATCTGACTTCGCGGTGCAGGATCTAAGTTCAACGCGCGGCGCGGTGTGCCGGGGACAGAGGAAGCCCATAAAAAGGCGCCGATGGGAACGTCCCAGCTTTTCCCGAACAGGCACGAGGGGCTTCTTGCGCCCAAGAGCTGATAGTGGCTCAACACATCACACCTGCAGGGTCGATGCGAAGGGTCGGCGCAGCTAGGTGACGACCAAGCGTACGTCAAGGGGGCAGACGGCAACGCACAGACCAATCAAGTCCAGGCCCGAGAGCACGGTCCTAGGTGATAGCGGAGGAGCATTGCGCAGAGCCCGTGGTATGAAGCAGTATGTTAGCGGGTGCTTGCGCAAGTGTCTCGTTTCACGGACAGGAGGATACGAGCGTGCTGAGAACCTCGAGTTCGAGCATCCAGCTTCTGAGGTGACGGCAGAGCTGACGTAGCTGAACTGAAAGAGAGCAATCAGCGTGGGCGAAGTCACTCGAACCAATGTGCATATGAACGCACGTTCGCCCCTCGTCTCAACGTGCCACGACGCGCACGCGACCTCGTATAACCCACCGAAGTGTTGCATATAGGCGATCGCGACCTGAAACTCGATACGGTGAGATGGTCGAGGATGCGGGCGGTGTGTTTACCTCGTTCTCAACGCCACTTCCGTCGGTCTCGTCATAGGACCATTGCGGGGAACGCCGCGTGTACTTCACAATGGACAGTCGGACGAGCCAGAACGCCGGCTGGACCCTGGACTTCATCGCGATGGACTGTGCGTACGGTGACTTCGCCTGAGGGCGGAATGCCTGATTCGTTCTCGCCGAATGAGAGCTCAACCTTTCCGGGGGGTCAATAGCTGGCGAGGCCATTCATCGTAGGCACCGCCCTGTGCTCCAATCGCCCGTCAGAGGGAGCAAGCGCAGCCAGAAGACATGTGGGGGAAAGTAGTAGACCCAGATACTTGATGGTGCTTAGCCCATCTCCTGATATCGTGCAGAAATCGGATAGGGACCTGGAACAAATACGTCAATTGCACGAGCATAAGTGAGAAGCGGCCGGACTTCTTGCAACTTCGTGCCGGGCACGCGGGTAAGTCTCGTACCATAGGCCACCGCGAATCGAGGCTGTAACGGGAGAGCCGGAAAGCAAATAGCCACGTGCGACCCAAAATGCCGCGCGTGAACTGAAGGCCCAACAGCTGAAAACACTCAAGGCTGCACCTTGTTCCAAATACCAGCGGGTAACTCGAGCGAACCAAGTTGACCATGAGGGGAGTTGAGGAAGTAGCGGAAATGAACACAGGCTGAACGTCAGTTTGAGGTCGGTGCAATCGCACTTAGCCTCCTAAGCACACACACGTTTTCGAACAGGCAGTCGGTAGGATTCAATGTTGCATGCGGTTGTCATTCGAAAGCATGGCATGGGTGTGCGATGGATACATGCATGTGTAATGCTGTGAGATCGGACGCAGGTTGCACTTCCGCTCGTCTCCACCGGGTCCGCCCTCTTGGGAGCGAACGAGACGAGCCTCCCAGACGCACCAAGCGTCGAGCGGAATACATATACAGGCCGAAGGCTTAGATGTTGAGCTTCGTGCGCCTCCAGTGGCGGCGCTTAGCGTTGTACTGCACAAGGCAAACGAATCAGCAAATGTCGTCTTGAAGATGTGATTTTGATAGGACAAACTTGAATCTTGGTGTCGGTCTTTAACCTGAACCACTGGGGAATGGGCCTGGAAGGCCTGGTCAGTAACATTTTCGATAGTGAGGAGCAGCGATAACCCACCTGTTCTGGCGCGCAGCCTTGGCGAGCTTCTGCTTGGTGCGGAACGTCTTCTGGGAAGGCTACAACAAGATTATATCGTTGGCCGAGCATCATGCATACGTGAGGCAGCAAACATACCATTTTGTCGTCGAGGTTGTCGTGGTCGGCGGGGAGGGCGGAATGCGTGAGGTGCTGTATAGATCTGACTAAGCAAGACCTCGGCATGTCCCGGTGCCCCGGCTCGCTCCGGTTACCGAGCGGAGCGCCAACCGAGATGTTCGCTCGCGGATAACTTACAAGGGACATAAAGCTTTAAAAGCTCCTCAAAATCATCCAGGTAATAGACTACAATGACATCCAATCGTCCCCGGGGCGTACCGTCGCAGCTCTGCGATGTATATACCCAAGTTGTCACGCTGCTTCCCCGGGCCCACTTCGGCCTGCATCGCTCTGAAGCGACCCATGAATTGAACCTTTGCCGTCCACGAGCAAGGTTGGGCACGTCTTGCGATCGGGAATTTGGCATCCATTCCTGGAAAGACTACGCAGTCGGCTTTCAGCTCTGGCTCTACAGCGGTCGTTTAGACGCCAAATCTTGTGCGGCCTCCCGACTCCCTCACACAGTACCGTCCCTCCCCAGAACTTGTTACATCAAAGATGTATGCTTTGAAATACTCTCTGGGATTTTTTGAGCCAGTATCCTTCTTCAAGAAAACTCCAGGAGCCATGGGAAGCGTGGGAATGATTTTGACCGTTATTACTCGTTTAGACAGGGTCCCACGGTTACTTTCCCTTGATAACGGATGTGACTGCGGTAATGTGGGAAACAGATGGCACTGCCACTTAGTGCAGCTTGCCAGGCCATGAGAAGAATGCAACACCTTCCCTGCAACGAAGAGAAATCCATTGGACACAGGAACAAGCACAATATTACTTTGCATCCCAGACAGTCACCCAGTTCGAGTTTTATATCGATAGAGCTAGTTTTCATGGCACAAGAGATGGAGGAAAATTGGTGTCACACAGCCACAGCCTTGTTTGCGATTTTTCATGTTTGGGGTAGGAACCTTACTGCTCTAAAAACTACATAGAAATGTCAAGATATACTACTTCCACCTCAATAAAAAGTTTGGGGAGCAACGGAACAATGAATGTTGAGAAAAAAGCCACTGTCTAAAGGAGAGGTGGTGTCTAGAAGACCGGTGACCCACTGTACAACTAGACAAGCTCAGTAGGAACTCTGCTGTCAGTACTCAGGCCCCAGGACCCATGTGCATGAACTGTCGAAATCAAAGCGGCCCGTGAATTGCTGCGCCCATCGTACATCGTACCACCGGCCCTACCCCAAGATGCGCTAACCGGTGAGCGCATCTGGGTGCGGATTATCCATCTACCGGTGAGCGCGTCTTGGGGTAGATGAAAACGAACGCCCAAAAGACAAATACAGTAGGTCTGTGGTACTGCGCCTGCATACTTGACCCACTGTCAGTATAAAAAGGCTCACTGCCGGTTTATCGTGGCTCGAAAGACTTCCGGAAGCTACGCAAGATACATACCCTGTGTGATCCCACCATTTTTTTGACCAACGCACTCGGTACATCATGCAATCTCCGATACTTGCGTTCTTTGTGATAGGTGTTCAAGGTATAGAGCAAAATCAATGTCCATCGTTCGATCGTCTGACACACCTTAATCATCAGTGGCTCTTGCGAGCTCACTCGCGCAAGGCTCCGAGTACTATTCCACCACCGAGCTCGGCATCGACAAGGCTGGACATACAACCATAGAAATAGTAGAGGCACTTACATTCGATAGCTACGGCTTGCAGACCATCTCTGGTGCGTGAGCCTCTCCGGACTGACGTAGCGTACGTGACGAACGGGTTCGTGTCATGGTAGTGACGCTCGTGGAAGGCTCCGACTTCGCCACCGCGACCTGGGACGACAAAGCGATAGGATATCAGGGCAATGTAGCGTGCTCCGTATCAGCGGATATCGGAAACTGCGAGGAGACTAGGGTCATCGGGGGGACGACCTTCACCAGGGCCTTCACAAGTACTAACATACCTACGGTGACGGGTACCAGCAATTCGCCATCAAAGACGTCTGGTTCATCAGACATGGCTTCCCGCGTACCGTCGGGTACTGTATCCTGTGCATTGATTGTGGGGATAGTCTCTGCGGTGACGCTCGCATGGCAAGGCAGTTTACGTCGTCGAGATCGCTAGTGTCCTACATATGCTTGAACGTCGCCGGAGTTCAGTAAGCCAACGTATTCAAAGCAGGCCTCGTCCGCTTGTGAGTTACCGGAGGCAAGGTAGGTAGCTTCGTCGTAAGTATCGTCCGCCGTTGAAGACTTACAGTCGTGAGAAAACAGACGCGACGCGTGAAGACGTGGAGCTCCCGCTCCGCGTTTCTCATCCGTCGTGATGAAGCTCTTCACCTTTCTGACTGGTCTGCTCGTCGCTGCTGCTGGCGCAAGCGCAGAGGCACCTCAACCGCCCGAAGACCTGGTCATTGATAAGACCTATGTTCCTGAGGACTGCCCGGTGAAGAGCGCGAACGGCGACACCATCAGAGTGCACTACGTACGTGGCAGTTTGGGGACTCATCGAATGTATAGGTCCTGAACTGGGTGGACTGAACAGACGGGCACCTTGTTCTCGAATGGGAACAAGTTCGATTCGAGGTGAGTCTGCAAGCAAATCATAATGCGTGCATTTCGCTGATAGATTGTACCCTACATCAGTCACGACCGTAACTCACCTTTGCCCTTGAGACGTAATTATTCAAGTACTCTTTTATCTGGGACCCTCTTCTGAACTCGCTGGAATAGTCGGCGCTGGTCAGGTCATCTCCGGCTGGGAGAAGGGCCTACAAGACATGTGCCTGAACGAAAAGCGCACTTTGACCATTCCTGCCAAAATGGCTTACGGTCCGTCCACGTCCGAACTCAGTGCAGTTAGGCCCAGGCTTTACACAGTATTTGCCTATAGGTCCTCGAGGATTCGGCTCCGTGATTCCCCCCAACTCCGCGCTTGTCTTCGACGTTGAGCTCGTGGGCTTGGATAAAGGTCACACGGAGCTCTAGGTTATAACGTGTATCTATCGCCTGTCCCGAGCTGCTGCTTGATTATGTTGGATGGAGATTGCCTCTGCGTGTTGAACGTTGAACGGCCTCCATCAGGCTATTGATTGACATTATAACCTACGTAAGGCGGAAGCAAACGAGCGCGACGGGGCCGGTGTTCCAGAAATAGCCGAGGCTGTAACGTCAGACCCGCGAGGGAAAGCGCTGGACTTCATCACGGCGCACGCCTCGCCTCAGTGCCTTTTCGCCAGACCATGCACGGCATTCCCTTTTGACTTTTGGAGTTAACTCCTCTTCGTGCCGTATCCCCATCCTGCTATCTATCTAGAATTCTGCTTGTCCTGGGATGCCCCGGTTGTCGTCGTTCAGACTCCCCCACATCCAATGGAACTTCTTTCGCATTCACCTCGCGTTCTTCACTATACACCCTTTGATATGGTCCGCGATATTCTGGGGGGCTAATGGACGATACCACATATCTTACGTCGACTCCCTGTTCCTGTGCTACTCGTCGCAAACCGTGACGGGCCTCAGCACGATCAACCTCAGCACGACCACGGGGTTCCAACAGGCCATACTATATTGGCTGATGGTGACCGGTGACTACTCGCTCGTGAGCTGGGTCATGGTCTTGGTCAGGAGGTACGCGCCCATTCAGTGGAGCGCGTTGCTCTATTTACCTCAACCCGTTGGCAGGCATTATTTCAAGCGCAAATGCGTCCACCTCATCAGGCAAAAGCGACAGAACGGCCAAGGCATCTGGGGTAAACTCAGGTCCAAGACCATGGACGTATTCCCTTGGACCGCGTCTATGAGAGGTCCCGACCAAACACATCGCCTGGACCTCGACGTCGTGAACGGCCCCTCATCTCAACCTGCCCTGCCAAGTAGCACGCAACCCGATATTCCTACCCAGGGCCCCCCAGACTCCGGTACGTCGGACTGCTCGTGCTAGGCAAATCAAAGTGCTGAACAAAACACTCTACAGTCGTCCCATCGAACACAACTACACTCGTGCCCAGCCAGCGTCAGACCTTGGTCACGAATTTGACCGGGGAGGACATGCCCGAAGTATCATCCCCGACCTCAATATCCCACGGAGAACCCTTTCAGCGCACAGACTCCCCGTCCATCATGTCCGTCATAGACTCCTCCCAAGCGCCCCCTGCCGTCACTTTCGCACCGAGACCTACGCCCCTGAACGGTATGCGTATTTTTCAAAGGTGCATTTCCACCCTGAGCTAAATCGCAGTCGCATTCCAGTCCGTCGCACGAACACCAACCTCACGAACCGGACCCGCCGTACGTTCAACAACGGCGCGCCACTCTCGCCAGGAGGCATGACCGACGTCTCGGGTGAAGCGCGCGGCCGTCGCCCTACCGCGGAACGGCATTTCGGCGGTTTTCCGGGGCCGTTCGCAGCCAGCAGACACCTGATGCTCAAATACGCGCCGGACACGTACCGCAAGCTCGAGCGAAAGCTCACCTTGATCCCCGAGCACATCGTGCAGCCCCCCGCGCAGGCGTCGTCTCTCGGCAAGGATGGCACACCGAGGGAAAAGAATGCCGTCGACACCTTCAGACCACGACGATCGGCTGAGTCTGACGATTCGTCGTCCATGCACCTCTCGGACCTCCAGAAGGCGGCGCAGGAGGTACACGTCAAAGTAAAGGACTACATCAAGTCGGGCTCGATGTGGATCGGACGGAACTCGTTTTTCGATTTGGATGGTCTGACGGACGAACAGATCGAAGAGGTCGGCGGCGTGGAATATACCGCGCTGACGATCCTCTCCTGGCTCGTGCCTGCCGTGCGTTCGCTGTTCCGGCTTGTTCCCGTGTTCGGTCGGAACTCACCTTCATGATCCGCCCAGTTCTTCGTGGTGACACAGCTCATCTGCTTCATCGTCTTCTATGCCTATCTCAAGACTGTGCATACGTATGACTCGGTGTTCGACTCGCAACCACGTCAAGTTCCCATCGCTTGGTTGGCTCTGCGTCTAGTGGGCTACGTCCGATACTCACTTTCTTTGGCCACAGGTTCTCGTTTTTCCAAGTTCTCTCCGCGTAAGTCAGATCGTCATGTTTCACGACGTGATCGCTGAAAACCAAGCATACAGATACACCGGCGGCGGTCTCTCACTGGTGGATGCGGGAATGGGCGTGTTCCTTCCCGCGTTCCCCTTGGTCATAATTCTTGGATTTTTGATCATTGTGGCGAACATCTTGATGGTGAGATCACGTTCCGGTTGCCTCGTAATACTTGTTGAAACATATTCTAGCCCGTCTTCTTGCGGTGGACAGTGTACGCGCTCTACCGTCTGGTGCCCCAGTCCCAGGAGAGAGCGGCCCTCCAGTTTTTGCTCGATCATCCACGAAGGTGACGTAACTTATGTCTCGAGCTCGGCTCCTTCCTCAACGTCGTAACAGATGCTATCTTTATCTCTTCCCGGCTCACCAATCGTGGTTCCTCGTGGCCGTCTTCTTGTTCCTGACGTGAGTTGCCCGGGGGCCCTGCTTCATTCAACACCTAAGATACTCCCCGCAGCGCGATTGAATGGGCCGGTTTCATCGTCTTCGACCTCGGACTTCCCGTCACAGACTCGTTGCCTCGTGGACAGCGGGTGCTAGCCGGTTGGTTCCAGTCTCTCGGCGTCCGTGCCTCGGGATTTTCCATCGTATCGCTCAACGCACTATCGCCGGCCACGAAGTGAGTACGCAACCTACCATTCGGATGTTAAGTCACTGATCAAACCGAAAACCCATGAGGCTGTTATATCTGGTCATGATGTCAGCCGCTGCTCATCGCTATGTCATTTTCATCTTCAACTGATCACTCACGATAGGTATATCTCCGCGTACCCTATCGCGATGTCGATCCGCGCCACCAACGTCTACGAGGAACGTTCGCTCGGCGTGTTCAAGGTAGATGACACTGAGAACACGGAAGAGCCCAAGGGAGAGGTGTTCAGCAAGTATCTCGGCTGGCATTTACGGCGGCAACTTTCTTTCGACTTGTGGTGGCTGGCGGCAGCCATGCTTATCATCTGCATCATAGAGGCACGTTCCTCCAACGCGTATGGTTTGCTTCTCTCGCTCCCTCGGCTGACCTTGTGCCATGCCTTGCGACAGAGGGCGAACATCATGGATCCAAGCAACGACTTTTGGTTTAACCAGTTCACCGTCCTCTTCGAGATCGTCTCCGCGTACGGCACCATCGGGCTTTCACTGGGAATACCCACGGTACGCCATCATTCATCCCTTCTCGTTTGTCGACCTTCGCGCTCAAGGATACACCCAGGAGAACTACTCTTTCTCTGGCGCCCTGCGAACCGGTTCCAAGCTCGTCCTGATCCTCGTGATGCTCCGTGGACGGCACCGCGATTTGCCGGTAGCCGTCGACCGCGCCAGTGAGTATAGTCTTCCTCGTCTTCCGAATGTGCTACCGTCTATACGGGGGTGGGGGTGGGGACTTACCCCGTTTCTATCAGTCTTGTTGCCCGAGGAGTTCTCGAAGACGGCGCCGGATCCCGAAAACAAGGCGCGACATATCGTCCAGGGCGACCTAGAGGACCCGGAGACCATGTCCGAGCGCAGTTGATCATTTTTTTCTTATTTTGTTGCTGTCGGTTTGCTGGATGGATCGGAGCCTTGGACGCGATATCCAGAAACGATGTTACATACATTCCCGAGGCACATATATCCCTTGAGGGCTATCTACATACATATACGTCATTTACGGAGTCGCGATGCAATAGAAGTTGAGGCAGTGGTGGATATATAATGGAACAGAAAGAGGTCGCTGGTCGTCTGGCACATACCAGGCTAAGGCGGCGGCCAGACGGCGTGACAGCACAGCGAGGATTCAGGTAAAGAAAAAGAAAACGTCTGACCGAAAAGGGACATGGCTCAGGCAACCTGAGGTAGCGAGAAATTGGTTATGCGACATTGGATTGAGGGTGGTCCACGGAATTCCTTAGTAAAAGGCGAAGAAATTGTTGTATTGAACCACCCTCTGCCGGTGACCGGTGTTGTCGGTGAACGTGCCGACGGAGTGTGAGAGCGCGTTATGTTCGCTTCGCGGGTTTTGCCACCTCTAAATCAACCCTCTCAGAGTTATCCCGGCGAGTACTTCTCTACTTAGTACTACTTGCCTGGCCGGTTGTACTCTCGATCAGAACGCGTGAGCATGGGTATATACGTATAAGTATGCGTTTGCAAGACGATACAAGCGTGGATACGACTACGATTAATATACAGCATTAAGTGGTACATTTGCCTGAAGGGGGACGGGAGCTCCATCGCGTTACAATACGAGACACGGGACCTGCGATAGAACTGAAAAAGCGTGCAAAAAAAAAAAGGACGACGACGTTCAGACGCGAAAAAACACGGTCCATTCGATTCACAGGATCGCGTCCTCCTTCCTTAGCGGTCTCCGAAGATCCCACCGGGTGAGATACCACGCCGCGCGCTCCCCAAAGACCTCCAGCCCGTCCAGGAACCCCTTCGGGAGCAGATCCTTCCGCTGGTCCCACGGCTTCACGTCCACCGTCGTCCCGCGATCGAGGCAGACGAGGATCATGCCGAACCCGTACGCGTCCGCGAGGAGCGCGTCGGCGCACTCGCCGCGGAGTATCTCCGGCGCGGAGAAGGGGCGCGTGCCGGGGTAGATGATCTCGACCTTGTGCAGCAGCTCGTGCGGCTTGAAGAACGACGTGCGCTCGGCGGAGGAGGAGGGGGTCGACGACGACGCGGCGCGCACGAGCTGGTGCGGCGCGAACGGGTCCGGCGGGATCTCGTCGTCCGGCGAGGCGTACATCGAGTCGGCCGAGACGGAGCGGCCAAAGTCGAGGAGCTTGACGACGTCGTCGCCGCGCGTGACCTGGACGTTGAGCAGGGAGAGGTCGCCGTGGGAGAGGCGGAAGGAGTGGAGGTGGGTGAGGCCGTCGAGGAGCTGGTTGTGGTAGTCGACCTTTTTGGCGGGGCGCAGGGCGCCCTCGCGCAGGGCGTCGTACAGCGTCCGGCCGTCGATCCACTCGAGCACCATCCCGACGCCCTCGAGGCAGCCGAGGAAGGCGGCGATGTTGCGGTGGCGCGCGACGCGGGTGTACACCCGGAGCTCGGCGAGGAACTGCGTCGTCACGTCGCCCGCGTTCGTCTGCATCTCGCCGTTGATCTCGAGCTGGACGACCTCGGGCTTTTTGACGATGCATTTGAAGAGCTCGGAGGCGGAGCCGTGCGCGACGGGCGCGAGGTGCGCGGTCGGGTTGGGCGGGGCCGCGTACGAGGTCGGGGTGGGGAAGGAGAAGATGGAGGACGGGTGGCGCGGGATGTTGAAGGCTTCGGGTGCGGGCGGGGCGGGGCTCGCGTCGCGCGTGGGCTGGCGCGAGGGGAGGCGGTGGTGGTGGTGCAGCCGGTCGAGCATCGACGGATGGTGGTCGCCCGTGCGCGGGGAGCCGGGCGCGGTACCGGGTGGGGGGAAGGCGACGGCGGTCTCCTCGCTGGAGGAGAAGGAGTTGGCGGATGTGTTCGGCTGGTCGTCATCGTCCAGCTCGACTGCAGAGGGGGGAAGACGCGCGTCGGTGTCTCGCTCGCGGC
Organism: Punctularia strigosozonata HHB-11173 SS5; assembly: GCF_000264995.1. Lineage (NCBI taxonomy): Eukaryota > Fungi > Basidiomycota > Agaricomycetes > Corticiales > Punctulariaceae > Punctularia > Punctularia strigosozonata. The sequence goes on from NW_006767435.1 coordinate 842,076, forward strand.
TCGGGGAAACGACGGGCATGCGGGAAACGCACCCATCCACCAGTTCTTCTTGGACGTCAGCGTAACGCGCTTGACGTGGTGTTTCGTCGCCATCGATTGCAGCACGCGCGGCGCGAGGCAGGGTTTGCGTGTGGAAGGCGCGCGGGAGGCGACGCTGGCGAGGGCGGCGTTAGAGAAAGCAGGGCTGGCGCTGGTGAAAGCTTGATTGCGAGGTAGATCCACGGGTCGAAGCCCCAGCTTCTACCCCGCATCACACGTGTGTCGTATGTCTGGCCCCCGCATCCCCGGCCCTCCCGAGCCCGAGCGTTGGCTGGCCATCCGTCGAGCACCGGTGCCGGCGACGTCGAGCGCTGCAGGAAGGTGTTCAACGAGGGAAAGCCAGGGAGAGCCGGCCGCGGTCTCCGGAAGCCCGACGGCCCGGGGACGTCACAGTCCTTCTCCCTCTCCCGTCCATCGATATCACCGCAGGTCTTTATCTATACATGTCCCCACTTGGTTATGCGACTTGGCCCAGGCTCTGACGTCCCGTTACCTCACATATTGCATGAGGATGGCAGAACTCGCGCGACGAATCGGTTTTATTTGATTTTGTGACAATGCACGATTATGTTCGCATGATGATACTACATACTATTATTCTACAGCGTCCTTGATTCCGTATCCTGGTATCTTTGTTCCATATCCGGGTATCTTGTAGGTCGAGGAGCCCCGAGAAAGACGAGAGAGAGAGAGAGAGACAGATGAGATGATCAGAATAGAAATCCGGGAATGGGGAAAACCACGATGGAGGCAGGCAAAAGGCTTAAGGCCGTATTTGCCAACTAAACTCTCTGGAAAAAGCAAACGGACGGATCAGCCTGCCTGTTCCACCGCCAAGTGGGTGATTGCACGTTCGAAGCTGTACTCACAAAATAAAACCGAAGGCCGAGCGCGGGGTCGAGGGATGCGCGACGCCAGAGCGCCGTTCTCCTTCTCGACGTTGACGGTGGACGGCCGCCGCGAATGGCGGGCAGCCCTGCAAGCAGAAGCGACGTCGCTCCCGTTGAGGGGCGAATCGTCCGCGTTATCCGAGACGACGGCGAGGGTGGCGGCGTGCGTGGCGAAGTGGTTCGCCGGCTCGATGGCCGGGCGGAGTGCCGTTTTGGCGCGGGAGGCCCGCTCGGAGTCGAGGCTCTCCTGATAGTCGGCGATGTCGTTCTGGAAGTCGGCGATCATGTCGTACATGTCGTGGAGCGTCTGCTGGCCCTCGGAAATATCTTCGTCCTCATCATAGTCGTCCACGCTCTGCTCGTAGCCGTCGATCATGTCGTACATGTCCTTGAGCGCCTGCTGGCCTTCGCTGAGACCGTCATCAAGCACCTCCGAGGCGTCAGTCGGCGCATCTTCGTCGTCCTCGTATTCGTCCATGCTCTCCTCCAAGTCGTCACTCATGTCACACGCGCTCCTGAGCCCCTGCCGGCCCTTGCTGATAGCCCCGCCGGCGGCGTACCGGGTCGAGGAAGAGAGTTCGAGCTTGGCCAACGCGGCGATGCCAGTTTTTTCATCCTCGGCCTGCAACGCGCGCAACCACTCGCGGTGCTCCATAGCCTCCATCAGGACGCCGACGGGGTCCGTCCTCATTCGCTCTTCCTCTTCCTGCTGCCGGCGCGCGGGGTCGAGCACCGCGCACTTGTAAAGGCACTGTCGGTATAGGTCGTCCGGGTGCGGGACGCGGTCCTGGATGTTGTACGCGCAACCGTTGCGGCGATCGCCTATGAATTCCATGCCTATTTGATACAAAAGAAAAAAGAAAAAAAAAACGCGGCCGATACGTCGGTGAGCAACATTCATCGAAAACGCCCAGTGTGTGGTGGAGTGTTCACTTACTGCGAAGGAATTGCTCGGTTTCGTGCAGCGCCTCCCATTCCTCGATCGAGGGCTGCAAGTGCTGGAACAGGAACGCGCCGTAGGTTAGCTCCCACTGGAGGCACTCGTAGAATTTCTCCGAATCCCCATGGCGGCGGCGGAGCCTGTCGATGTCCTTCTGCTCCATCGGGCGCCACGCTTCAACGACTGGAGAGAAAGAACGTGAGTGACGCGATCCCGATACGTTGTGGTGCGAGGGCATTAGACGCACGCGGCGCGGAGTAACTGTCGCTCTCGACCATTTCCGCAGAAGTGTCGCAGGCCTCCGAGGTGGCCGAAGCAGACGCAACCTGCGCCTCTTCGTCGCTCGTTGCCGAGCTCTCGGATACATCCTCGCGACGCTCCTCTGCGGCGGGCTTGGGCTCTTCAATGGCGACCGGTGCGGACAGTTCGGTGGCGGTCGTGGGCACTTCGACGTCGATATCGTCGAGGCAAGCGGCGGACTCCTCGTGGGCGATGGTAGGTTCCTCCTGGGCTAGAGAAGGTTCCTGGGTGGCCTGGGTGAGGATAAGAGTATCTTCCTGGACGACACGCAAGTTGGCGCTCTCGCGACGGAGGGTGAGGCGGAGGCCCACGGTGGCGATCTTGTAAAGGACGGCGTTCATCGTGAATAGAGTGGGTGGTGCGTGGAGCGTGCGGTGTAAAGACTGTGTACGCGAAGGATTAGAACCAGGAAGCACTGAAGCTTGATGACCGGACACCCGCCTATTTAACTACATGTCATGTTAGGGGTAGCGGAAGTAGCGGCGAGCGGAGGGCGGGAAGCGGGATCCGGAAGGCGATCGCGGGACGAGGTGTGGTGGAAGTGCTCACACTTCGTCCCCGCCTTCTGGTAGAAAGTGTCCTCGCAGTCCAACCTTTCTGACCTGCTAGTGCCCAACTTGTCAGTTTTATAACATAAGGAACACCTCGCAGATGTGTACCATTGTTTGCTGCGCACCCAACCGTTGGGTGCGCAGCAAACAATGGGTCCCAACGCGAATGCCTGGAAACCTCTCTCCCGGCAGCCCAGCGCACCCCTCGAACCGGAACCCCTATGTAAAGCGCTAACCGCGCTGCCTGTCTTGGTCTTCCCGCCTGCGCCTTGTTGATCGCTGATTCGCTACATCGTGATCAGCCCATGAACGGGATGGAATCAGGTTAACGTCGGCGTTCTCATACCGCTTTGCATGCTGCTCTCACGTTTCGCGGTCTGCGTTGATATAGCTTATCCGGCGTACATGGAAGAAGCGGTTGATCGTCATGTACGGGTTGAAACGACGTGGAGCGCAAGCGGGACAGTATCAGACACATTCGTGAGCCTGGTCCATGGAGGTGCATAGATGCAGGTCAGTGCGTGACCCACGCCATCGTGGTGTGACGCGTATTAGGGGGGTTCAGAGTTGGCGATTCTGCGCCGATTCTGCCCCAGATTCTGTGTCGATTCTGTGTCGATTTTGCCGTCGCTACGACGGTCATAATCCGATTCTCCTCACCTTCAACTCTGAACCCCCCGCTTCTACCACTGATTCTGGCCCGATTCTGTGCACGACGTAATATCCTGCCGACACTGCGGCATGCCCATCTGAGTTTTAACGACGGGCTCGGCATATCGGCAGCTCATCCGAGGTGGCGAAAACTCTGGAATTGAATGCGACGGTCGAGTTATAACGTGAGTGACAGAGTTTCTTTGTTTTAAGCTCGAGTCCGACAATGTATGTCCGAGGTTTATTTGCAGCCAGAAGAGTGAAATATTTATTGGCTTAAATAGGCGTCAGGAGTGTTGCTATGCGGAACTACCAAATGCAATCTACTTCTGCCCATAAACTGCTGATACAATGGTATGTTGAGGGTCCTGGTGACAGCCTCTGCGCGAGTACATATATATAAAGGAGTAAAACACAGGTTGAGGATTGCCTGAACGAGGGGGTGGAAGACCCTGGAAAACCTCGTGACGCGTCAGTGGTTTCGGACTCCGAGGCAGCGACGCGATGAACCTGAATCGGACTCTGGTCGAATCGAGTGAAGCGACTCCAGAGCCGCTTCACCAATCCACCCAGAATCGGCGTCCAGAATCGACTCTTGAATCCGTCCTTGAATCCTTGCCAGAATCCCAACTCTGAGCCCCCCTATTGATCGCGACGTTTATCCTGGTTCATTCCCGTACTCATCTGAATCATTATTGTCTCTCGGAAACGCAGGTATGGATTGTGCCGGATCCGCCACGTACTGTTGAGAGTAGCAATACGAATTCCTCGCCATGTCCCGCCTCCTCGACGACGCTCCTCTTCTCCGGGTGGTGCTGATGCCAAAGACCGGGCAAGCGATTCCGCTCCCTCCCGGACCCACCGGACACAGTGCGGATGCCAAAGATGACTGATGCGGATGCCGACGACTTCAGGCCCATCTGCTCGGCGTGCGTACATGGGCTTTCATGCATATTTTGATACGGACTATGCCCACTTAGTACTAAGGCCGAAAGTACGCGTTGTCGCTTGCATAGGTAATTCGTTCCGCTTTCACATTTTGCACCGTCGCCCAACGCACTATTCATCCATAGTATATGCGACCGTTGATCTCTGTAAGTTTAGTTATCTAACAGCTGTGCTTCCTCATACGGTGATGAACTACCACGTCCAGCACATCCTTGATTAGATGGTGAAGCTGAAATCGATTGCATATCCGTAGTCTCAACCATCGTTCCGTGTGCGGAAGCCTGCGAGCAACAACGAGAAATGCGCCTGGGTGGTGTATGACCTGCCGCCGACCGTCAGCTCGGTCGAAGACGCGGTGGTGCTGTACGTTTCCGACGAGCCGGTAAAGCTTGTCAGAGGGCATAGCAGTGAAGTCCCCATGGGGCTATACTGTCTATCGCTTTCGCGCCCTGCAGTGTCTGTCCTTCACATCCACCACTCAGCGGTCAATCCCCGCACTGGGGGCAGCGAAAGGCCGATGCTTCTCTCTTGCTCATCGTCAACAACAGAGAGCTGCAAGTTGTGGGTTGTTAGGTCACTCTCGTTTGGTAAGGTCACGTCAGCGCCGAATCCGAACTCATTCGAGGGCAAGTATCTGCAGTCAGGTTCGTGACAGCGGTTACGTTAAACGATAGGGATTGAAGTGTCGGAACATCGGTACGGCATACGCAAACAAAATTGTAGCAACATGACCAGTTAACAACATCGAGCACTCGCCAGGGATAGTTGCGGCTCAGTTCATTTTCACCATCAATAAGTAGCGCAGCCGGATCTGAGCGGGGTCATACACAATATACTGTAACAAGATAGTCAGTGACCGCTATGACAGATCAAGCATCTATCGCGTATGGGATGGCCAATGCGTGAATAGTATGGCGACGCACCTCATTATATTGCAAGTAAGCGGTCCCTCCGATATCCTTTCCGGGGCCCTTGGGCATATGACACCCGCGCAACTCGTCGTAGCCCAACGTCTCGCCCGCATCTTGCCAATCCCCCGGCTGGGTGCGGCCGATACCCTTTGTGCATCTACCAGAAGCGCAACGTCAGACAGAGCAGCCCTCTCATGGAGGAACAAGGGCAGGCGGAAAGGGGGGGGGGGGTGGAGCCCACGCACCGTTTGCCGTTGGCTTTGCAGCCCTGGTCGGCATTGTAGTCCGCGTCGACGAGCTCGTGGAACGGCTTTGCGGCGACTTCGCAGAGGAGAAGCACACCGATGCCGCCGCTCAAGCTGCAACCTTGCGTCAGTCACGACGTCCAGCTGAACGAGTCGGAAGTTGCCTTACTAGGAGTGGCAGTAGTTTGCGGACTGAACGCAGGTGACGTGTCAGTAAAAGTCGTAAACCATGATCCGATAGCGTGCGCTTGCCTTGGACATCATCTACGAGAGAGACGAAGATAAAATTAGCTTCAATCGTAGGGGAGCCAAGACCCAACGCACATCAGCGAAGTACACGCCTTTGCCGAACATGTAGCCAGAGACGGGTGCTTCTGGAGGCGCAATCCGCAGACCTTGCTTGAGGATACCTGGCGCGAAGAGTATCAGTAACCGGCAAGGGGAAGACACCCCAACGTGATCCATACCTGCGAAATTCGTAGAACGCGAACCGTGCCAGAGCAGCATGCGTTCGCCGTCGGGAAGGGCATGGAACCCCTTGCTCTTGAACGCGTCCGGTTCCCCGTGTCTACAAATCCGTATACCGCGTCAGCTTCCCGCTCGCAATCTCGCCGAACGGCATGGGGTTCACGCGGACCTCTCGACCCTGAACGCGTGCTCGATCTTGACCTGATAATGCGAGTGCGTCTGCCCGTGCGTGTCCCGTGCGTACGCCGCCAGTGCGGTGAATTCGCCCGAGTCCGCCGCGACGGGGTCCATCCGCGCGAGGTCGAGCGCGGCGAACTGGGCGTCGAGCGGGTGAAGCAGCTTCGTGCCGTCGGGCGTGAGGTGCTTGTTGTTCGCGTCGTCGGCGAGGAGCTTGGAGGCGATCTCCATGTCGCCCAGGGCGTCGACGAGATCGAGTTCCTGCGCACGTCGCGTCAGCGGTCAGCGGTTTCGGGCGGGGAAAGAAAAAAGAAGGTCCCAAGCGCGCTTACTTACCCGCTTCAGGAGCTCTTTGGTATCGATCGTGGTCGGAGTCCGGCGACCGAAAGCGTGCGGTATGATACTGAAGACGATGACCGTTCAACCTGACGTCCGGGTCAACCTGGGTCAACGAAACGCGGCACGTACGAATAGTATCGTCCGCTAAGCTCGCGACACGCATTCTGGAAGCCACCTAGCTCCTGTGCCCTCGCACATGCCGGGTTGTCAATCACCTCGGAGAGGGCCTGATCATCCATGCCAAGTCAGCCGAATCGAATGTTAGAGAACGAAGAAAACTCCACCTTGAGCGCCTCAAAACCTCTGAGGATGGTTGACTTCGCGAGTTTGCCGAGAGGAAGCTTGTTGGCATCGTAGTTGAGCGAAGAGAGGGTGGCGTCGATATAACTGGTCGGTTGTGTTGGCTTAATGAACGGTGCACAAGTCGACAGCTTACCTTGTAGAGAAAATGAGCTTGCAGAAAGCCTAGACAAGAAACGTGGTAAGTATAAAGTTATGCGGCGCGTGCGACGGAAATCACCTGCACGCCTGGATCCAAGGCAGAATCCGCGACTTCGAGCTTCTTCTGCTCCTTCTCACCCTCTTTCTTGTCCTTCTTGCTTTTGGGTTTCTCTTTGGACTCTTCCTCCTCGTTGTCGTAATCGCGAGCTGTCCGCTTCGTAAGACCAAGATTCTGTAACTACAGTGAGCAGGATGAACTTACCGATCCATGAGTACTTCCCGGATACGGGGTTGGCCGTCTTGCGCTGCTCCCAAGCGACGCCCGACTTGTTGCGGAATTGCTTCTTGAACTCGCTCTTCGCACTTTGCGCCGGGAATGGTCCCTACACATTAGGTCGGTCGCCAAGTCATGGGTACAACTATCAAATATGAGTTAACGTACCTTTTTCTGCGATTGCCCGTTCTCACCTACAAGTACAAAAGGCAGAAAGTTAGCTCTTGCGCCACGTTGCACCAAATACAAGGCGCATATATCCCGCGTAGTTTGTTGATGGTGTAATCGTCTTCGTGACTCACCGACGCGGCCCCAACGGGTATACAACGTGCACGATGCGGGGTTGCCGATAGGATGGAGGAGCTGGATAACATAGAACCTGCCAATGTAGTGAGCTCGTCGTACAACTCAAATCTCGTCAGAAGCCAAGCCAGGAGTGAAGATATAGAAATGAGATAGGAGATGAGGCAACACGAGGAAAGGTTACTGACTTGTTTGCGTTCTTGCCAATGTTCGTTTGGTTGAGCGTCGCGTCCCAGACGTCCTCCGCGTCTGCGAACACTTGATGGGTCGCTATTGCGTGGCAGTCAGCGATGCTCGCCACACGGAATGGCAATCGAACGTACAAACCAAGCCCGAAATTTCGTCCACAGGAGCTGCACCTCGCTTGATCACGGTTTTCTAACATATCAGCAAAGCCTCAGCGCATGGCTCATTCAACATCCGGAGGACTTCAGGTTACCATCTGAGCAGGCTTATCCTCTTCTTCCTCTTCCTCTTCCTCCTCCTGCGCGTCTTTAGCGTCGTTCTTTGCGTCGCCATCGGCCTTCGCATCTTCTTCTTTCTTAGTGGCTGCTTTGCCCCTCGTCTTCTTCGGAGCGGGCGCGCTGGTGTCGGCATCCTTCTCTGCTTCGTCGTCGTCGTCGTCCCTAGCGCGTTTGCCCTTGCCTTTGCCCTTCGCAGAGGCTTTGGGTTTCGCAGGCGCCGAAGCGGGTACAGGCGGAGGAGGTGCGGCAGCAGCAGCCTTCACACGCGCGCTGGAGCGCGTGGCTTTAGGGGGATCTGCAGCACCGCCGTTGGCGTCGGCGACAGCTTTCTTTCTCGGCGGCATATTCTCTTAAGCGAGATTGTAAGCTGTGGAGGGTCGGGGTAAGGGTATGAGGCGCGGGGAACGACGACCGACGCGCGGATTTATAGCGTCGGGGATGCCGTGCGGCGGAGGGCGCGCGGCAGTCGGGAGGCGGGCGCGAGTCAGGACCACGCGCTTTCCCGACGCGACCCGCGTGACTCGCGCGCGTGATCGCGCCGACTGCTTTCCTAACTTGGCGACGACCGTCGGCCGACCCACTTGAGTGGACGCTGACGGTCTCGGACCTTAGACCAACCTCTGTTCAAGAATAGAACACCTGCTATCGGAGCTTCTTACGCCAGAGCTTGCGGCACGATTACGATGCCCTCCGGCGTCAAGTCTATAATACAAGTATACCCCCGGTGGTCTACCGTACATATACCCCTGCTCCTCCGCGTTGACGCTATTTGACGAAGACATGGCTTCATCGACTTTATCGCTAGTCAAGACACTTAAGCTCTCCTCTGGTGCGCATACGCCGCGCGATCCTACTGCAGTGCTTACAATGTCGCCTACCAGGTTATCAGATCCCCGTATTGGGACTCGGTGTCGCTCTGGCCGATGACTGCGTGGCCACCTGTCTCGCCGCCCTCAAGCACGGCTATCGGTACGACATGAATGCTCGATCACGACATGCATCTATGACTGATCGTTCGCGTTCGCTGCAGTCACATCGACTCTGCACGCCACTACGGCAATGAGGCGCAGGTTGGAGAGGCCGTACGTCAGAGCGGGATCCCGAGGGAAGAGGTGTTCATCAGTAAGCACTCATCATGATATCTTATGCTTGTCTATTATGACGGCACACGGCGTTGTTTAGCTTCGAAAGTATTTGATCAGGACCATGGATATGAGAGCACGAAGAAGGCCGTTCAAGGTTCATTGGACGACTTCGCTTTCGGTACGTCGCTGCGAATATCATTCTACCTCAGGATTTTGATGGACCGGTCTTTCTACAGATTACATCGACCTATACCTGATACATAGTCCTCGTTCCGGGAAGGAGCGTCGCCTCGAGACGTATAAAGCCCTCCTCGATCTTAAGAAAGAAGGGAAAATCCGCACTGCCGGCGTGTCTAACTAGTCCGCATCCTCATCAGGCTCAATCAACTGTGCCGATCATTGATGTAGTTCTTTAGCGGGGTGAAGCATCTGGAAGAAATCAAAAATACCGGACTCGAACTCCCTTCCGTGAACCAGATCGAGGTACATCTGCTCATCACTTTAACGCAGCTTACCCCCCATCTCATGCAGCCGGTTGACAGCTTCACCCCTTCTGCCAACAAAGACCCATCGTAGAGTACTGCAAGAAGCATGGTATAGTGGTCGAAGCGTACGCGCCCCTCGTTCGCGCGAAACGTATGGACCATCCCGTACTTGTCGAATTATCCCGGAAGGTAACGTCATAGTGATCCTCATGAATCTCGATATCGACTCATGGACACGCTGCAGTACGAAACATCTCCCGCTCAGATCCTCGTTCGATGGGGCCTCCAACACGAGTGAGTAATCCCTATTACTCTCACAGGCCGCGTGGTGGGTTTAACACTTCCTTCAGGCTGGTCGAATTGCCGAAGTCCTCGCAGCCGCAGCGCTTAGTAGCCAACGCGGACGTGTTCGACTTCAACATCGAGAAGGAGGATCTCGCGAGACTGGACGCTCTCGACATGGGTCCGGAAGGAGCTGTGGCGTGGAACCCAGTTGGCACGGATTAGGATTACTTCGAAGATCTAGATACACATGGCCATCAACGGGTGTATGGTAAAACGCGCATACAGTCCTGCTTGTACGACGTATTAAACGATCGTCTATAAATGCCATCTATTCTACATTCGTCATTGTTGAGTGTCGATGCCGGGGTTGGTAAGTAGCGGTGCTGAAGTTGTGTGAGTGTACTCTACAGTGCTGTGATCATCTTTCTGGATAGTCCGGATGCATCGAGCTAAAACCGGGATGGACACGTAAGAATTGGAAAGTGGACGCGATCGCTTTCGATAATGACGACGTCGAAGCGAGACTATCTTCGGCAGCTAATTGCCTGTCTCCCCTTCATCTGCGGGCGGAGGAGGAGCATCTTTGGACACCCGTTCGAACAGGAAAGAGACGGTACCGCCAGGTAGGTTCTTGAGGTCTGCGCAACCCTCGTTTCGCTCCGCATCCATGTTGTCGATGTCGAGGACGTCGAGCAGCGACTTCTTGGCTGATACGGCTGGTACGGAATCCGTCACGGTCTTTTCGGGCTGCGCCGCGCGAACGAGCTTCCGAAGGAGGTCGTCGTGAACGTTGGCCTGCGCGTCGGGCTTCAGACAGTTGATGTGCGTCCATTCGCCCAGGGCCGCCAGCGCTGCTCTCTTCTTGGCCATGTACTGTCAAGGATGATGCTCAGGTACCGAGCTGGAGGTGTTGTCATAGAAATATGACTCACGGCCTTCTCCATCCTGTTTAATTGTCCCGGCTTGATTTGAGACGCAAGCGTGAAGCTCATCTCTTCCGCTGTGCTTTCCGCTTCTTCATCGGTGTACTCCGCGTTGTCATCTTCACGATCGGTCGACGATCCCTCGCGATCACACGGGCAGTCGAGGAGCTCGTGAGTGTGGCAAGCTGTGTTCAGATGTACGCGGAAGATGTCGCGGAGCTGCAGCCACAGGTCAGCTCGAGAGAAGCTTCGATATGTTGTGGCGTTACATACGTCCTTGGCGGTGAATGAGTCCGACTTCGAAGAACCGCCAGTGTCCTATGGTGATCGATCATCAGCTAAAACTCGTTCATTGGACTCAAAACTACTAACCGTTCCCATGAGCGCTAGAGGGCGTTCGTAAGCGACAATCGCGTGCGGATCAACTGTTACCTAAAGACTTACAATCACTAAGCCCGAGTTTCGTCACTTGGCGCTGATAGATTTTCTCTGCGTATGAATGCATTGTCAATATCATTACATAGATCACCATCAATCACGCATGCGCTCCACTGACCGTCGATCGTTCCCGCGGTCAAGAACCTGTAAATGAATACAGGTCGTTTCTGCCCATCTCTATGGATGCGAGCCATGGCTTGAAGATCGTGACTAGGACATGCCATGAGTAACGTCACATCCTTTGAGACGGGATTCAGCCGGACCTTGGATTCCAATCCGAATCGATGAGGCAGAGACGGGAGGCGCCGATGAGATTCAGACCCACACCGCCAGCTTTGGCGCTCAGCAAGAACAGGACTATGTTGTGCGTTCATGAGTCATCAGGTGCTGACAAGACCTAGCATGACTGACATTTCGCTGACTGGCTCGTCTTGTTGAACTCGTTTACGTATTCTTGTCGCTTCGTGGGGGGCGTTTGCCTGACAACTGATTAACGTACAGGTCACCTTATTACACAAGGAGGACTAACCCGTCTAGCCGAAGGTAAGTGTAACCTTTGACCTTGCAAAACTGTTCGATGATGTGCAAGGTTGAGGTGTAATGCGATACCACGATACATTTCTCTTCAGTGTGTTTACGAATCATTCTCAGCAGGGACGCCAACGCAGTAAGCTTGCCTGTGGAGCTGCATCACAACCCGGGATGAACTCGTCGTGCATGGAAAGAACGAACCGCTCAGGGAGACATCCTCGATCTTGAAACGTTCGGGTAACAAAGCAACAGCTTGGTAGAGGGCATTTCTCTTGATGGAATTGGCTTGGATCGACTTGCTTTTTGCTTGGTCCGCGGTCGCCTTCAGCAGCACGGGACTGGTACTGACCCTGGTCAGCATGTTGATGAGCGCCAGCGACTCGGCCACGGAGCCCTCAACGAGGTCGTCCAATTTGTCGGCTCGGAGAATTTGGGAGAATATGGAGAGCTGGAGTCGCGTCGGTGTCACAAATACCACATACTCGCCTGGAAGCAAAGGGGATGAGAGAAGGCTCAGAAGAACGAGAGGTTGTAACCTCACACTTGGGCGGAAGATAGTTGTCGAGAATACTCGCATCTCGGCGCAGCACGAAACTCTTCGCTACGTTGAGCAATTGAGTCGTCCGCGCTTCTCCTATCTCGGCTTCCTTCGCCGTACACCCCACTGCTCGACTCTTTAGAATGGGATCCTGTGAGAAAGGGCGAAGATGTCGTGGCTTGAGCAAGGAGTATGGCTAAGCATCAACATTTATGTACCTCGTACACTCGTTTGAACGTCTTGTAGTCATCTGTTAAGCATCGTTCAGACGTCTGAAGAAATGCTGCAGTGATTGTATACATACCGAGGAGACCAGGGTTACAGAAATCAGCCTGAGCGACGAGGTCAATGACGCACAGGCTTCATGTCTATCTGAGCGCGCACCATAGCATGAAATTCACTGAGATCATTCTGGATGGGTGTGCCCGAGAGGATAACACGTCGCTTCGTGTTGAGCGCTTTGAACATCTGAGAGGTCTTGTTGTTCGCCGACTTCAATCGATGTCCTGTGACCGTCAAATTTAACATGTGCTCATAAGACGAGCATAGCACACTGCAACTCACCTTCATCGCAAATGATCAGCCCAATGGGAGGGCTGTAGATGCCGTTCAGAGATGGTGCGCTTGCTTTGACATTTTCACTCACTTGCAATATCTCAAGTCGTCACTGGACATAACAATGGCCGTCAAGGTCGTTCCAGATATGATATCGACAGAACTCACATCACAGTCCTTAGTTTCTCGTAGCCGATGACGAGAACTTGGTGGATCCGGCTACCGTGAAGTGGAAAGCTCAAGAGATACCCAAGTGCTATATAAGCTCATGTCCACGAACGTATTAATGAATTGCTTGATGTGTGCCTTGTCCTTATCGCCGACAAATACACCTACGCGGTCTCTACCCAGCCTTGTATGGAAATCAATAAAAAACTCATGCAAGACCTAGGTGTGCCATAACACGGCTCACCACTTGTGAAACTCGTTCTTCCAATTCTGATCAAGTCATTAGAAACTATATTCGATGAGACTGGCGGAAAGCGCACGTTGATGAGGGATACGGGACAAACGATCATCGCCTTGCCGATGACAGGGCCTACTCCCGCGTACGGATTCTGCTCTGTGAATTGCGGGTCACGACGAGCGTCGCTTTATCCTCGATAAAAAGAGTCGACCTACTAAGGAGAGTCCAGACCAATGCAATGGTCTGAGGGCACACGTAAGCACACGATGAGTAACAGCGTACCCCACGACATACCTGCAGAGTTTTTCCAAGACCCCTATAGAGTGATGATATGATTAATCATGCTGTGACCGCAATTGATCGGGCGACGCACATCTCGTCAGCCAATATGCATCCCTGGCCTTCGTGCTTGCGCAGTCCCATAACACATTCATACAGAAACTTGACGCCTGTGCGCAAAAAAGTGAGTCGTCCTGGGAATGGAGTCCAGGCGTATAGTAATATTCACCTTCTTTCTGATGCGGCCTGAGTCTAACGGCTAGGATCGGATCCAAGACTACGGGTACTATGGGCAAGTCTCTATGGATGTGATCAGTCTGGCATTGCGTGCGCGGAAGCTGATCTCACTTCGCATTATTCTTCTTGATGTGCTCTTTATTGGGATTCTTCATAACCAAGGCGCCTTCTGCTTCCGGATCGTGTCTTTAAGGCCACCAAGACTCAATTAGCACTAGCGCGGACAAGGCCGTCGGACGCTCCTTACAAAGGTCCCTTCTTCGGTTTCGGGGCGGATTTCCCATAGAACGAAGTAGGAGGTATGAACTTCTTACTCGTCGACGCGGAAACTGTGTCAACTATGGGGTTATCGGAGATGCTGGTTCTGTGACAGGTGGTCAGGGATCCACCGGGTCGGGTGGAAAACAGGCATACCTGGCAGAGAGAGCTCTAGGATTCTGGGTGACAACCGTCTCCCAACCTTCCTCATCCAGCATGCCTTCATCCGCCCACCCGTCGCTTCCGTTCATTGCAGGCATCTTAGAGGCCGGTATCTCCGCGTCGAGTTCGAATTCCTTGTTAGCGGCAAAGATGCGATAGCCGCTGAATAGTGGGTCGCCCTTCCACTTAGCAGTCCCGAGCCTAGAGAATGTTGTGAGCATAAGATCATACAAGCATTCCTCTAACCCACTTCTTCCCGGTGTCTGACAAGATTGTGAACACGTCATTCCGGCACGCGATGAATGCATCCCCGTCCCATGTTTTGTGCTTCTTCTGTTGAGGCTTTCTCCTGTGACGCACACAAGAGCGCAAGGGACAGTCAGATACACGACGCATATAAAGTAGGTCGGTGACAATTACCAGCTTGCGGACCAATACGAATCTCTACCTCGGGTAGTTGGCGGTTTGTTCTCTTGCTGTGAGCCGGTAGATGAGAGGTTGACGGACTCGAGCTCGACCCGGCGAATCTTGCCGGTAGTAATAGGCACTGATGATAGGCCGGTACCAACTGGCTTGGCTCCAGAAGTAGAGACATTTGGGGTGACGGATGGCTTGAGCGCTTTGTATGGTCTACGGAGAGCACTGCTCGCAGGGGTGCTGATAGACGGTGCCACAGGAGTTGAAGGGCCACCGAAAGGGCTTGCGCCAAAGCACGTTCCGGCCATATAGCTTGCCCGATCAATCGGGTGATCCACTTCAACGTCTTTGTTGCCTACATGGAATTGCTCGCCGACGTCTATGCATGAGATCGGTATCTTGCCGTCGGTCAGCCTGCACAGTGGCGCGTAAGCATACACATTCGCGGGTCACAAGCTTATCAATGCGAGCAAAGCGCAATTGGTGCGCACGAACTTTCTTCCGTCCTCTTGGTCGTATAATATCGCGAATCCTGACGCTTTGACTACCAGTACAGCGTCGCCATCCCATGTTTTATGCTTCTTTGCCTGAGGTGCTCTCCTTTAGGCAGCATGGAGCTAATAAGCCCTCTCGTTTATCTACGAGTGCATATATGCACACACCACTGGACCATCCAATACGTCTCATTGCTTCCTCCGGAGGTGGTGCCGGAGTGGCCCACGGCCTGTCGTTTACGAGATTCGAGGAACCCTTCCTCGAACTTTCGTTTGCTTGTGCCCGCATTGTCAGATGACGGGTCTAAGAACCCGGGCATAGTGGCCGGGCAACCCGAGGAGGTGGACGTGTCGGGGATCGAGGAGCACGAAGCAAGCACAAAGACGCGTCCAGGAAAGCGCGCGCCCCTCGCGAGAGACGATCACCTGACCGTTGGGGGTCCGGGAATGGGGCTGCTGGCGACTTGACCAGAGTGTCGTAAACATGTCATGGGCGCACACACACAGAACAAACGTATTATCGTCCTGGCGACCATCGTTTCACGATGTTTAGTACTTTGCATCGCACAAATCGCGTCGTATCTTCCTCTGTTTGACGCGTCACCGTTTCTCCTGCTACCGAATCCGAATACATCTCCGGACACGACTATCTTCTCAAGGTGGACATCAACCCTGCTGCGCTGGGATGCTTTCCACTTCAGTCATATTGCACTCCATGGATACGTCTTCGAGTACGAATGGGCGTTCTTTCCTGGTATAGCCTTCGTCATGCGTTACGCTGGGATTTTGCTCCGCCGGGCGAAGGCGTACTTCGGACACGCCTCAGTGCTATCTCTGGAAGATGTCCTTCAGGGAGGGGCTCTTGCAGCTCTGCTCTGCGATTTCTTGGCACCCTTGACTCTATATGACCTTACTGTCGAGCACTTTCATTCTCGGGACGTTGCCCTGGTCACGGCACTTACCTCGCTACTTCCCGGTAGCCCTGCTGCCCTCCGTCATGCACCGTATACGGAACCTTTCTTTGCATATCTATCCTATAAAGGTATGGTCTCTTGCACGTGTTCCGTCAGCTACCCTCAATCTCACGTCGTTGATTAGGGCTGCTAAACGTTAGCCGTAAAAGATACGCGGCAGCATCCTGTTACTTCGCGGCTGCGAGTGCATTCAGATCCAATGGGATACTACTCAGTGGATTCATAGTATGGGACATCTTGCTTGCACCGATCCTGTCGGGGACGAAACGCATGGTGCGTTTTCAATGTCCTATTCAAGACTCCCTCTGATACGATATGTCATGCAGCCCGATATCTTGTCAATCTTGAAAGCTGTTATACTTGCGGCACCGCCTCTCGTGCCGTCAATAATTCACCAGTACATCGCATATCGACTCTTCTGCTCGCCAAACCCCAATCTTACCTCGATCTTCGCCGTGATGCTGCCTACTAGCGATTCTCCCGTGCAATCATTCGTGCCCGAATACACGACGTCTGATCCATTGCCTACGCCTGATGCTCAGCACCTACCTCCCACTGTGCATTTCACCCCAGCTTCATGGTGCAACAATATGCCTCCGTCCATCTACACGTATGCGCAGAGCACCTATTGGAACGTCGGCCTGTTCCGCTACTGGACCACAGCGCAGATACCCAACTTCCTCATCGCAGCGCCCGTCCTCGCCCTTCTCTTCAGTTTCTCGTGGTGGTATATCCGGCACGCTCTATTACCACCTCTCAAACGGATGTTATATCCGCAGTCAGCAAGCCCATCCCCTGCCCCACACTCCCGCCGAAGTGATACTCCTGGTCACGGAGAAGCCATCAACTCAGATAACCTAGGGAGAGCGTTCCTGAACCCTACACTAGCTCCGCACGCCATCCACGCTTTCATCCTCGCCTCGACGTTGCTTTTTGCCTCGCATGTCCAGATCGCGTTGCGTCTCACTGCAGGCGTGCCGTTCACGTATTGGGGAGTCGTATGGCTACTATCAAGGGATAAGACTACGCCTGGTCATCCGAACGCGGCGCCTAGATTTCGCTGGGGCAAGATATGGATTACTTGGAGTGCTATATGGGGTGCCCTGTCGATTATTCTCTGGGTCACGTTCCTCCCACCTGCTTGATGTTGAGATGGTTAGTCCATAACGCTCAATGCGCTCTCTACGCTGATCGTCTCCGTTCACAAGTCGAATCGCTTGCTGCAAGACCCGAAACGGTGGCATACATTCGAGCACGACGCAGTGCTGGGTCTACAGTTATATACACATCCGTCTGGATTACTACGGAACCTGGCCCTTACAGTGGCTAATTGTACAGGAGTTGCAATGGCGGCGTAGGATTCAACTGGCAAGACGACAGAACTGTCGAGTCGTGCTCGCGTCCATTGCCCAAGCACAGGCTTCTAACTTAACTATAAGCCCGTGCGGAGTCGAGGGGAGTCTCGTGTTCCGTCTCGGTATGGGGAACGCCAATGTGTCCAAGCGGCTCATCCGGCCTCGTGTCCTCGACTCGACCGAATTTCTTCCGTAGATTCGTGTTCTCCATAAGGTCCCCGCAGCAATGGCCGTCCACCAGTTCTGGCCAGTCCGCAAGTAGACGGGCGGCGGCGTACCCGTTCAGGCTACTGCTGAAGGTAGGGCGATACATGCGGAAGGTGCAGTACACCAGGATGAGGAACCATATTCCGATGGCGGCCACGGCGAGGGCGATGAACGCCGGACGCCTGACTCGGCCGGTGACGGGTATGAACTGCAAGGCGTTGTCGAAATGGACGCTGTCGCGGGAGAGGAGGCTGAGCGCCGCGGTCATGTGCGTCGTTCCGACCCATAATTGGGTGGCCATGGTAGAGAGGTTGGGCTGAAGGAACGCGACGCCTTTGAGATCTTCTTGGTACTGCGCTTGATACCCCAACTCCCTGAGGATGGCATCGGCCCTTTCTGCGTTTACGCTCTGCGTCTCGCTCTCATCGTCAGAGGGATCTGCGGTCCCGAAAGGTTGTGTGATAGAGAACATTGCGGCGAAGAGCGGATGCTGTGGGATGTCGACGTGCGGCAAGCTCGCGTTAAAGAAGGCGTCAGGCTCTAGTTCAGTGAAGGTCTGCAGGTAGATCTCGTTGACTGTGACTGTCCCTGTGACGAATTCCGAGTCGCACTGGATTGACCCGTTCAGATCTGTGTGACCATCGGTACCGTTCAGGTACACGAAAATGCTCGCTGGGAAGTAGCCTTCGTTCATCCAGTTGTTGTTGACAGTGCCATTCGCGAAAAAGTTGCTGCACCAAGCTATGGTGAGAAAAACACTGCCTCCTGTGGCCGTGAGGGTAGCCGTCTCCTGGTAGTGCTGGTCGAAGCCGAAGTCGTCACAGAATTGTTGCAAACTTGCGTCGGTATAGTCGGGTAATGAAGGTGTTTGTACCTCGCGGCAATTGCCGGAGATCCATACGCCTGGCATGGAAGGGATCTCCAAGTTGATGGCGTCGCCGGCAAAGAAATACTCTCCAGAGCTTTCGTTGACGTAGGGATAGCTCGCATTGAGATACGTGCTAGTGTTGTAGACGTCCAAAATCGATAGCCCGGACGTCCAGGCACCTTCGCCGGTTGCTCTTTGCGAAGCACTGTCGACGTTGTTGAAGGTGATGGGCGAGAAGCTATCCAGGTCCAATGTCCATGTCTGGACCGTGTCGAGGACGCTGACGGGCCATGCCTGACGCATTAGGATAGGCGTGGCTAACGCCGCGATGCTGGCTAGCGAGAACATGATGAAAGTGGGAGAGGGGCGGATTCGCCGTTGCAGGATAGTGTAGTATGTGGCCCCAATGGCAAGAGGGCCTTGCCAATTACGATCGGCCAGCCAAAACAGCTCGATCCAGGTTCGTGGCGCTGTTTTGGGATGCTGAAGAGCTGACATGCCAAGCCGAGCAAGGTACATGCCGGTAATCGGAACGTGAGCCTGGATGAAGAAGGTTGACATGATGTCGACAACAGTCTCCTTCAACGCCGTAGCCTGGGGATTGGATACGTCGGCGCGGGTGAGGCTATCCAGCAGCCCAATCATAGTAACTGTGTAAACAACCCATATTCCGATCGCGAGGATGGAAAGGGCGTGATAATGGAGGTAGTATCCGGACACGTGAACGATCTTGGAGGGAACGTCGGATTTCTCCCCCGCATACGGATGCAGGCCTGACGACATAGACGGAATTGAAATCTGGTTAATAGTCAGCGTCAAGCATTCCGGTAGGTCGAATGTGCAATAGTACCTGGTCGCTCCGCGCCGTATGAGTCAGGGCCTGCCTGAAAGAGAGGGAAAAGGTGGAAACAGGGAAGGCGAGGGTTAACGGACTCTTCACCCTCCTCGCGAGTATATATTACACCGCTAGGAAACACCCTCCGGGAACGGGTTGCGTGCAAAACATATTCAACGGCACCCATCATGTTCGCAGTTCGTTCGCTTTTGTCGTCGTGATCCAATTTGCCGCCGGTCGTGTAACTCTTTGGAGTTCGTGCGGAAGAAACGTGCCCATCAGGTACACCCACTCGGCGCACCGACGTCCACCGGATGGATTCTACTCCATGCTGTGGTAGCCTATCAGAATGAATCGTTCGCTTTTAGGTCAGTTACCGGATGTAGCATTGCAGCACTTGGCGTACCAACGGCAAGATACACCTGAAGCGGAAAACGTTGAAGACCATTCGTTCAATAGGCAGGCGGCGATAGTAAGATCGCTGGGGCAGTGTTAGGGAAGCGTTATGTATACACCGAAGGTGGCATCAAAACTACGAATCGAGTGCGACGGTACCCACAGCTCAAGTGAACGTCCTTGCCCGAGCATGGAGGCGGTGTCAGCAATGGGCGCTGTTCTTCGAGCTTCCTGGGTGAAAATCCCCGATCAAAGCGCGCCCAGATGTGAGAATGTGACCCGACCCACAGCGGCGCGATCAGCATTCGGCGTCAGGTAGAAGCTCGCTGGACGCGTTTGCGACGGTGGGCTGAGGAATTACGAGCATAGCATGCTCGGCGATTGCTGCCCCGAGAGGCGGGCGCTATCTTGCTGTTCAATGAGAGAGTATTCGTTGCAATCATGATACGACGACATCATGCGAGGCGCTCCGGCCCCGAGCGTAAAGAAACCGCGTACGCGCAACCTCAGCAATCGTGGTTGCTTCAGCCCATTCGCCTCTGAATTATCGCCGTGTTTTGGGATTTATCACCGGCCTGAGCGGTCGCCGACGTGTTGTGCGCTTGCCACATCCTTGAGCAAGACAATTTCTGATCTATGTGGAAACTAGACCATAGCAACATCCGTCCTCCGCGCTGCCCAGTGTACGTGAGCGCCTGCATATATAGCTGAGATCGTCTGCTTCACCATCTGCAAATATCATATATAGCTATATCGAGGACGCAGAAGTTGATCACTCACCTGTTGGATGCACAGTGATGGCGGTTGATCGGATATCGCACATCCGCCAAACTTTGTTTTCCTCAGGCTCGCAGCGGGAAACCAGGTTATAGATGGGACAGCGCCGCCTCGAGTTCGTTCACAACACCGGCTCGATCACACTGCGACTGATGCATCGGGCGATTATCATCCAAACATCGACGGGTTGACGCGAGTTGTCGTAAAGTCGTTTAGTATTAGGCAAGATGGATGTTATAATTCAGCTTTGGGAACGGACTGCGGCTGTCCCGACTTATGGTACCAGTACTTTTCGTCTACCGGCTTCTCGCCGGACAACTCCTCAATGTGCCACGTTCGACGAAGGTCGATGCTGTAGGCGTCGGTATCGCCATCGAGGAAGCGGGAGAGTGCGGCCCACGCAATCATTACAGCGTTGTCTGAAAAATGTGGTCAGTAAGTGTGCGAGACCAACACCGTGGAAGAACGGAAAGCGCGTCAAATAGGCAGGCGGGATAGTGGATGAAAGACAGACCTGTGCAAAGCTCGGGCGGAGGATAAAGTGTCGAGATGGCTCCGGAGGGGTCAAATGCCTTCGCACACGCTTCAAGTCTGTATAGCTCAAGTCAGACCCGGAAACATATCAAGGTCTAACTTGTACTGACCTTTGCCTCAAGTAACCGTTGCTCGCTACGCCGCCACTAGCCACCACGTTTCTGACCTCGATTCCCTCACTCTTGCACTGTTGGAGTGCCATCAACAGTTTATCCTCCACCTGCTGAACGGCGGCCCCTTGAAAAGCCCTGGCGAGGGCCCAGCGCTCAGCCTCGGTGAGATTGTCTTCACCGCCTGCACGTTCGACGTAAAGCTCGACGAAAGAGTATGGCGCCGTGAACGAGAATGCAAGCTGGCCCTTCATGGGGATTTTCGGCTTGCCGACCTCTGCTACGGCCGCTTCAGCGCCGGGCGGGAGAGGCGAGGCGGCAAATTTCTCCAGTTCCGCGCCTGGCCCGTGCGTGCCCCATCGCAACCCGAGCCTTCGGGCGACGTGATCGAAGGCCCCACCCAGGGATTTGTCTACCGTTGTCGCGAGGACGCGGAAGTGGGTGGGCGACGAGCAGAGCAGAAGGAGTGAATGCCCCCCAGATAGCAGGAAGGTGAGGAAGGGGAACGTGGGGTACAAGGGAGAGTCCGGTGGAGTCGTGAGCAGCGGCGTGAGGGCATGCGCTTGCATGTGGTGAACGCCGACGAGCGGCTTCGAATTCGCGGCTGCAAGCGTTTTGGCGGCATTTGAACCGACAGAAAGTGGACCGCCCATGCCTGGCCCTCGCGTGAAGGCGACACCATCGATATCTGCCATGGTAAGCCGCGCATCACTGAGAGCTCGTTGTACGGCACCAGGCTGTTCATTTCAGGTCAACGTCCGACAACAACAACAAACGGCCGGTTGATGGAGACGTACAAGGTTCCTCTGATGTTGATCTATAGCCGCCATAGGATATATCCCACCATACTCCTCATGTACGACATGTTGTTTGACCACGACATTCGACAGAATCTGCCGGTCGGAGGTAACGACTGCTGCACATGTATCATCTGCAGACGTCTCGATGGCTAATACTGTAAAGTCTCTAAGAGCAAAACATCGTCCAGACTTGAGTAACTTTCTTGTTGCTGCACGTCCAAGGGCAGCTCGAAGCATGCAACTGGTGCTCGAGTGGCGGTGGTGGTAGGAGAGAGCGAGCCTGAACGAGCCGAAATGATACTGAGTTTCCACCTGTTTCGACATACGTAGTCTTCAACGTTTACGAGCGGTATGTCTCAACGCCCAACATCGCCTGCACCACCGGACTTCACCAGACCACGATCATCCAGCACGGACGATGGATACACGCTTCGCTCGTCGACGCCGAGCACAGCGCGCGCCGCCGTGTTTCCCTCGCGCGGCGCAGTCCTGGTAAACGACGTCTCCGGGTCAAACACCGCCGAACACAACACCAATGCCGCGCCGACGTCGAGTGGTGCATCTCGACGGCTCGCGTTTCTTAGCGAAAAGCTCTCCGGACAAGCCTCGAAATCATCCAAGAACCCGCTCTCCAACGCCAATGAGCCCCTGCAAGCATCCCTGCTTCCGCCCAGAAGTCATTCCCGAGCGGATTCGCGCGGAGAAGGGTCGTACAATTCTGGTTCAACGTTGGTCAACGCGGCGCCGAGCGCGTCGTCGAAGGGTCATCTCTCGCCCTCCAAGGTGCGGTCCATGTGCATTCGCACAGCCCTATCGCTAACATTATGACCAACGTCCTGCATCATCGCTATCTTTATCCTCTACCCCGTCTATCGCGGCTGTCCGATGTCCACCCCTATTCTTCCCCCAGGCCACCTCGGGTCGGTCAGTGTACGACTCGAAGCACGTCCAGCGAGAGATGCACCGTCTCGCCCATCTCCCTACCGCCATCGCGCCGTCGATCGCTCTCGCTGCAGGATCGAGTGCCGCAGCAAGCGTGATCAGCCTGCCGGTGTCGGGCAAGACATCTGGCATATCGATGCCAACTCAAGGTTCAGGTAGCGACAAGGACCCGTGGAAGCAACTCCACGTCCTTTTCCTCCCGCTTTTCAACGGCGAGCCTCTTCGATACCCTATGTAAGCCTCTTCAACCCTCATCACGCGTTGTGAGAGACGGAGGGTTGACCGTGGCATCGTGTATACAGCGAAGATCTCAATACGCTCGTGAAACGACATATCGCGAGCGTTGTCTCCGGCGGCCCGGCCAGGGCCATAAACACACTAGAAACGGACTGCGCCGAACTCATATCCGCGGGGATGGTCACCATGACCGCCAAGCTGGCAAATGAGAAGGACGAGACCCTCGTCCGGCGCGTCGTCGAGGTCTGGGGCTTCTTCTGGGATCAAGTGCTGCCGTATGTCGAGGGCGTTCTTCTTCCTCTCCAAACGGATCAACTCCTGCAATCCCTCTACCGGACGCCGAAAAGTCATACGCATGGTTCAGGGAGCAACAGTAAGGGTGGCAGCATGAGCGGGCTAGGGCTCACTGCAGCGCCTCAAGTAGACGTAAGGACAGTGGCGCTGCGAATGTTCAGGGATAAAATCATTCTACCAATATATCCGCGCCTGCACTCCAAGTTCACGGCGTCCAAGCAGGAGCAAGAGAACATGTTCGCCGAAACGGCTAGCCACCAGCAACCTCGGTTACGACAAATGTACGTGGGCAGATCGCGATGGTTTTCTGTGATTAACATGATAGCCTTAGGCTGCTCGTCCTCGCGTCCCAAGCGCGAACGCGATTCTCGTCCCTTTCACTCACGTCGCCTCTGCCCAAGCCGGGTCCCGGCGAAGAAGCGGTCAGCAACCTCCTCAAACTCGTCATGCACCCTCCCTCTTCCGCTTCGTCGACCTCCCCCCTCTCCTCGCACCCATCTTTCTCGTACTCTTACTCCAAACGTGCGTCGAGGGCTCCGTCGTTCCTATCCAGCGGAAAGCCCCGGGACCGAAGAGGCCGGGTCGCGAGCAAGCCGCACAGCCTAAAGGTCGCCAGTTTGGATATAGCAGGAGAGGAAGGCGATGGTGAAGAAACGCCTCGCGGCTTCGTGCTATCATCGGATGGCGAGAAATCAAGGCGGGAGCTTCTGGAAGCTCTTCGGTCGCCCACAAGCGCAGAACCGGACAGTGCCCCACACAATCGCGCCAGCTTCGGCGGGTGGGGATTACCCGCCGGCGAGGAGGACGGAGAGAAGAAGGACGACGAGGAGGAGTACGGAGAGACGATCGGGGAGAGCATGGACTGGGATGCGGCCCAAGCCGTGGTGGAGAAGATGGTCGGAATGAACTTCGGAGTAGGGGGAACTTAGTTCGCATGCTGAGGCGTGTTGTCGGAACATCGGGGACTGGACCATGTTTTGCTGAGTTCTCCGCTTCTGCGTGTCTTGGTCAGGTTCTCGTTGCTGTGTATGTGGCGCTTGATTCATTACGCTCAACGTCAGGTACGGCTGAAGTAACGAAGCCCACCCCGCACGCCAACTAGCTATGTATCGGGTCTTATTGGATGCAATCAGTGCTGGGCGCTCATCCCGCAGCCGGGCGATGCGCGAGAATGTTCCTGATGTAAACATCGGGATGAAACAAGATTGGCGCCCAGTACTGTCCCACCTGCTATCGTGTACGGCACAAACGCGAAGGGAGCACCGTGCTCCATATTGGCCTCACCGGCACCCACTGCTGTTTAGCGATTGTTGCAATCTTCTAAGTCGGTCCATTCACGTTTGCACGCTTATCGTCTCGTGCGATTGGCATCGCTGCATGCCGAGTTACTGATGTGAACAGTTCGGTGGCAGGGGTGGGGAGGAGAAGCGGCGTCGCGCTCGACCACACAGCCTCGCTCAGAGTGGGGGGAGGGCAAGCAAGACTCAAGAACACGAAATGGATCGCATAGAAATTTGCCGACGGGACGTGCGCAGTGATGCCTTGAAACTCGCCGCGGAGAACCGGGCTGTGTCTCATGTTTATAACATGTGCCCATGGGGCCTCGTTCATTCAACAGGCAGGCCCTCAGCCCAGCATCTTCGTGAGTCCAGTTAACGGCGCAGCACGGCTAGGACGCTGATCATGGTCGTTTCCTCAGGGTGTCACCTTCGCCAACGTAGATGGCATCCACATTCTCCCCATTCATCAACGGAAAATTCATGGGCGGCAAAGGCGCCGACTACGGCTACGCCTCCGGATCTTACTTGCGACATTATCCCGGCACCCTCTTTCTATGTCTTGCATGGATTGCCTATACTCTTGCAATGTTATGGCTTCTCAACGACACCTCACAGATGTCGTCTCCCGAGAGGATCTTCGCATTTCGGAAGGAGCGCATCGCTGAACATATGACTGTGATTTTCTCTCAGGGCCACACAGGCATTACCGCCGCTCACCTCGCGCGACTAGCCATCTCCGCCCTCCAGAATCCCTCCACTGCGCCACGCACCTGGACCGAACTCTTCTGGATCGCAGACGGAAGCTGGCAGAACCCTATAGGCATGGGGCAAGCGTACCTCACGATGGCTAGAAAGCGCGTGAAGCCTTCCGCCACGTTTGTTCTCTTCAGCATGGCGTGTGCTCTCGCTTTAGCCACTCCAAGCGTTATCACGAGAGCCTGGCCGTCAGGGACCATCGATACCCGCGTTACTCGCCAGGCTCGCGTCGAGACGTTGACACCAGAAAGCTTCAACAATGTGGGAAGTGTGGCTCAGATGGCCACGGGGGAAGGCTCGTGGACGTCGGGGCTCTCAGTATTCGATATCTACAACTCTAGCGTCTTCACCAGAGGACAGAACTCATCGGTTCCAACGAATCGCACCCTAGACGACATATTCTTTGGCGGCGATCCCCATGGGATGAACATCAGCTCGATGGCCGGTGTCTGGCTCCGTGGCGGATGCGAGGTATTACAGTCCGTCTCAGTGCCTTACCCCGGAGACCTCCATAATTCTTCTAACACAGCGACATGGCAATGGTGCCAGGATCTTGGAATGTACGGATCTTGGAATGATCGCACTATATGGTCAGCCAAGGAATTGCCAGATATCGACTTGACAGTGAACTGGTGCTCCGACTGGGCAGCCAATTCGACTTACAATACGGACTGGATGAACCAGCCCCCATTCTCCGATGCGAGCGTTATAGCACAAGTTCATAGCCACAGCACGGATGGCTCAGAAGACGTCACAGGCTACATCAAATGCAACGCGTCCTTCGCTACGGGGGCAGCGGATGTTGATGGTCAGCGCCAGACGTTTTCACAGTTTGAGCAATCGGGGTACTTCGACACAAGCGTCTGGCGAGACGAAATCCCTTGGCATCCGCTAGTCATCGCCTTCTCAGTTTTGACGCAGGAACTTCCTCCAGACAATGATGGCAATTGGATACGCTACGATTCCACCCTGCAGATGCTAGGATACAAAGCTCGTTTGCACGAGGGTGGGGAAACGAATATCACCGCAACGGATGCGGAGGGGGGCGATGGGATCGATGAAGATGGTGCTATTCTTCACAGCCAAATCACCCTCGAAACTATGTCTTCGCAAATGTGGGTTGGTGCAACGCACATGACCGCAACCCTGGCCACGCTCTCGCGTAACGAGACTTTCGCTCAGGCCGTTCAACTCGTTCCGATCTCAGGAAGAAACAGAAACCTGGATTTCGTCTACCTTGCCGTTGCAATGCTTGGCAGTTGGCTCCTCATTCTCGTCTATTGCACCATCCGTATGCATCGGCTGACCTTCAGCGGGAGCCTGAACGCGTATTCAGCGGGCCGTCTCCTTGTGGACTGGCCAGAGCTGGTCGAGGAGCATTGTTGCGGTGACCTCGCAGAGAACGGTAATCTACAAACCCCGTTTGGACGCGTCGAAGACACGAGGCCAGAGGAAGAAGTGGGGCATATTGGCGTCACTCATACAGGCGGAGGAAAGATACACAAGTTGACCAAGAGACGAGCTTATCGGTGACCGAGTAAGCAAACGAGTTGACGACAGGACTTGATTCGGACATCGGATCGAATCTTGATACTCATGGGAATTTCATTTCGCATTTCCTTTTGGGCGTCACTGTCGTTACAAGGACGTCTCTTTCAGAGCGGGTATAATCTATTTGTATTTGATGCATCAGGACGAATGTTGGTATGTAGCGGCTCGTAGTGACCATACGAACGTGCGTAGTTGGCAGGTTCACAAAGCCTCCAACGCCTTTCAAGCAAGACTGTAGCAAACCTCGAAATCGTTGTCCGAAGTTGTCTTGTAGCCAACGTGAAGGCGCGGCTGAGGGCCTCGGTCCCTGCTCTGACAACATTTCGCCACGAACGCTTGCGATGCCATAAACGGTGGCCCCGATATATACATGTTGATCCTTGGGGTCACTGGGGTGGATGGCCTAGCTGATTTCCGGGAGCTTTTCTGCAAAAGAAAGCGCACGCCCGGGTCGCGAAAGGCCCGGGCACACGAGGGAGTTCCCCTTGTAGATTCAGTCGCCGGACGTGATCCGTATGCAGAAAGGTCGGAGGTCGAATCTGGGTGCACTCAATCTGCGAGACACGCGCGGCTGCGATTGCGTTGTTGCCAGCAAAAGGTGCATTTCGCATGTGGATAGCGCCGTGTGTGAGCGGCCTTGAATGATTGTAGGAGCCACAGTGCAACAATGGTTATGCATTATACGACGGTTTGATGTAGAGGGGTAGAACGCGCTTGCACGAAACTTCGGTTAGAGCCCTGGTATCGCGGACGACGACGTGCGGACGAGACGGCGCAACAAGACTACCACGTGGTGTGCATGTATGTGCGCGGCAACCGGCCGCGGCGTTCCGCTTTTGGGAAGTTTTGGGACCCGTGCCGGGGAAGTACCATACCGTACCCCCGCGAGCGAGCTGCGCAACATTCCCCCACATTCGCAGAGGACTGGCCAAAGCCGCAAAGGCTGACTCGGGCATTTGATCCCGCATATAATTTGAGTTTTCCGCTTCAGCGTGTCCTGTGAAACTCGCGCTCTCGTCGTCGTTGTGTATGTGGCGTTGATTCATTGCGTGCAATGCTACGAAATAAGTAACGAAGCCTGCTTCGCACGCCAACCAGCTGTGTAATGGCCGTAGGCCGTGGCTCGGCGCTCGCTCCGCAGCGTAGCGATGCGCGAGAAATGTTCCTTGATGCGAACACCAGGATCAACTAAGATGGGCGCCCGGTACTGTCCCCCCCTTCCCCTCGGTGGCTATCGTCTCGGGCAAGCACACGAAGGAGCTGCGTCGGCATGCACTTGAATGCCCTACGCCGAGATCTTCATGTTGCCTTTGTGGCGGCTGGATCCATCATTCTCCGCGAGATCGGCACTGCTGCATGACAAGTTGTGTGAAGAATCATCTCGTGAAGACGAGTGTACCGCGCTCATTCACAAAATCACGGAACGCCGGTGTGGGCTTTATTCATATTGTAATGAAACACGACGGGCATCGCATGACAGTTCAGATCCCATGATCCACTGACATCCGATGTGAGCTCTGTAGTGACGCTGCGGCTAGTCGCATTGTGTTTTGCGTTTATAAGTCGTGCTCTAGGCCTCACTCGGCCAGCGGGCAGGTCCTCAGCGCGGCATAATTGTGAGTGGAGTCAGATAGTAGTACTCGGTGACAAATGCTGATGGTGATGCCTTCCGTAGCCTCTCAATCACCCTCGTTCAACGCCGATGCTATCCAGATTCTCTCCCTTCGTGAACGCGAAGCTCGTGACGAGCAAAGCGTCTGTGTATGCCTCCGCCTCCGGTTCATACTTGCGTAGTTATCCAGGCACCCTTTTCCTCTGCCTTGCCTGGTTCGTTTACACAGCCTTCATGCTGTTTCTCCTCGACAATATCTCGCAGATGAAATCCAATGACAAGCTCATCTTCGGCTGGCGGAAGGAGACCTGTGCCGAACACCTGACCACCTGGTTCTTCCAAGCCCATACACAAATCACCGGCGCGCACCTCGCACGTCTCGCGATATCTGCGCTACAGAACCCGTCAACTGCTCCGCGCACTTGGACCGAATTGTTCTGGCTGGCAGACCGCGGTTGGCAGGGCCCGATGGGTATGGGTGATGCATACTTCACCATGATAAGGCGTCGTATACGCCCCTCCGCAACCTTCATCCTCTTCAGCCTAGCATGCGGCCTCTCTCTGAGCACTCCAAGCGTTATCACACGCGCATGGCCGCAGGGAAATATCGATACCCTCGTCAACAAGACCGTCATCGTGGAAGCGATCTCTCCGCATAATATAAATAACCTCGGGGCGTTGGAACAAATAGCGACGGGTGAAGCCTCCTGGACATCAGGTTTCTCGATCTTCGACGTCTACAACACCAGTATTTTCATGGCTGAAGATAGATCTTCGGGTTCGGTTGACCGTACCCTAGGGAACGTGTTCCTCGGGACCGACACCTATGGTATGGAGATACCGACCATACCAGGTATATGGTTTGACGGTCGATGCGAGCCCGTGACGAACGCAATCCCACCCTTTCCTGCCATATACAGCCACACGATCGCCTTGGAACAGTGGTGCTTTGCTCTTGGAATGCGCGGGTTTCAGAAGCCAGCTCAGCTGTCACCGCCATCCGGACTGCCAGCGAACATCGTCGTAGAAATTGACTGGTGTTCCGACTGGTACGCTGACTGGGAAACCAACTCAGGGTGGATCAATCAAAACGTTGCGCAAGCCAACGTCGTAGCTCATGTGATGAGTTACGACAAGAATGGCGGCACCGACTCGTCTGGGTACATCAACTGTACCGGCTCTATCGCCACAGGCACGGCTGCTCTTCACGGTGAACGACAGACCTATTCACAATTCCGACCACATCCCTATTTCGACATCAATATGGAGCATGACGAAATCCCATGGCATCCGCTCGTCGCTGCCTTCGCCTCCATCACCCAGTACTTCGGTGGCAGTGAAACGGACTATGAACGCTATGACTCCATTTTGAGGATGCTTGGTTATCAAGCTCAAGTGACACAGGATGATGCTACGGGCACCAATAGTCAACAGTACCAACAAGTCAACGTTTCAACTCTGGCTGACCAGATGTGGGTTGGCGCAACGCATATGACTGCAGCCCTGGCCACACTCTCTCGTGACCACGTTAGTGTCGGAGCTATCCAACACATATCAGTCTCGGGAAGACGTAGGAACCCCGTTTTCATCTACCTCGCCATCGGGATGATCGGCAGCTGGATGCTCATCCTCATCTTCTGCACCATACGCATGCACAGGCCGACGTTCAGTGGCAGTCTGAACGCATACTCCGCTGCGCGACTCCTTGCTGAATGGCCAGAGCTGGTAGACGAACACTCCTGCGGAAGTCTCAGCGATAACGTCAATCTGCGAGCCGCGTTCGGGCGCGTTGAGGATACTTTGCCGTACGAGGAGGTGGGGCATGTCGGAGTTACGCATACCATTGGCGAGGAAATGCACAGGCTTGACCGAAAGCGGGCTTATCGATAATTCGGCATGTCATTGGCTTGCCAACTGGACGGGATTAGTAGAGTGCGGTGCATTGTCGTCCCATAGACACCGTGATAGCGACTCTTGCAGGACAAATAATTTTTGCTGTGTTCGTTCCAGCAGCGTGTGTCGTAACGGCGGAGCATAACGTGGCTGCTATAGAATTATCCCCGGCATTGCATCTCCCCTAGAGGATTGCAAGCACGCTGCCGAAGGAGAAGTACAGAATGTCAACGTTGTCTGTCGGGAGCGTAGCAAGTCAGACGGTCGCACCAGGATCGGCATTGAGACTAATTGACGGCTTGATTTTTTTTGGATCGAGGTTGTCTATGGAGGTCTCCCCAAACGCCTAGCGCGTTCTGTTGATAGCTGGCTTCCGCATCCGGTGAGATGCAGGGATACCAACCTGCAGGATACGAGGCAGGTCCAGGTCGTATACGATGACCATGTTCGCGGAAGGACAATTTCATCCGAAGTCTGATGCTCTTCAAAATGTTAACGGAAGGTAAACTTGTCTTGAGAATATAGTCGAAGTCTACTTTCGCAGTGTCCCCAGACCATATATAGCTCAGGCCATTGTCAGGTGAACTCGGATTGTAGACGCACTCGTTTATGCTTGCACCAAGAGCTTTATCAGCAAGCCTCGCATCAGCGTACAGGCTTCTACCGAATGCAACAGCCCCTAACAAAGATATATCGGATGGAATACCGAGATTGAGGGTTCAGCGAACAGCCAATACAGGCCCAAACGATGGCGATCAGTCCCGCGGCTCACAATCAAGTTCGCATATCCGTTTCCGGGCACTTACGTGAACATGGGACCCCGCTTGTAGTTTGCTTTGTGAACTGCTCTGTTGCCTGCGAAAGAGCCGAAAGTAAGCAAAGGTACGCACGTCATGACCGGGATCTCCACGTGGCATGCATATGCGCAGGCTGCCTTTCTCGAGCGAGTCATCGAGCTGTACAACGTCCACCCACATTATTCGCAGATAACTACTGGCAAACCCTGACTCGGGCACTTGACTCCGCATATAAGCGCCGTTAATGAGTGAGAATCGGCAATCCACCTCACTTCCGTGATCATGGCGACCCTCCGGTCGTTCCAGCAGGACATAGACGATATACACAATCGTGAGGTCGCGAAACAGCGCGCACAGGCCACGGCGGCCCAGGTTCAAATCACCAAGGACAGCAAGAAGCCGCGAATAGAGAAGGAGAAGCCGCGAACAGAGAAGGAGAAGGCCGGAGTGAAGAGCGATGATAGCACGGCCGATGCTTGGGGAAAGAAGGCCGAGGGGTTTGACCTTCAGTCCGGTGTGGAGGAAGAAATTGTGGTATGTGCTCATCCACTAAACGTTTCCGATGGTCGAGGCTTAGAGCATCGCGCTTCGATAGACATTATTGACGTCTGGCGTCCCTACGAACCACGACCGGGCGAAGGACATGCTGTCCGCGCTGCTAACCCAGCACCGCGGGGAGTATGTCTTCCGATTAGGGGCTCAGCCTCCACATGCGCGATTATTCGCTGGCGAATCATTAAACGGAGACGACTGGACAGGCGTAGCAAGAACGCCCGACGAGCTTGCGCGTTTACGAGCTGCGATAGTTACGGCTACGGAGGAGGTTGGAGGAAAGGTATACTATTTCCCAATTCAGTGTCGGAGTATCTCGTTTCTTACTCAAACGCTCAGGTTTCTATTCTATTTGAGAGCGGAGACGGTCCCCGGATAACGCTGTTATTACGATTACCTCCTCCCAACGTATCTTTAACGCCGGAGGTCCGTTGCGCAGTAGTAGGCAACGTGGACAGTGGAAAGTCAACGACATTAGGTGTTCTCACCCGAGGTACGCTCGAATTATTTGAGCCTGCTATGTGCGCCCTTCACGGTGATCACAGGCGCGCTGGATGACGGAAGGGGCCGAGCGCGAGTGGCGCTTTTCCGGCACAAGCATGAAGTTGAGACAGGTCGGACGTCCAGCGTTGGCATGGAGGTGAGCATCTCTCGGCCGTTTTAGGCGAGATGGCAGCTCACAGGCGCAGATTCTGGGGTTCGCGCCTTCAGGCGCGCCGATCCTTCCCAACAGTGGAGCTCCTCTCGATCCCGAGACCATCAAGCACGAGAAGCTCAGCTGGGACGCGATAGCAGAGCAAGCCGCGAAGATCGTTTCCTTCATCGGTGCGTTCTCGCACTTCTCATCGGCTTCGCGTTCTGACGGGATCTGCACAGATTTGGCCGGACACGAGCGATACCTCAAGACTACGCTTTACGGTCTGACCTCAGGCGCTCCATCATGCGTCATGCTCATCGTCGGTGCCAACGCCGGTCTTATCGGCATGTCTAAGGAGCACCTCGCCATCTCGCTCGCGCTGAACGTGCCAGTCGTCGTATGCATCACTAAGGTACGCTGACGATGACGGTCCGATGTTGGCTTCAATGCAAATGACCTCAACATAGATTGATATGACCCCGCCGAAAATTCTGGCCGAAACTGTCGAGCGAGTCGTCAAGATTCTGAAGAGTCCTGGGTGTCGGTTAGTGGCCCGTTTCTATTACACATTCTCCGTTGTTCTCAATAGCGCGATCTCGACCAGGAAAACCCCTGTGTTCGTCAAGAACATGGAGACGGCTGTTGAAGTATCGCAGACTTTCGCGAAGGAGAGGTATGTTCATTCGCGCGTGTGGGCGGAAGGGCTGCCTTCTCACGCTTCATATAGGTTATGTCCGATATTCCAGGTATCGAACGTGACTGGAGCGGGACTTGACTATGTAAACCCTCATCATCGCTGAGGTTTGACGCATCCTCTTGCTCATGTTGGCGGCCCAGGTCCGCACCTTCTTGAACCTCCTGCCCTCCAGCGAGGGCGATGATGAGAAATTTGTCGCTGAGCAGCCGCTTGAAGTCAGTCAGATTGGCCATATCTTATATCACCGTTCACTGACCTAGCTATATGCAGTACTCCATCACCGAGGTTTGGTCCGTCCCCTACGTCGGCACTGTCGTGAACGGGATCATCAACAGTGGGGTGATCAAGACTGGCGACAACGTCTGGTACGGGCCCGATGCGAATGGAAATTGGCAGTCCACGGCCATCAAGAGCATGCAGCGCAAACGGTTAGTGATCGAATTCATCCCTTGTTTGCGACGCGTACAAACCTAAGAGGTCCACAGGGCAACTGTGACGAGCGCCGAGGCAGGCCAAAGCGTTTCCTGCGCCCTGAAGCGTGTACGCAAGGCGGCGGTGAGGAAGGGGATGGTCCTCGTCCACAAGGGCGAGACGCCTCCCAAAGGTGCGCATAAACGAGCCTGGCTTGATTCCCAGATGCTCATACCCTCTGTTACAGCGGTGCGCGAGTTCGAGGGTCAGGTCCTAATTCTGTAGTAAGTGTGGCATCTGAATTCGTTCCCGTGACTTCAGCTGATGCGTATGATAGCCACAACACGACGATGCAGAAGAACTATCAGGCCATGCTTCACTGCGGGGTATGCATGCTCATCCGCTTATCTCTGCCCACATCGGTTAACCAGTCCGTATCATGATGCAGGCTGTTCGGCAGACAGTCCGCATTGTGTCCATTAACCATCCCGGAGGCCTACTGCGCACTGGCGACAGGGCGACGGTAACCTTCCAGTTCATCTCTCATCCCGAGTTTGTCAAGGAGGGAATGAAGCTCCTTTTCCGCGAAGGGAAGACCAAGGTACGTCGTCGCGCTTCAACAGGCGAGTCGCTGTACTTATTCCCGTGGGCATGTAGGGTCTTGGAGTTATCACCCGCATATTGTGACCACTGTATCGGAACGGCATGGTTCTGGTTATATGTTGTATGTACATGATTTGTATTCCTTTGCTGTCCCTTTTCTTTCTTTGTAGCATAGGACAGTCGTCAATGCACTCATGTCAGCATCGCACTGCATGGTGCCGGGAAGGGCTCCGGAACGTCTGCGATCGCTAGATACTGGATATATTGACTAGTTATCCCAACAGCTTGCCTTCGCCGACGAGCAAGTAAAAAGGCTGCAGCGTCGACGTACCTCGCTTCCTCTATGCTCTCCATAAGCCTCAAGAGGCAAACAGATACTTGCAAGACGTCATTGTCATAATGTGAGTACAACGTTAACAACATATGGCAATGCGCTACAACAATACGACATGTAATAACGGGAGTCCAGTGTACGGAATACTCTCAATTTAGCTGTAAAGGATCGCGCCTCCCGAGTCCCTATCGCTCGTCTCGATACGTTTTTCGTACTGGCCTCGCTGATTACATTGATTCTCATCAGCTCGGCAGCATCCCTATGGTACGATCGACATATATACGTCGTATCTACACGGTTGTACATGTACCTTAGCTGAGCTTCCCCCCCAACAAGCTACTTTGGCCCGTTACGTGTAGCCCGTTGTGCTCTCGTGTGTCGGAACTTGTGTGTGCGACGCACCAGGCTCCTAAACCATCCGCACGTATCGTGTTCATATCCAGCAATCCTAGAGCGCCGGGCAAGGTTGGATCATAGATGGGAAAATACTACCATTATTGTATATGCATTATGTAAGAGTCCCAAAGCGTTAAGCGACATACTCTTTTTGGAAACGTAAGGGCTGGATTGAACACGATACGGCGGCTGGCACAACTGGCAATTTCAAATTGCCTTGCCGGTCGGCACACCTCCGTAAGAATGATTCTAGGGCTCGCTTAGCAGTATCGCAAAGCTGTCCGAGGCAGCTGAATAACCATCAGCTTCCTCCGGATCAGGCAACGAAACTCGGGCATTCCCGACAGGTCTTACACTCTCTGCTGGTCCTCGGCCGAAGTCAGCACAATGTAGAACGATGGGTTGCGATGCTTCGACGACATGTCGATGTTGACGCTATATGGGTATATATACAAGCCTTGTGGAAGGGTGAGGAAGGCTACTATGGCTGAGCGGTGA
>NW_006767435.1:877475-878249 GCF_000264995.1 Punctularia strigosozonata HHB-11173 SS5
GAGGAAGGCTACTATGGCTGAGCGGTGAAGCGTCATGTTTCGATGTCTTTTGCCTATCCTTCGGTCGCGGGTTCGATCCTCGATGAAGTCACTTTTATTGTTTTTACCTCGAGACCCGACCTGTCCCTCCTATCAATTAGGATCGAACTTGTATCACACTCATATGTGTATATGTACATGACGGCGACAGCATGATAAAACAAACAGCCAAAAAAAAGTGCACTTGTGAGGGCTCGAACGTGTGACATACCGACGGGCAGAAAAAGGCGATGCACAACATGTTACCGCTCAGCCATAGCAGCCTTCCTTACCCTTCCACAAGGCTTGTATATATACCCATATAGCGTCAACATCGACATGTCGTCGAAGCATCGCAACCCATCGTTCTACATTGTGCTGACTTCGGCCGAGGACCAGCAGAGAGTGTAAGACCTGTCGGGAATGCCCGAGTTTCGTTGCCTGATCCGGAGGAAGCTGATGGTTATTCAGCTGCCTCGGACAGCTTTGCGATACTGCTAAGCGAGCCCTAGAATCATTCTTACGGAGGTGTGCCGACCGGCAAGGCAATTTGAAATTGCCAGTTGTGCCAGCCGCCGTATCGTGTTCAATCCAGCCCTTACGTTTCCAAAAAGAGTATGTCGCTTAACGCTTTGGGACTCTTACATAATGCATATACAATAATGGTAGTATTTTCCCATCTATGATCCAACCTTGCCCGGCGCTCTAGGATTGCTGGATATGAACACGATACGTGCGGATGGTTTAGGAGCCTGG
>NW_006767435.1:878269-1096210 GCF_000264995.1 Punctularia strigosozonata HHB-11173 SS5
TATACCCATATAGCGTCAACATCGACATGTCGTCGAAGCATCGCAACCCATCGTTCTACATTGTGCTGACTTCGGCCGAGGACCAGCAGAGAGTGTAAGACCTGTCGGGAATGCCCGAGTTTCGTTGCCTGATCCGGAGGAAGCTGATGGTTATTCAGCTGCCTCGGACAGCTTTGCGATACTGCTAAGCGAGCCCTAGAATCATTCTTACGGAGGTGTGCCGACCGGCAAGGCAATTTGAAATTGCCAGTTGTGCCAGCCGCCGTATCGTGTTCAATCCAGCCCTTACGTTTCCAAAAAGAGTATGTCGCTTAACGCTTTGGGACTCTTACATAATGCATATACAATAATGGTAGTATTTTCCCATCTATGATCCAACCTTGCCCGGCGCTCTAGGATTGCTGGATATGAACACGATACGTGCGGATGGTTTAGGAGCCTGGCGACGCACTACCGCCACAGGTGTCATCTGGTGACCTGCACTCTCCTGCACCACACGACCGTCAAATCTTACGTACTTTCTACGTACTCTTTGCGTCGACCATGAACCCCAAAATCGAATATGTCCTCTTCGACATGGACGGTGCGGTCTCTCCTTGGGAGATCGCGCTATTCCCCCACCCGCCTGAACGCACACCGCAGGCTTATTGATCGACTCCGAGCGCGTTTACACCGATGTCACCAGTGCGTGTCAACACGGCCTTGCTCCCGTTGCGCTGACAAAACATACTTTCACTCTTGTCAGACAATATTCTCGCTAAGTATGGCAAAACCATGACTTGGGACATCAAGGCCGGGCTCATGGGCAAGCCAGAGAAGGAGGCCGCCGCTCATCTACTCTCCTTCTTCCCGGACATCTCGCTCACGATCGAGGAGTACCTCGTCGAGCGCGATCGCCAGCAGGACCTGCTCTGGCCGACGGTGCAGCCGCTTCCTGGCGTCGTCAAGCTCGTCAAGCACCTGCACAAGCACGGGATTCCGATCGCGGTCGCGACCGGCTCGAGGCGGCGGAACATGGTCATGAAGACGTCGCATCTCATGGACGCGTTCTTTGGCTGTTTTGGAGAGAGAACGTTGTGTGCGGATGATGGCAAGATCGCGCCGGGGAGGGGGAAGCCGCATCCGGACATATTCTTGGCGTGCGCGAAAGACATCTTGGGGCGTCCCGTCGGCGAGGTCGACCAGGAGAACCTGGCAGCGTGCACAGAGGAGCAAAGAGAGGAACGCGCGAAGGGTCTCGTCTTTGAGGATGCGATCCCTGGCATGCAAGCAGCAAAAAGAGCTGGTATGAAGGTACGTACACTCCGAGCAATTGATCGATCTGTCATAATGATGAGTACCTCGCGTAGGTTGTCTGGGTGCCCGATGCGAATCTGCTTGGCGTCGACTATCAGGGTGTCGAGAAAGCAGATCAAGTCCTCAAGTCACTCGAAGAGTTCAAGCCAGATGACTGGGGACTACCGCCGTACGACTCGTGATCATAGACACTCACCCGCGTCGTTTATAATACACGATAAAGCACATAAAGAAAGTGTAACCCTCAAATGCCCGTAACTTTTATTCCCGCGCTTTCCAGCAGGGGTTTGAGCTTTCCCTGAGCGTGCAGAGCATGGATGTCATCTGAGCCGCCTATCGAATTACCTTTGAGTACGACATTGGGTACGGTGCGCCGGCCGGTTAACCGGCCGAGTATCGTCTGGATGGTCGTCCCATCCCCTGGCAAACGTCAAAGGTCAGCATTGGCCAGAATGGATGTGGACGAAGGGGCTAACCTCGCAGGTCTACTTCGACAACTTTCGGGGGCGGTACCAGCTTGTACGATTCGAGAAGAGCTTTGCCACGTTTTGAGAACCTGCGGCGATGTCAGCGGACGGCAAGTACGGCGTTGCTCGACCTCACGGGCAGTACGTCTGATTGCATGCGATTAATCAATAGGCGACATGTGCACGAGAAGGATATTTGCACACCTTGCTGAACACCACGAGAGGATACTGATCATTCAGCGTCTTGACGCTCGGTGTCCACGCGTCGTCGTACAAGCTCAGCTCCAACACCTGGTTGCCGACCACTGCCGACAACTCCTTGCTCGTCGATGTCACCATATGCAACAGTCCGTGTATCTCCTGCGGCTTGTCCCCCGCGACACTTGCTTTTGACACGCGAATTTCGGAGTTCAGGTGCTCGGGCAACGACCAGAAAGCGGACGACGGCGGACCTTTGAAGTAGAAGAAGGTAGCTAGGCCGACAGCTGCGAGGAGCAGGAGCAACCTGCTGCGACGTATGGGCGAACTTTCCATGGCTTTGAGATGGTCACGGTGGAGGGAACTGACAAGCAGAACGCGAGGACCGTCGTTGTCCGTGGTGTGCCAAATTTAGGACAGGAGACACGTGGGGAGTACGGAGCGCGTGCCTTCTCGTCTCGGTGTTGCCCTTGAATTGCAATCTGTTCCTTCAACGTTGCCTCCGATTAATAATCAGTACAGAAGCTCGCCAACTTGAACTCGTCAAATCTCCGGTACTTTTTTGTTCGCGGGAACCAGGCCCAGGTGGCTGGTCGATGCTTACTGCTGGATTCGCAAGGACCGAGTTCCATGCTACATATACGACTTAGTTCGTCTGGTCGGTGAGAGTCAATCCAAGACAAGGCACGCTCAGGCCGACTAATCTCATGACTTGTAGCGTGCTGATGAACGGATTTCTCTCTCGTATGATCCCTGAAAGTGGCCCATTGGTCGATCGGATCCCTGCCGAGAATATCACTGCCTGAATATGAATCGAGTGTTGAGACAATGCAATCGGATACAGAAGTCCCCAGCGGGTGTCCGAGTATGACACACTGGTGCCATCTCTCGATGGCAGGTTCGCGAACTCAAAAAAGCTACAACATGCGCAAAATCGTGTTCTGAGGCTGAACTCGGTTGTCCATATCAAGGCCTTGCGTGCCAACATTATCCATTGGTCAAATGAAGTGAGTACTATATAGAATTGAAGTGATGCGTTATGCTTCATTGCCTTTATGATGCCCGTCATCCCAGGGTCTACAGCCTATTTCGCCGAGCATATCGGATCTCTCTTTGTTCTAAAGACACGAATATTTGCGCCAACGCCGGAATGGTCAACTATGGTGGATTCGGGCACCCATCGGTCGTGCTAGGAGTCTCATTTCAACATCGTCGGCGCGGAGGTAGGCCAGTGTCTTACACGGGGGATATAGATGCCGTCACTACTGCAGGATTACAGTCTGGAGTGTCGGTAGTACCGGCTGGTATGGCGAAGGCCGCAAGGGAGCACGAGCTCCTATTTTTGTTGTCAAGTGAGCTTCAGTTTGCTTGTGAAGATGGCCTCCTGTAACTCACACAACGATGATGGAGAAAATAATAGCTGCGACGGGTTTGACTTGTACGTTCTTCATTGTCGACGGCAAATACTGACGACGGTATGCTGGTCGGAAGAGGCGAGTTGTGCTGATGAACCAAGTCGCCTGCGACGCTCGTCTTTATACGTCGTTCCAAGTACCCTTCTCTGCTCTCGGATCCGAATGCCTCGAGATACGTTACTGGCACAACGGACTTACATCAGAACGATATTGTCCCGGTCACTGCCAATTGCAGGCAGCGCCGTGATGTACAGCCATGAATTTACCTCGCGCAAATATCGCACCTCTAGCATCCCATCTTCAGGCATTTTCGCCTCTATTGACCTCTGTGCTGGGCAGATCATTTCAACGTTCGAACTCTGGTTTGGCATGCCCGTGAAATCCGACACCTATTCATTTTGAGAGCGTGCTTCCGGTGCGCGGGACTCATTACTTGGGTGCTACTCTACAGTGGACCGAGCGAAGTCATGGTGTACAACATTCACAGCAGTCTTTCGTTAGAGTTCAGGCAGTGCGCCCACACCTTAATACCTACTCTAAGTCCGGTAGTTGGCGTGTGAATGAGGCACTTACAATGGGAGTGCCGTTAGTTCCACACCATCGTGGGGACCATAGGATTATTGGCTTGTCTATTGGGCGAAGGAGAGCTGCTATGTTAGGACCGGGGCCGAGGTTCGAAGCCTCGAGTGCTTTTGATACTCCTGCCTCTGATATGTTCCCGCCCACTCATGGCATTCCGGTTTTCAGCACGATTCGTATACGTGACAATTAAGTCTAGATAACGATGTCTCGAAGGCAATCTGTACTTATCTTCGGTCTTGAATCTACTCTTTGCCCAAGATATCGACGACATTGGACTAAGTAGTGCTAGCGTGCGAAAACATTATGAACACGGTCAGTGTCGCTGTGACCCTGAAATCACTGCACACTGCGCTTTCCCTCGGACTTAGTCTTTACGTCCTCGTCACTTCCTTTCCGCCGTGTTAAACCTTTCAGCTCTCCTGCTCTCTCAGGATGGTACAGCTTCCTTGTATTTCTGTGCCTCCCGTAAACTATTCATGCACAACGGCCCAACTGTCCGCCTTCCGCCCGGGCGCGTCCGATGAGATCTACTTGAATGGACTGATGGCACCCAGGCTTGTCTGAATACCATCGATCAGCAGGTGTTTCAGTCCGTCCCTGCCATCTCGCTCCGCGCAGCGCTGTTGGTCAACATGCGAAACAAAACCCATGCACGTCGAAATAAGCCCATTCGCCCGTCCCCGCCACGCAAGTAAAACCAGGCTATCCCTCATCCGATTCTGATGGGGGACGAAATCGCGCTGCTTCGGCCCCGTCGCCGCCCTTGTTCTCCAATTCATGCGGAAAGCCAAGTGTGAGACTCAAATCTGCATTCAACCGTGCTCGGTGCGTGAAGGTCGGAGCGTCCTTTGGCCGGA
Organism: Punctularia strigosozonata HHB-11173 SS5; assembly: GCF_000264995.1. NCBI lineage: Eukaryota > Fungi > Basidiomycota > Agaricomycetes > Corticiales > Punctulariaceae > Punctularia > Punctularia strigosozonata. Next base: position 883,085 of record NW_006767435.1, read on the forward strand.
TCTGGGTCAGGCCAGGTCGAATGCGCGTTCGATGGTGGTCTTCCGTGTGCTCCATAGCTTTGACGCACGGTCTTGTTCAGAGACGCGGCGGCGGAGGCGGATTGAGTCGATCCGCCGCATTCAGGCACATGTTCTCAGAGGGTTCTCACTCCCGCCAGTCTCCCGTCGAACGCCGCATAACCTCGGACACATATCTGGCTTCCATCTGCTCTTCCGCATGGATCTCAGCAGATATTCACATAGGTGCCGACAGGATGCGTCAAGAGAGGGCAAGAGATTACGGGTTCTCGCCACCGCCCAAGTCTAATGCAGGAACACAAACCTCCTTCATGCGTTTGTTTTCCCAGAATGTCATTCGTCGATCATCAAATACCCACGCACTGAAGCTCAAGCGCCCCTGCTCGTACGCTCATCCGACCCGGCCTGGTCTTCTGCAAGCCAATAACATGCTGGCTACATCGAGTGGACCCGATTCGTGCCGCCGGCGTTCACCCTGCATTCAAGGCACCTCCCCGTCCACTCTCAGGATTGTATGCCCACCCGGACACCAGCCGATGCCGCTCCCCTCTTCTCCTCTTCTTCTCCGCCCTTCCGCTCCCATCGACCACGGCTCTCCATCTAGGCTGTCACCGTGCCAGGCACATCTCTCGGAATCATATCGCTGCTGCTCACGTTATGGTTGACCTCTCGTTCCTCGACGAGCGAAGTTCACGCATTTCCCGCGGTTTCTGGTGCGTTTCGCGTCTTCACGAGTATAAAACATTGGAGGCGAGTACTCACTAGTCCTCAGCAGCCCAGGCAGCTCTCGGATCCAGCAGTCTTTGAACGCCTTCACCCCCTGCCCCTCATCCCCTTTCACCCCCTCCACCTCCATCCACCACTCTACGACATGGGATTCCGCCGCTCCGCCATGGCGCTCGTCGCCGTCGCGCTCGCGCTCGCCGTGACGTTCTCCGGCTCGTTCGGGAGCGCGAGCGCCGTCACCAACCTCGCCAAGCGCGGCTTCTTCCCGATCCCGATCATCTTCCCGCTCTTCTGGCCGTTCGTGCAGCACCAGGTCCCCATCGCGTGCTACCACCACCCGCACCCGAAGCAGCCCTTCAATCCATCCTCCACCAGCGGCTCGGCGACGTCCTCGAGCTCCGGGCCCCTGCCCACGTCCTCCCCCGCGCCCTGCGTCTGCCCTAAGGACAACAACCGGGACAGCGGGGTGCTGATCAACGTCTTCCCCGGGTACCAGTGCGCGTACCCTACCGGCGCCTGCACCTGGTCCGACACCGTACGTCGCGTCCTCCCTCTTGTCTTCTTCTCGCAATCTCGCTAACGACTCCATCTCTCCCCCCCCTCGCAGACCGGGCAGCTCCAGAACACGGATCAGACCAACTGCCCCGCCGACGCGCCGTGCCCCGCATCGGGCTGCGTCTGCCCCGCGGACAACAACGGCGACAAGGGCGTGCTCATCAACAACTTCTCCGGATACCAGTGCGCGTACCCGAACGGCGCCTGCACCTGGGACTTTGTGAGTCAACGCATCGCTACTCACCTCCGCACAACACTGGACTCACCCCGCCGTCGTGTGCTCACACAGGACGGAAACCTGCAGAATACGATGCAGACCAACTGCCCCTCGCACGAGGTGTGCGTCCCGCCTTCTTCCTGAATGGATGGGGCCGATCACCCAACCGCGTACATACACCCACGTACGCAGTGGGAGATGACGATCTCGGACAACTTTCTTTTGGGACGGAGTTCTGGCTTTGATCCGCTCCGATGTTTTCGGCCTCCACCCGTTCTTGACTTAGGTTGGGTCCCGTGCGTGTTTTATCACATACTTATATACTGGAAATTTTTGCGATGGTTTTTTGTTATTGCTAGCAGTAGATGATGATACAGCCGGTAGAGAATGACACTTGATTACAACACATAGTACATGAGGGTGATGTGAATGGTAAAGGTCGTGACAACAAGCGCAGAACGTAGCAAAGAACGGTCCAGGACCGTGGAAGGACGTCATGTTTGTGACCGTTTAACAGGCGAACCCGTCGTTTATTGCGTAACCGCATCGACGACATTTAACACGGCGGTCGAGGAGGCACAGACCGACGCCCAGAGGGAACCAGAACACGGCAGCGAGAATACCTGAATAGCATAAATAGTACGGCGATCAGCTTCGGTATGCCGCAAATGACCAAATGCAGCCTGACGCTGCCAAACCGAAAAAAAGCATGGGAGGATGACTCACCGAGCAGCCCGTAATGCGTCTCCGGGACGTGCGTGCCCTCCTGCAGGCACCGCATGTGCGGATGGTCCGGCGGTAAGAGGGAGGCGATATGCTCGCCCGTCACGGGATTCACGTAATGGTGCACGGTGGTGGGCGGAGCAAAGGTCGGAGGAGGGGACATAGACGGCGTTGGCATTGACGTCGCGCTCTTTGTGTCTTTCAGCTCCGGCTGCGCGTGCGGCGGAGGTCCAGCAGGAGGTGCATATGCCAGTGGGCGCGAAGGTCCAGCTGTAGACAAGGGCGGGTCAGCATGGAGAGTGGAATGTGATGTCCGTCGGACTCACGGGCTGCGGCGTCGTACGTAGCCATATCGTAGGACGGCGGGTTCTCCGGAGGCTGAACAGAGACTGCTTTCGAGTCGTTGGCAGACTATTTGGGTCATGACGAAAGTCAATTTCTGAGGTCACACGACCATATAGCGGCGGATCTGCAATAGCACTCACCATCGGCTGAAGATGGTTCGGGGCCATGATAAGCGTCGCGGTCGTGAAAGTGCTCAAGACGGGGAGCGAGCTTGGTGGTGGTGGTGTTGAGTCAAAAGGCAAAGGGCGGGACCGGAAGGGCTCGAACGCTCGGCATGCTGCCGCTGCAAGGGCGGATTATAAAGAGGCGGGGCGCTGCGCCGTAAGCAGCGCCGCACAGCGCTCCGCAGGCCCTCTTCGCGGCCCCGCCACGTGTCTACCGGGTCGATGCGTCATGCGGGATGACATGGGCTGTGCTATAAATACCGTATTCTGGGATGGCTTATCGTACGTATTTTTGGTTTCAGCATATACACGGGGAAAGTGGATGGTGCGAGGACTCGCTGCGTACGACTGCGTAAAGCGCTCGAAAACAATGTACTTATTTGTCAGAGACATCAGTCAGCTCGTGGCGTCTGGATAGCTCGACAACCACGAATCGAACGAGTTCTGACGCCCAAAGCAGGACCCGACGGCTCTCCGATGTGCAAGCGAGGAAGGGCAGACTACAATTTAAGGAGTTAAGAGATGAGTTAAACGATGAATCAGAAGCCCTCAGAAGCAATCCCAGTCGACAAGACTTCGCTGCGTCACGTTTTAGTTTCGATAATCTGAACGGAAGTAGCGCATTTATCGTTGCACAGGATCCGCAGAAGCCAGATCCGCATATCCACTTGAACGGAACAACAGTCGTTCAATGACATCGCGTTATGCTTCATTTGCGCAACGATATGATGAGGGAAGGTTACAACAGACAACAATTTCGGACCGTCACAGCAAGCGCATAGCAAGCCGAGGGTAAGATCCTTCGGTAACATACCACCAGACGAACGCGTCGTGATCTCGCACCAATAATTGCACCACGAGTTTGAAACATCTCCAAAGCCCAAGACTGTTTTCTGCAACGTTTAGTCGTCTTTCATATCGGCGTCGCCGGCGACGAAGGAGTCCTCGGCCTCGTCGTCGTCGTCGCCCTTCGCGATGCCGGCCTTGGCTAGCGCCTCTTCCGACGTGTAGTCGACGCGCGCGCCACGCGTCCGGCGGGGGAGGATGGCGGACGGGTCGATCGCGCCCAGGTCTTCCTCCTGTATATGCGCATACAGTGAGCATACGTCCGCCGATCGTGAATGTGCAGCGGAGATTGCGTCGATATACGCGCATATAGCGCGTAGAAAAGACGCGGAGGTGTCGATGTTTCAGAGATATGTATGAACGCGAACACGAACCTCTTCTTCTTCCTCGTCGGTGACCTCTTCGTACTCCTCTTCTTCTTCGTCGTCTTCGTCGTCCATCGACGTGTCTTCCTGTGCGACCTTCTCTTTGCCTTTACCCGAGGGCGACGCCTTGCTCACCGGTTTGGTGGTCGCAGTCGCGTTCCTGAACCGCCAGAGGGCATATAATCAGCTTCGTCCGCGCTACTAGGCGAGTCAGCACGTACGATGCGGCGCTCGGGTCCGTTACGGAAGAAGACATGGTACAAAAACCGCGGAGGGGCGGGCGGCGAATAAAGTAAGGTGGTGGTTGGGGTGAAAGAGCGAGACCGCGCACGTGCGCGTTCGCGGGGAGGCTCGATCTCTGGCGGAGCGAGGGCCACGCGACGAAAAAAACCTGCAGGGCTCTTTTGATCCGTCTTTCAAGCTTTTCGTCCGTCCTTGAAGTCGCTCTCCTCCTCTTTTCCCCCGCTCTCGCTTGTCCCTCTTTTCACCCCGTCGGTCGCGCACGCAAGAGATATGTCTGAGCCCGGCACATCGTCCGAGGGTCAGGTCGCCCTCGAGGGCATGACTTCGAAAGACTAGTTCAGTGCGATCCATCTTTTCTACTTTGATCACCCGACCGACCACAGTCCGTTCCTCCTCCGGCTTGCCACGAATCAGCTATGCGGACTCTTACGCACACTTCGGTATGTGTTTCAGCGCCATCGTCATCGCCGCGCCGAAACATCAATTGATTCTCGGGCGCTGTTTCTTTTCTTGTTCGCCGATGGAATCGTAGGAATCCACGAAGAGATGCTGAAGGATAACGTCCGGACGGGCTCGTACCGCTCTGCGATCGTGAACAATAGCCATTTGTTCCAAGGCAAGACCGTGCTCGACGTCGGATGCGGGACCGGTATCTTGAGCATGTTCGCGGCCAAGGCCGGGGCGAAGCACGTCGTCGGCGTACGTTTTTCTTTCCCCACCTCCTCTATAAAGTGAAATTTCTGAAAATATGTCTCAATGGATTAGATCGATATGTCCAACATCATCGACCAAGCGCAGAAAATCATCGACGCCAACGGGTTCACGGACAGTACGTTCGGATCCTATACTGCGTGCGCAGTTCCTTCCCTTGCTCACCTTTTGCCTCGTCCGTGCACGCAACAGCCATCACGCTGATCAAAGGCAAGCTTGAGGAAGCCGAGCTCCCGATCAAAGAGTTCGACATCATCATCTCCGAATGGATGGGCTACTTCCTCCTGTACGAGTCCATGCTCGACACCGTCCTCGTCGCGCGCGACAAGTACCTCAAGCCGGACGGGCTCATCTTCCCCGACAACGCGACGATGTACATGGCCGCGATCGAGGACCAGGATTACAAGGAGGAGAAGATCAACTGTGCGTATTGTTTTATTTTCCCCTCGCGCGTTCGGGGACAAGGGACGGGGTGCTGATGGATACGAGGGTAGTCTGGGATAATGTGTACGGGTTCGACTACTCGTGCATCAAGGAGATCGCGCTCCGCGAACCGTTGGTCGACACCGTCGAGCTCAAGTCGGTCGTCACCGACCCTTGGCGGATCAAGGTGCGCCCTCCTCTGTCATATTCATCCTCTATCCGTCCCTGATACATTACGTGGTCCATGTAGCACATCGATCTCCGGACGGTGAAGAAGGAAGACCTTTCGTTTTCGGCACCGTTCAAGCTGAAGGCGACTAGGAACGATTGTACGTGTTCCCACGAGGGTGTTCGGGGCGCGCCGCTGATGGACGATGCTTAGACGTTCACGCTTTCCTCGCGTGGTTCGACATCTCATTCGAATGTACACATACGAAGGTTTCCTTCTCTACTGGCCCGCACGCCCATTATACGCACTGGAAGTGAGTCATAACAGCCTTGCGATCCCCATTTCCCTTGATGACCCGCCATTCATCCCCTTCTCCCACAGACAGACGGTGTTCTACACCCCGGAAACGATCAAGGTCAACCAGGGCGAGTCGATCGTCGGCACGCTCACCTGCGCGCCGAACGCGCGCAACAATCGCGACCTCGACATCACGATAACGTACAAGACCGAGTCCGGGAGCGCGCCCGAGACTACGTTCTCATATAAAATGTGCGTCTGTCCTTTCTCTCCTTCCCCCACCTCCCCACGGAGTGCACCTGTACCACGTGGCTGTCACCTGTGCCACGTGGCTGTCACCTCCGTCCTTCCGCCCTCTTCGCATCGGATCATCAGAGCGTGCGCTGACCGTGAGTCAGGTCCTAATTGTAACACAAACCTATCACCGCGGACTCTTTGCTGTATTACGCACGATACGATCTCCCCGCCCCACGGCTGCCACACGCAACAACAACCCATACAATACGGCTTCCAGGTATTGATATTATCCACCGCACCCAAACCAATCTTGCATCCGGCACCAACTCTCCTCGATGCCATAAATACCAACCTGCTAGAAAGATGCCTTCTTGTATTGTTCACAATCGTCACTTGTGCAGCACCCATCGCTGCAAATTGCGCTCCACCTGCCGCGCCTTCGTGCTGCTATGAATGTTTTTCACTGTCACTGTCAGCGCCATTACGCGACGGCCGGTATCCTCGTGCCGGTCACTGCCACTTAGATCCCGAATGCTCCGATGGTCGCGAAACGTCCGATGAACCGTGAACGAGATCATGATGCTCTTCTAACTCCCGTTGATACCGCGCCTTTGAGCTTCCCCGTTACATACCCCGTCTCTCATGCGTCGTACGACCCGCCTGAAGCTGCATTGAACTCGCCCCCAGTCAATCTGCCACTCGTTCTGACCCTTATTAGTTCTCATTCGATCAAATCAGGCAGTCCTCTCACCACTCACGTCGTAGACCATACATAATATGTTCCATGCAACTTATCCTTTACCGCACGCCCTGCGGCCGACCCATCCCCGGAGGCAGATCTCCTGGTTCCGGCCGAGGCATTGCTCACACTTCCAGTCTGCGCCGGGCGACGTCCTGCTCGAGATCGCGACCCACGTCGAGTCGCTCGCCGACCTCTGCGCGCTCGCCTTGACCGTTAGTATTACCGAACTATTATCTCCCCTCCAGATCCGCTACCTGTTCGAGTCCATCGCCATGTCTAATCGCGACGATGATATAGTGCTCCCGCGTCAACGCGTTCGTCTCCCAGGCGTTGTACCGCGATGTGGTCCTCAACACGTACGAGCAGTGCGTGGAGACGCTCCGGATGCTCTCCCGCAAGCCGCTCAGCGTCGCACGCCACGTTCGCTCGCTCGAGGTCCACCCGCACGGCCGGAGCGCGAAATACGTCTACCACCACGCGCACAACGTCGCCGCCGCGCTCGAGCACCTCGTGCGCCGGCTGGACGCGCTCCAGTCGTTCGTATGGGAGGCTGAGGAGGGCCCGCCATCTCAGAGCCTGTGGCTCGCGTTGCGACTGTCGTGAGTTCCTACAAAATTGTTGTCGTCGTCGTTCATATACATATATCGCTGTCTTCGAAGATGCCCGTGTTTGCGCAAAGTCGGGACGACGATCGGGTCTTGCAGCCCCGGCGCTCAGAGCTATGTGAGTGCCGTGCTCCCAGTTAATCCCTGCGATCCGGAAGAGAATGCTGAGCGAACGACCAGTTGTACGACTTCGCGAACCTCACCTCGTTCTCACTGACGCTCAAACCGGGTTACTACACGCACCACGCCGATGACTTCTGGTTAGGTTCGTATCCCCGTCCATTTTCGTTTTTCGACTATATGCGCTCAAATCATACTCGCAGATGAGAGGCCCGAGTGGATCCGTCTTTGGAACATGCTAGAGAAATCGCCCAACCTCGAAGAGCTACGCATAGAAGGCGTCGCGCTCCATTCCGTAGACGCGCGGAAGGTGCGCACACGACCATCGTACCACAGTGTCGCAGCGACCTGACCCTGAAGCTTCTCCCGCACAGCTCTGCACTAAACGATGGCCCAAACTCAAGCGCCTCTGGCTCGGCGACGTCTTCGTCCAGATCCCCGTCGTCGTCGCCGCCGTGGGCGCCCCCAAACCACCATTCATCGTCTTCCTCGAATCGCACCCCTCTCTCGAATCTCTACAGCTCACGCGGCACGCCGGTGTCACACCCGAACACCTCCTCACCCTCTCCCCGGAATCCCTCCCCCGCCTCTCCGAATTCAGCGGCACGCTCGACCAGGTGCAAAAGCTCCCCCGCGCCGCCGGGCTCAAAGCCCTGCACTTCCCGGAACCGATGTACCTCCGCGAGGTTACCCCGCTCATGGTCTCCGGCGTCCTCCACGGCCTCGGCTCTCTCACACGCCTCACCATCTCCCTCGTCCTGCACGCCTCCTACGACAACCGTGGCCTGCTGCGCACCATCGTCACCTCCTGCCCGCACCTCACCTTCTTCGACTTCACCTACTCCCGCAAACCCTGCTTCTCCGTCGAAGCCATCGCCGCCGCGATCGCCCCTCTCCAGAAACTGCGCGCGCTCCACCTGACGATGGTCCGCATCCCGACCGAAGCCCCGCTCTGCGACGGCGGCGCCCGCATCGCGCGCGCGCTGCCCCGCCTCCGCGCCTTCACCCTCACCCTCCTCTCCCGGCACACGGCCGTCGCCCGCGACGTCGCCCCGCCGTTCACCCACCGCGCCCACTTCGAGCTCGTGCACGACCAGCACGGGCTCCCGCTCCTGCTCCGCGTGCGCGAGACGCGCAAGCCGCTGATCGCGCTCGTGTGGGGCGGGGACCGCGAGGTGCGGTACGTGCACGATCTCCGGCCGGTGGGACACCCCGACGCGCGGACGAAGGGCGTCGCGGAGCTGCTGTTCGAGAGGTCGGCGGCGGGGGAGGAAACGCGGTTGATGTTCTTCTGCGTGTCGCTCGTGACGCTGGCCGTCTGGGGCTTTGCCGGGTTCCGCCACTGAGCGGGTTATGTACGAGGGAGGGACTTTGTTCGAAGAGGTGCAAACGGATGTATATTTATGCTGTATCCTTACATACCGTATCCCGCTAATGAATGGCATATGTATGTCGTAGAACGCTCCTAAGCATGCAATAGTAGAGGTCAGGTGATATTGATTAGAGGGTGGTTTTGTCGAAAGAGCACTAGCGAGCGTGTAGACGTATACGAGAGTGATATACAAGAGGCGAACACCGACAAATTAGGCAAAGCATCTCAACAGCAGCAACAGCGAAATCGCCCATTATTCAGATCATCAAGGCACTGATCGCAGCATGAGGGCTGGAGGAATCGTTATGTGAGTGAAAGTCCGCATCGCTGTGATGAGCACACTCTGTCGCACCTTGCACCAGCGGAGGCAAATCAAAAATCCTGCTCTTCTTCGTCGCTGACACCGTCGATCTCATCCTGGATAGGGTGCACTTCCATAGGGGATTTCACCTCGTAACCGCTATGTCCGTTGCCGTTGCCATTGGTCGCATGGCCATTCGATTTTAGCGAGGCGAACGAAGCAGACGGACGCAAGACTCCGTCGCGTTCGTCGCCCACAATGCGCTGCTTGACGTTCGATGCCACGCGACGGATCCCTGGCCAACAGTCAGCGATCTGTCACCTCTCACGTCAACGAAGATGGTCCTCTTACAGGAAGGACGAGAACGGGCGCGCGGACGATCAATCTTCGGGGCAATAACACGGGGCGTGCCATGCACGGCAACGCCCGTCGCAGCGATCGTATGCTCGTGAGTCTCGGTAACCACCACCTTTTCCTCGACGTAGGTCCTGAGCTCGAGGATGAGGTCGCCATGGCAGGTGAAGATCGGATGCGAGAGGGCGTATGCCCCAACCTCGGGAAAGCTGAACTTCCAGAAGCCTTCGAGAATCGGCTTGATTTTGTCGAGGATGTGGCCAGGGTGAACGGCGTTTTCGAGTTGTGCGCGGAGGAGAGCTTGCGATTCCATGCGGCAGTGACCCTTGGTCTCCCGCACGTGGAAATTGGGGTGATCGACGGGGGTGATCTTGAGCTTAAGTCCACCGCCGGTGGAGCTGCTGGTGATAGTGGTCTTCCAAGTCGCGCCGGCAGAGGTGCTGAATCGATTTCTCAGTCGCAGTTGTAGTGATAAGGGGCGTCCATGACGTACCTCCACGAGTCTGAGCTTCCCTCGAAGCCAAGCCTGATGGTGGTCTCTCCGTGGAGCATGATCTCGACGCCGTTATGGCGCTTGCCACCAACCGGAATGCTTAGGTCGTTCTTCGTATGGCCTGTGACTTTTTCAGAAAGAGCAACTGGACGCATGAAGGTGTAACTTACAAGCGACGGTAAACTGGCCATTGCTCAGGTCGCCGGGTCCGCCGTTGTGCGTGTACGTCCAAACGTCGCTGTGATCCCATACGTATTGCAAGAAGCCGTCGCGTTGGACCGCCCAGCTTCGCGCTTCAATGAGCTTCTTGCGATCGTGACTAGCCCAGGTGTCCAGGTCAAGCTTCCATTCGCCGGCATCGACACCCGCGAAACGAGCAACGAGGGTTGTCTCCGCATTGATTTTCGCGAATGCGGCGAGGATGAGACCTTCGAGGAACGATTTCCTGGACAGGGTGACGGTGCCGTGCACCTCGCGCCTGGTCGTGATTACTCGGGTCGTGGTCCATTTCAGGCGGACGGTCGGCAGCGGAACGTGGCTGTACATGCCGAGAATGAGGATGCAGGGGGAGTCAGAGTGTGTCACATCGTAGTGGATGCAATTGTGGCGGTGGTACTCTAGTTTGGAGTAGATCTGGAAGGCGAAGGACGTGAGGCCGAACTCGCATTGCTGGCGCCAAACGGGCAAGGAATGGAGGATGTGATGTCCGTGGTGGGCAAGATCCAGAAGGTAATGCTCCTGGATGTAGTGCACTACCGCACGGGTGTGTTCGATGCTCTGGCGATCGCAGGTGATGAACTTGCCAAAGGTCGACAGCTCGTGTACGTAGACGGCAGCTGAACATTTCGTCAGCCAAGGGCACACGCGAGGAGAAAGAATGACTTACTCTCGAAGTCGAGGTACATGTGATGAATCGCGCGATCGGTATGGGTGCCGTGGGCCTGGAAGATGAAAGAATCCTTGAACCAATCAACCCACGAAGAGGACATGTTCTTCAGAGACGCGTGTTCGGCAGACTTGATGTTGACCTCGAAGGCGATACGCCACTGCGATATGGTATGCTTCGTGCTCCTGGAGCACACGGCATCAGATAACGTCCTTACCGAAGGCATTATTCGAAGAACTCACCCGGACCAAGGCAACCATCCGTTGAGCGTCTTGTAGGTACCTTCATCGATGTTCACCCAAACAATGGCCTTCTCGTTCGAGATCAGGCGAATGGTCAGAGCGCCGAAGGAAGCTGTGAAGCTGTCGTCATATGACCACGACCTCAGGCAGAACGTATGCTTGTGCCTTGAGGCCGTCTCCCATATGGTCTTGAAGAGCGTGATGATGGAGATCTGCGACACCGCCGAGACATGTTCGTAACCACCGCAAACATCGACCTCGCCGCCGATCAGAGGGCCGAACTCGACATCGGGGTCAGCAGGCCGTCCGCGTGGGGAGAGGGGAGGCAAACCCCAGAAGTCATGCGGCAACCCACAGATGACCGGGCCCGCGGGCTGGTCCACCGGCTCCGGATGGCGCACGTCGATCTCGCAGATGATATGCAGTTTGCAAGACTCGAGGATGTCGAGGTACTGAACCTGGATGAATTCAATGAGGACGTCACAGTAGTGCGCCGCGACATCTCCCGTGACGCCGACCAATACGGAGAGGTGGTCGCAGAACCTGGCCGTGTCCAAATCGAGAACGTAGCGGGTGATGCAGCCGTCGGCGTCCTTCTCCTCCTTGACCTCAACCATGAAGGCGAGCTCCCATCCCTCGTACTTGTCGCGAGGCTCGACGTCGAAGTCGTCCGAGCCATAAAACAAGATCTCGTCGATGACGAAGGTAACAAGGACCTCGCGGGCGCAAATCGCCTTGACCTTAGGCGCGCCGAACTTGACGTGGAAGTGCGCGTCGGTGTGAAGGTCGATCCAGGTGGACTTGAACTCGGCGAGGCAGACGGAGAGCAGATCATCGGGCAAACCATGGCGACCGCAAGCGAGCATGGCAGCCTTGCCCCAGACGTGGGCAAGATAGTTGTTAATGCGCCCAAGGGAGACGCCGTGGACTTCGGTCTCGGTCTCGTGGATGAGGTTGACTGCACTGATGAGGGCGTAATCGATGGTCAGCTTGCGCTGGTCGTCATCGAAGTCCGGGAGGGAGTAAAGGACGTGGTGGCCCGAGTGGCGGAGGAGGTCAAGGTACTTCTTCAGGTAGAGGGAGAGGGCGGCCTTAGTAGCGGAACTGATGGCAGGTGGGTGGAGGACCATCTTGGCGCGGGCGTAGTCGAGAACCATAATCTGAAGGAGGTGCTCGCCATTGCCGGTCAAGCCACCGGGAGAGGTGAACGACTTGATACCGAACGGGACGCGGAATGCGACTTCGTAGTTATCGACGTGCTGGTGACTCTCTCTAATAATGGAAAATATGTCAGGACTTCAAACTTACCGAGAGACAAGGATTTAACTCACTTCTTCAACTGAGCGTACGTGTTCTGGCTGTTTGTGGCGTACTCGACGTTAAAGTGGCCCTTCTTGATCTTGAGGTAGAGAACCGTCTCGTGGTTGCAGACGAACTCGAGACGCGGTTTGTCGAAGGAACCGTAGAACTCGAGATCCTCAAGGCTCTTGACAGGGCCACGGCCAGAGTGGAAGTGAAACTCAGCGAGAGCGAACGAGTAGCGGTGATGGTGAGACGGGAGGAGACCGTTTGAGTGCCTGGCTACACACTCGACCGCGTTCGAGTGAAGAACGGCGAGCTGCGCGTTCAGGTATTTGACGGCGTGGTCCGCCGAGTTCTCGCCAACGCACATGTTGCCAAAAAACTGCACGTAGAGGTGGTTCAGTAAGCCGCATTATGCTGCGGACGTAGTTTGGGGATACGCACGTTCACGTGGATGTCTAGTGACGCTGAAACGGTAACTGGATAGCCGACGAATTATGAGCAAGGCAAAATATCGGCGGAAGCCCTGCAGGACGCGTTGAGGGTAAGAGCAGTCGGGTCCAATTCTCATTCTTATACCAGATTCAAACGTGCTCGGTAGCACGCAGGCTCCGCTTCTCCGCGACAGATCTGACGAAGTGGCTAAGATGGAAGGCGGAAGCCCACGCAACGTCGGTTGCCAACATTTCCAATGCACTTTGACAGCGTTCCAAAGAAAGGCAGGCTCCGAGTGGCCCGACGACCGAAGAAGCGTCCTCAAGGTTCGCCTTTAGCTCTCTTCAGTAAGCTGGGAAACAAAATGATTGATAAGTATTGACCAACCTACGGCACGAAGTGGACCGTGCGCATCGTCTGGGCTCTTGCGGGAAATACGGTGTGCATCATGAGGCCGTGAGGACGATCCACGGGTTCCAGGGCCCGCAGCATTCGAAGGTCCGTCAGGCGTTGGTAACACCAAGTCTACGCCCAGGCACCCGTGGGCAGTCGGCGCTTGCCTGGCTCCGCTTTGTCCATTTAGTTACGAGGACGGTCCTGCTACAATATACCGATCGCAAACGTGAGCTTTCGGCATGCTTTCGGATTCTTTCCCGCAAGGGAGGTGGATCTGCATACGAAGGACGAAGCGTCAGCATATGATTTGACCTCTGAGAAACGGAGTGACTAGCGCTCACCGTCTATATCTGTAACCGGATTGGTCGAGCGTTCGAACCGGACTGTATCCACACAAAATCAAACGGAAGCTTCGAATTTCTTGCCCCGCATTTCTCCCCCTGCTTCAGGTAGAGGCTTCTGTCAAGCTGCAGTGGCGGTGGAGCGTACTCCAGTGGCGTAACTGTCACTGACAGAGCGGATATTTGAACGACGGTGACCTCCCAGCGGCATATGAGGTTGACAGTGGTAAATATGCCGTAAAAGCATGCTACCATCAAGCCATGCACCCCGAAGCAGCGATTTGCGCCCGTGTTCAGGCAGATGGGACGGCTTGGAGTCCTGGACGGCGGGAGAGTCTGGGTGCTAGTACTTAGTGATGGAATGTTTCTCGCGCATGGAGGGGCTCAGCGGAGCCGCTGGCGGGTCAAAGTGCGAGCTTAAGGCACTGTGGCACCCGTGGTGAGACTTCATCACTCTGTATCATTCGGTTGTTGTCTGGTACCGACGGTCATGGGGTCGCGTTCATGTTCTATACTTTGATGGATCCTACTTTCGATTCAGTCTCGAATACAAAGGCCCACCACAGTATATGCGAAACGGGAACTACTGACTGGGCCTGATTGTCTCAAATCATTCTTCACGGTCGATGGAGACCGATGTCTGTTCATCATTAAGAATTGGGGATCCGTAACGAGTTATAGCATTGAAGAATCATCGGACGCAGCGATGGTGGCCATCGAGATTATGACGGAGTTAGCCACGACTGCGCACAGCCTGACCCCGTTGCTGCTTGCCGGCTACCACGACTTCGACATACGACATACCCCTTCCAGCGACCGTCTAAAGTCAACATGAGTTGGTCAGGGTACGCGCGCCCGGCAGAACGTCATCAATGACCAGCAGCGCTCTGACGATGCCCATGATTTCCGCTCATGCAGCTTCAAGAAGTCGATGAACAGGGCGGGGACGACCGTACGTCGCGAACTGTTCTTTGTTCCTTCCCTGGCACTGAAGATAACACCCTTTGAACAGTTGATGCAAAAGACGGGTCAGATCGAGCGCACAGTGGACAGTGAATTTGCAGACTCGGAGGCGAAGTTCAAGGTGTTAGTATTACATACTCCAGAGGCGGCGGTCAGCTACTGATATTCGACCTTCAACGCATAGTTACGAGAAGGAATGTCAGTCTCTGCAGAAGGAGAGCAAAGCCTACATCGATGCTATGCGAGGTGAGTTGTGTGCTTTGGGATGTAGACCCGTCCATTCATGTTGACGATTGGCACATCCAGCCATGACCGCGGCTCAAACCCGGCTTGCGGAGACGATTGAAGCGTTTTACGGCGCAGCGGATCGCACGTCTGAGGGGGCGATGGCGGCGCACGCATACAAAGCGTCGGCTACCGAGCTGGATAATGCCGTCTCTAGGGAATTGGTGTGTCCAACGACCGTCCCACTTTCGGGCTACTCTGGGTCCTGATACTTCTTCATGCAGGATGCGCCATTCAGGACAACAATCATGGAGCCACTAGGCAAGATGAACGCTTACTTCCCTATCATCAATGAACACATCGCCAAGCGCAACAAGAAGGTCAGCAATTCTGAGCGTCCATGGCGCTCCGACGCTCAACGCCCTGGTCTAGATGCTCGACTACGACGCTGCCCGCAGCAAGATGCGCAAACTCATCGAGAAGCCCAGCGAAGATCCCACCAAGCTCCCCAAGGTTTGCCACCTATTTCATGCGATACCGCTGGCGCTAACATCGCCATTTCACTCGCAGGCCCAGCAAGAACATGATGACGCCAAGGAAGTCTTCGACCTACTCAACGAACAGCTCATCGCAGAGCTACCCCAGCTGCTGGACCTCCGCGTACCCTTTTTCGATCCCTCCTTCGAGGCCATGATCCGGATGCAATGCAAATTCGCCGAAGAGGGCTATGAGAAGCTCAGTGGCGTTCAAAGGCACGCCGCGCTCTTGATCCAGCTATCAATCAACCGGAGAGACTGATGTCGTGTTCAGGTATTTCGCTGACAACGTGCGGGACGACTACGCGGCAGGGCAGCTTGACGCTCAGGTCGAAGGCGTCCTTCAGGAGATGCGGGAGCTGTCTATTTGCGGTGCCAGTTGAAGGGTTGTCTCCTAATATTGTCGGGGAGCGCTGAGTGTACTATGCTATTCTCTTCTGTAGCATCAGCTTTGTAGATCTCGTACCGTCGATCATGACCGGGACCGAAATATGTACTTAGGATGGAATTACACCACGTGCAAATTCACTGGCGCTGCTGCCATTCACGATGCTGGACATAGCTATTTTGTACATGTCATTTATATCCGTAGTTGTACTTGTGATCGTTGCAGCTTCGCAAAGGTGCGCGTTGTCCGGCACCTGGGTATGGCCCGCGTCGCGTTAGGTCGCGTCTCGTTGTCAACTCTGATCACGATGCGTACTCAGACGGACTTCCCGCTCAACGACGACATCATAGACATCACTCTGCACGCAATTGACAATGTCAACACTTTGTTCTCGTTCATACTGTCGAGCAAGGTTATCCATGCCGTTTACGCGCGCCGGCCGATATCGATTCTCCGCTCGGTCACCATCAATCAAGTCGGGCGTGACATTATCGCTCAAGCATTGGCACTAGTTCGAACACAGCTCGACGACGCACTCAGGCATACCGGTACTCCCGCTGACGAGAATACCATCCTTGAGAAACCTATCAGAAGAGAGGAAGTGCGGCAGCTAGTTGGAAACGCGAGGTCGATCAACGAGCTAGAAGACCTCTTTAGCTGGAGGTGTGTGCGCTCCATAACGTCAACGAATCAAACTCACTACCAGTCAGGTACAAAAATCGCACCAACAACCGGTCGCAGCTGACCGCAGACGAGTCACTTCGCTTCCACCGAGCAGCATATAGGTACTGGACCTATTGTCGAGTTTTCGGTCTCATCCCCGGGGAACCGCAGCCCGCGGACTCCTTAGACACCGATGCCCTTGGCCTCCGATATTTGGAGCAATTTCCTGACGATGAATTACGGGCAATCGAAGCTGTGGTACTCTTTGCTCGTGAGACGCTGCTTTGGACCTCCAAAGCAACGACTGGGATTGCAGGCGCGGTTGCAAACCGATGGGAAGGTATTGCGTCTTAACTACTCTTCCGTTTGCAGAGCCCGACCTTGACAGTGGCGATAGGTGAAAGGAACATGAACTTGGCGACAGGCCCTGGCGAGATTCTTGACTGTTACAAATGGCTGCATATGATAGATTGGGACAGCTACATCGATCCTGACGAGGAGCAGGAAGAGGAGATCAGAATACCGTTCCCCTTCCTTCTCGAGAAGATATGGGAGATACAAGAGCGACGTGAGGAAGAGCGATCTAAACAGGATGGCGAAGGTGAAGATCAAAGCACGATTCAAGAAGCGCACTGGGCAACTCTCTTCGCCTCTGGCGGTTCGTATCCAGGAGTTTGTGAGTACCATAACAAATTCATACCGGATGCGCCGGACATCTTGCGACACGAGCAGGCGATCGTTGTCAACGGGCTGTCAACGCTCAAGAAGACCTATGGGGAAATGAGAGTGAGTTCAAGTGCCAGGTGGATGATCGTTCAGCTGACGATTTTCTTGCACTCGCGCCGCCAAAATACGTAGATTACTCGCTGCTCCCGGGTAGAATCACTTTCGGCGATATTTGGGAGATGATGCCCGAAGATCTACGCACCAACGATCTGGAGAGGCGCAATTTCTTCGCTCTTCTTCATCCCCCACATCGCCGGACGACCGTAGCCTGGGTTGCGCCCATAATACGACAAATGTCCACGGGCAACGTCGATTACAACGAGCTGGGCGTTGACGACGAGCCGGATGACGATGGTCCAAGCCGGGATCATATGAAACTGGAGCGACACGCTGCCGGTGCGCATCAGGGAGCCTCGGGTATGATCACCGCACCGGATGGACGCGGATGGCTTTGTACGCCATGCCTTGCCAAATTCATGGCGGAGCACATAGAATCATGGTGGTCAGCGCTCAAGGTGGATGGTGCGAGGCTTCCCGAACAATCTGACTCGAACGAAAACTCGTCTGATACAGTCGCTATTCAGTCGGCCTGGCCCCGGGACAGTACTGGCTCGGTCGCCATAGGAAGTCTCCCGCTTCCTCAACAGAAGACGGCTGAGTGTTGCCTTCGAATCCTCTCGACCACTTAGCGAGAGCCTGGAATATCAGCGAGAAGGGCCCCAGCTTAGAGCCCGTGGATCTCCTTTCTCGATCTAACCTCAATGGAGTAAGCGGAATTATATACGTACATATATTGTACATTTTCCTGTCCTCGTACACGAATACCCGCCTTGCATGATGTTTCCCTGGATTCAACACTGTGTACCGAAATGGTGTGGGGAATTGTATAAATACTCGGATGGTATTCACTAACTTCTCGCTCTCTCTTGGGGAAATATGCCAGTCACCACTGAATGGGGCAGTATCTCGCAGTCCACATACGCTCAGACGCTACTCTGACTCTGATGGCCCTTATATTGCCGCCGCCCTTGCGGGATTTACAGCGCTCCTGAGTCCCTTGCTTGCACTCCTCAGCGACGGCTGAACGGCACGTCAACGATCAGCACATATACACGGTAGGTAGATCATGAAGAAAATGTTCTGCGGACATTGGGAAGCAAGGGAAACCGTTTAACTTAGGATCGTCGATGGATATGAACCATTTGCAAGGGTGGCCGGCCCCTGCGGGTGATGGTCTTGGAAGCTCTTACTCAGCTGGCCCGGAAAGCACGCAAATGCATGGTAGAATCCGATATATGCGTCATGCAATACGTACAACAACGAGAGACAACACGCGGAAGCTTGATTTACGACTTCATCTCCACGTCATCTTCTTTCTTGGCCAGATCATGCTTCTTTAGCAGAGCGTCAATCTCTGTTGGTCGGTAGATCTTCGCCTTAGGCTTGTCTCCTTCGAGAGTCAGAGTCGCGAACTCCACTGAGAAACGATAGTGAAGGTTAGCAAGCATATACCGTCGAAAGTTGAGGTTTGACGATGGTGGACTCACACTTCTCGCTGCCCAGTGTTGTGCTATCCATCGTCTTGCTCATAACGCGGAGCACGATGCCAACTGCCTCCTCCACGCTGATGTCGTCCTTGTATTCTTGCTTGAGTAGACTTTGGGCGGTACCTGATAATTGATTACATGCGTGTCAGCCAACAGCCGACCTCTCACGGGGAACATGAACAAAGCCGGCGTCCGAAAGCTCACCATTGTTCGCGCCAATGCACGTCGCCTTCCAGCCAGAGTAGTTCCCTGACGGATCGGAGTGGTAGAGCTGAAACTGGTAGTGCGCGTCGTAGCCCGCGTAGAGAATGGAGACACCGAAGGGCCGGAGACCACCGTATTGCGTGTACCCTTGCTTGAGGTCACATAACCGCTGCGCGAGCATCTC
The DNA here is from genome assembly GCF_000264995.1 of Punctularia strigosozonata HHB-11173 SS5. NCBI lineage: Eukaryota > Fungi > Basidiomycota > Agaricomycetes > Corticiales > Punctulariaceae > Punctularia > Punctularia strigosozonata. The sequence continues at coordinate 902,149 of NW_006767435.1, forward strand.
GACGGGTATGTCTTCGTTGTACGAGAAGAGATGGCGTTGGGCTGCGTTCCGCGCATAGTTGACCAGCGAGTTCGCGTCGGAGGAGTAACCTGCAACACCACCGATCACGTTGCTGTGAAGAACGAGAACAGCGCATGAGTTCGCAGCACAATACAGTATGATGGACCGGAAAACGAGGAAGAGAATGCACGCACGAGTTCAACAGGAAAATCTTCTCGCCACTGCCGCCATACCCGCCTTCTTGCGTTCCGCTCATATCAAGCAACTTGCCCGTCACCTTCTTCTCCGCGGCTAGTACAACACCATCTTTCGCGAGAACGCCTAGGACCGTTCCAGCGTGCGAGATAGCCTCCATGGCGTATTCGACTTCATAGGCGCGATTGGCTGTTAACCCAACTGCCGTTGTTACTGCAGACTTGGAAGCTCACTCTGGTATAGCCGACCTAAATAACATCGCATCAAATGGAGGAACAAGGAGCACAGGCGCTAGCACTCACCCTCCGGTGAGAAGATGGTCGTTCGGCCTGTGCGATGAAACAGTCAGCGATGATCACTATACGTTCGGGGGGGCTCGTACTATCGTATCGTCTGGCCTGTTGGAAAACTTGGTCATTGTTAATCGTTTCATAGCATCCAGAGGACTCATACCATCGTGCAAGTGTATGGAGGGCGGGGAATAAGGTCGATGGATGTGCTGAAGCGCGATGCGTTACGCGTGCATGAGCTGACGCGTTCGCGGTTTTGGCGCCGGCACAGCCCAAGCTCTTGAAATATCTTTCTGCCTCTTCAACACACCTCCGCGTCGATGCGCATAGAAAGGATTTTCGACGAGCTCGATTGCGAATACTGCAAAGCTTTGATTTACTATTATACAAGAGTTTTTCTGATCGTCTGGAAATCGTATCCGAAGGATGGCAGTAGCTGGCCCCTTAGGCTGTCCATCCATTGTCGACCTCCAGCACGGCGCCGTTCACCATCGGGTTGAAAGCCAGGAACAGGATCGCTCTAGCGACATCCTCGGGTTGGACGAAGTCTTTGGGCCTCATTGCGTCCAAAGTTTGGCCTACGGACTGACCGTAGGGGTCTATCGCGTCACGTCCGCCGACGAGGCTATCGAAGATGTTCGTTAAGGTTGCTGAAATCACATCTGGCGTCAAAGAACCGCGCCCGCTGAAGATTCGCTCCAAACACGTACCTCCCGGTAGAACTACATTGCATGTCAGTTTACCCTTATTGTGCTTTGCAGTGTTCTTCGTCAACCCGATCACGGCGTGTTTCGAGGCAGTATACGCCGCTCCGCTCATGCTTCCTAGCTTGCAAGCCACCGAGGCAACGTTTACTATGGCTCCCTTGTGGTTGGGATGTACGATCAGGTGTGGGAAGCATTCTCTACTGAAGAAGAACACGCCATCCAAGTTGATCTTCATGCAACGTTGCCACATAGCATCCGAAGTGTCATCGACCCCAGCTGTATCATGCTATCCTGTAAGTTTCTAGTACGGGTTCCAAGTAATGGTTACGAACACTCACCAAAATTATCCATCACCCCGGCGTTGTTCACCAGTACATCGATGTGACCCCATTTCTCGAGGACAGCCGCCACCGCAGACTTCACTTGGCTGAGATCGCTGACATCACATCGCACCGGAAGCAACGCATCGATCGAGGGTAAATTCTCGTGGCCCTTGTAATCGACCGCGGCAACAAACGCTCCAGCTTCGATGAGCAAATTCGTCGTGGCGAGGCCGATGCCGGACGCGGCGCCAGTCACGATTACGACCTGATTTGGGCGAAGTAGGCACGAGCGCTATTATTTGATTCGTCGGCTGACCTTATCCTTGACCGGTACACCAAGAGCCGTCATGATTATCAGTTATCCTGACCGATGAGGAGGAGCACGGAAGTTATACGTGCAGCAAGTTGATCTGCCACTGCCGCGTTCATTCTCCCGGTTCTAGGGCGATTCGCCCACTGCTCTTACGTTTCCCGAACGAGCATCTCACTCTCATACTAGTACGTTCACATGACCGGGAAGCATGCTACCCATTTTACCGGGAAACACGGGCGAATGTCCCATGCCCTTACCATTTCTATGCACCTACGGTAACCCGACTTCAGTATATGGTGCATACCCCATCGAGCGCGACTGCTCATACCTTGCTATTACAGCGTCAGGTTTGCTTCGCAGTCCGTAGCACTGATATTGAAGCGAAATCTTTCCAATCTTCACGTATAGGTGGCTCCGCGAGGATCGGCACCTCCGTGAGTCCACACCCTGATCTCTTCGCCCGGTAACTTACGGTATTCGGCGGCAGTGTAACCCGCCGAGGCTTATACACCTTAAGCTCCGACAATCTGACAGATACTTAGAGCCTACTAGATACGGGTAACTAGGTTATGGTTCGCCTGCTCGAAAGTTTCGTTGATGTTGAACATGTGTCCGGCGATACTGAAGGTGGGCCCCGCTTAAGATGCCGTTACCTCCGTCTTTTCTATCCCAAACTGTCATTTCACAACAACACGACTACAGCGCATATGACAGAGCCCGTGGGCTTTTTGTAAGACGGATCTCATGCCTTCAAGCGGTGTATCCATTATCGACCTCCAGGGTCGCGCCATTGATCATGGGATTTGTCGCCAAGAACAAAATCGCTCTCGCGATGTGATCAGGCTCAAGCCACTCTCCATTGCCCAACGCGTGAGTCTTCTTACAAACCTCCATGCCTTCCTCGTTGATCCCTCCCGCCGGGACGCTATCCAAAATGTTGGTGCTGGTCACTGTAATCGGTGACGTAAGTCAGCGATTTATCGCGGTGCGCGCGCGGAAGAAACGGACACCCACTCCCTGGCAGGACGGCGTTACAGGTGACTTTTCCTTTGTTGTGCTTCGCTGTGTTCTTCGTGAGGCCGGTGACAGCGTGCTTCGATACCGTGTACGCTGCGCCCGCTGTTCCGCCCAGTTTGCAGGCGATCGAAGACACGTTCACGATGCTGCCCTTATGATCCGGATGGCGAGCGAGGTATGGGAAACATTCCCTGCTGAAGTAGAAGACTCCGTCGACGTTGATCTTCATGGTCCGTTCCCAGATCGCATTCGTGGTGTCCGCGACGCCGGCTAAGAGATACAGGGATTAATCAGCACAAGGGCTACGAGTGATAATGACAGCGTGAGGAGGGCTGTACTGGCCAAAGTTGTCGCAGACGCCGGCGCAGTTCACCAGCACGTCTATGCGACCCCACTTGTCCACCACCGCTTTCACCGTGGCCTTGACCTGTTCGTCGTCGCTGACATCGCAATGCAATGCGTATAGCGCGTCCTTCGCAGGCAGATCGTCGAGGCGTTTGACGTCGACAGCGGCCACCAAGGCCCCTGCGTCGAGGAACAGATTCACAGTCGCCAGACCCATGCCTGAGGCACCTCCCGTCACGATCGCAACCTGAACATCGCAGGTAGTTAAGCTAGCACGACGATCGTATGGTGTCAAAGGAGGGTATATCACCTTGTCCTTGATTGGTACCCCTAGTGCAGTCATTGCTGCTCGAACCTATCGAAAGAACGTAGATGACAAGTGAGCCCTACCATAGCTCTAAAGGATCCGGCTGTATTGCCATGGAATTACGATGAACCTTGAGCTTGCTTTGATAAGGGCGTACTGAATAGACCTCGGGGCCACTTACGTCCGAGAAGGCAATCCGATCAAATCCAAACGGCCGTATCTCTTTGTTCCCACCGTTCACAGTGCGCAAAAATGAGTACGGGAAGGAAAGGGGGGTTAATGCGGGATCCGCAGTTGATATTATCAGAATTGGACAGACGGTGGATCGTATGGTATACAGGAAATGAGTGGTCTATAATGATGCCATTCAGGATGAAGTCAAGGAGTGCGGCAATTGTGAAAGTCATAACGGGGGCTCAGCGATTGCAACAACCATGATCCAAAACAGAGTCATCCCACAGGGATCGAGGAACGAAGCAGATCTGAGAACCCTGGAGCGTAGGGGAGCCCCCGATACGTCGAGGCGAATATTGCAGACGACCGATGTTTTGCCTTGATAGATAGATGGTGGAGGCTCTGGAGCGGGAACGAAGAACGACGACGGGTGCTGTGGTGGGCCTCGAGCGACCTGTCAACCAACGTCGGGGAAGTCTAGGGCGCGGGAGACGAGATGTCGCTGAGCGATCGGAGACTAGGTCGAGGGAGGTGCGAGAAGCCGCCATGACAGGGCTGATTGAGCCGCTCGCGGCTCCACCATCTGTCAAGATCACGCAAGTCCGAGATGGGCGAGGCGCTCGCTGGAGTTCGCTGGAGTTCAGGTGCAATGGTTTCCGGGGGGGGGGCAATATCCGCATCCGCATCCTTGATTGTGCTTCGTCGGTACACCTGTTCGAGGGATCGGAATGTATGCGTATGTTCTGTGGCGCGAACGTACGCAAGGAAAGAGCCTGCAGAGCCGAAAAGACGGACCGGGGGGGGCTTGCAAAACGAGAGAAGACGGCGTCGCGGCGGCTGCCTGTTTTTGGGTCAAGGAGGGCGGGCGCTCGAACCGGATCGCCGCCACATCTTGAAAAGTCAAAATTCGGAACTGAGGCCGGAGGCATGAAGGCGCCTGGATCAAGCTTGACAGGGGCGCAACCACGGGGAATTCCGTGAGTCGTTGTGAAACGCGGTGGGGGGGCGGAAGTTACTACACGCGGCATATACAGCAGGCGACCTGGGAGCATCTTGTCTGGGGCCGTGTTAGGGGTTTGTAGGGGGAGGCCGACGATATCGATATCGCGCGAGCCGATGGAGCTCCGCGTTCGGTGCGCGAGTTAGCCAGAGGTTGGGGGGGTCAGCATCGTTCTCCGGGATGAATACCGTGGGCTGGAAACGAGATGCAGTACAATTTGCTGTGTGGAAGTCGCCACCCGCGACCGTAGTCTGGATCTGAGGGGACCGGAGAAGGGTCTGAAAGGACTCGGTCAGCAGGACCCGGTGTCGCGTCCATCGCGGGACGCTCATAAGCTGAAGCACCGACGCCCGCAGATGGCGCAGTCTGCATAATCCATGTCTGCGCAGTTGCGAAGATAAGCAAGCTGGCCGCAATTGTGAGCCGAGGCGGCCGTATTAAGGCGGACGAGGCACCGGGGACGGCTGGGATCTTCGGGCATGGCATGAACGACGGGATGGTCTATGAACTGCATCACCGAGTGATTATAATTTGGCCGGGTACCTGTGCCTTGCTGCGACCTGTGACCCCAGCGACGCATGGGAGCGACAGCTCCCGCTGAGAACGAAGTGCCAGCCTCAGCGCGGTGCATTTCTAGAGTTTTCCACCGTCGAAGTTCGAACGCCAGATCCGCAACGAGGGGAGGGTTGCATGACCGGGCGTGGTCGCTACTTATACCGACAACTCCCGCGTCAAGGAGAATGCCCGGCTTTCGTGGTGGTCGAGAGATCCGGGCGGCCGCAGATAGGCCTAGGATTGCCCTGGGATCCCCCGGTGCTCGGCCCAAGGGGCACTCGGGGAGGCGGTGGTGAAGGTGCGTTCCCACGGCGCCACGATCCAAACAAAGCCAAACTTCCACGTCGCCCTCGTTATAAGGGACGACGTGGCCGCGGGCGATCCGACACGACCCGCACAAGCTATCGACAACCCTCCACGTATACCGTCCCGCGCCGCGCCCAAGTTCCGCAGCAGGCCTTTGCATTAAAGAGACTCCCTCTCGATTTCAGTCCCGGACCCACGTACACACGTACACCGAATACTTGCCCCCCCCTCTTCGACACGTATCCGCCATGTCATCGCCGACGACACCGTTCGCGAGCACGAGCGCCATCGCCATCCCCGCCTCGCCCGCGCCCTCCTCGTCCGACGACGGCCACCCGTCCGGCCCCGCCCGCAAGCGGCCGCGCACGGAGATGACCGCCGAGGAGCGCCGGGAAGCCCGCGCGCACCGCAACCGCATCGCGGCCCAGAACTCGCGCGACCGCCGCAAGGCCGAGTTCGCCCTGCTCAACCAGCGCGTCGCCGAGCTCGAGGAAGAGAACCGTCAGCTGCGCGCGGGCATGGGATTGGCACCGTCGTCGCGACAGGCGGACCACCACGAACGGGCAAAGTGGGAAAGGGAGAATGAGGAGCTGAAGGAGAGAATCAAGAGTCTCGAGCAAGGCTGGGACACCATCGTCCGGGCGCTCGCCGCCCAGGGTCTCCCCACAGGTAAACCTCCCCCGCCTTCGTTGTTGTCTGAACAGCGCGCTGACCGACCGTACGCGCTAGGCTTACCCCTGACCGCACCCTCGTCAACACAACCATCCACCATCAAGTCGGAGGAGGCATCGACTTGCCCCTCGACCTCCTTCCCCGTCCTCGTCCCGACATCTCCCCTCGCCGTCCCCTCGCCGTCTCTCTCGATCGGCTCCAGCCTGGTCTCCGAGGAATCCGAATCCGCTCGCCACCTAGCACGGGTGGCGTCTCCCGAGCACCCTCCTCACTCGGAAGCCCTGCAGCGGGCGGCCTCGCGATCCCCTCTTCCGACCAGGACCTCGGCCTTTCCGCCGGCGCCCACCCCTTCGCGGCGCCGGCCCCCTACGACGAGACGGTCCCCGACGAGGCGGCGATGGAAGATCTCCTCCGCGAGATCCTCGCCCCCTCCCCCTCAGTTGGCCCGTCGCCTCTGCCTACTCCTGAAGCGGAGGCTCCCCCCGCCGCGTTCCCAGCGGAAGTAGCTACCGAGCCGTACGCCAGCGAATGGGACTGGGACGCGCGCGACAAGAACCAGGAGGAGGAGATGCAGCGGCTGCTCGACATGCTCCCCGCGTTCCACCATGCGCAAGCCGAGGCGGCCCCGTCCCTCGGGCTCGACCTCGGCGGGTTCGACTTTGTGTCGACGTCGACTGTCGGCGTGTTCTAAGGGGGATCGTCAAGTCGTCGCCCCCTTTTACACATCAACCGCATCTCTTTTTCGGTCATCTGTGATCTCCTTGGTTTTATCACGTTCATCGCTCGCATCGCTCTCCTATTTATTCGCATCATTTTTTTCTTCTTTCTCGTTTCTGCGACCAAAGGTCCTCACCACCCAGCCGCGCCCTCTCCTACGATCCATCGTTCTTCCGTTTCTCTCACCTTCTTTACCCCCCCACCTCCCGCGTACTCGCTCGCCCCTTCTCTTGGATCTCGCTATCCTCAGCCGTTTTTCGCCATGACTGACGTTTTTCGAAGAAAACAGCCGCGCGCGCGCCGTTCGCACCCCCCCGGCCCCGCCTTCCCTCTCGATGCATGTCTCCCGCCGCCGTTTCCCAACCGGTTCGTACGGTGTTCTCCCCGCGAGGGTCGATGATGTACCGCGAACCGGGCACGGGCGTGGCGGTGAGCGCTTGAGAGGTGGGGTGTGTGGTTGTGGGTGCGTTTGTGTTTTTTTTTATTTAGCGCGCGCGTGTTTTTGTGGCTTCTTTTATAAACCGATGTTCTTTGGCGTGAATCGTTTTGGCGGGTTAGTTGACATATCCCGGGCTCGTTGATATTTTTTTTGTTGGTACTTGCGTGTGGAGATGGGGTCAGGAGTGGGGAGCAATGGATCGAACGTTTTGCGGCTGATGCATATCCGGATCGGGTGTGAGATATGAGGAACGATGCAAATGAGGTCCGATACTTGACGCTGCTGCTGGTGCGCGCGATCGAGGCAGGGCGATGGATGTCACCGCGTAAGTACAGTACCTTTCCTGGAGCTGAGACCTTACGACACGAGATCGGCATGGTGATTGCGGTTCGATGTGCACGTTTCAAGATTCGTCACATTTGCTGCTACACCATTGGGGGAAACATGAGCATTATAAAAAAGTCGGTCCCCGGTATTTGGCAGATTGGCGAATTGTCCTGCATACGTATCTGACCGAGAACACGAACACACGGTCGCCATGCAGTCATCGATGAGCTCGCTTCCTGATGAGCGTTTTGTATCGTCGAGATCGTCGCAGCGCGGGGTGAGAGCACGCGGTTGGGGTTGCGCGAAATCCTGGATTATCAAAAACTCCCATGCGATGCGGAGAGTTCGCGATTCAATAATCGACCTTGGTCAGATGAACTCATTGGGTTCGCAAAACTTGCAGGGGTGATATGCGCCCATTCGGCTCGGACGTTTGTCGCGAACTCTTTCCGCGCAGAACCTGTCGCGATGCGATGGATATTCTACCGTATCACATGGTCCTCTCGATGCGGATGTGCACGACAGAGCCTTCGAGGAGACAAGAAACAGATGGAATTAGTTCAGAGGTACTAATGCGGGAGACGACGACGTCGAAGACCGAAGCTGTTACCAACACCTGAAGCAGAGACCCAACGATGGCCACTCGGTGTCACTGATGATCTCAAGAGAGGCGTTTCGCCAGAGGTTCGCGTCCGCCCTTCGGCGAAGCGCCACGACCTGCGCCTCTTCTGGCTCCGCGCCCACGTCCGCCGCGTCCTCCTCGAGCCCCTCTTGCTGGGGCCTCGTCCGATAGCCGTTGTCCTAGTGGCACGGTAGCGGCCGCTGGCCCTGCAGCATCTGGGCCGTCGAAATCGTCGGTGCTATCAGCCGCGTTCTGGACCCCCAACCGATTCGCGAGCGTCGGTTGCGCGGCGAGAGTTTGTGTGCGATACGGGACGTTGGGTTTTGCGGTATGCCCCGCGCCGCGGCTGCGGCCGCCGTCCGGAACGTGATGCGCGTCGTATGATCTGTGTCGAGTCTCATCGGGAGAGGGCGAGCGGGGATAGTAGTTATCGTGTGCCGGGCGCCTCTCATAGCCGTACGTGTCGGGTACCCGGGATCTGTCGTTGTAGGCCTCCTCGCCTGGTCGATACGTGTCCGATCGTAGCCTCTTGCTATTCGTGTTTGATGGTCCGCCTGAGCCCGCGTAGCTGGGCCCTGGGCGTGCCGCACGATCATCGTGAGGCAGCAGGCGCTTCCGACCATTTAGCGGGGGTGAGTGGGGATCCGGTTGTGGTAGGGGACGATCTGCGCGAGGAGGAGTAAGGGGCCCTGTGTATGCGTCTGGTGGCGCCGCAGCGCCGGATGATGGGGGCCGCAAGTCCCTGTACGACGATGTGAACCAAGGTCCGGGGGTTGGCGAAGATGACAATCCCCAGCTTCCATAGGATGTAGGAGCTGTGGGAGAATCTTCCCTTGCTGGTATGTGCTGGGGAGCAGCTCCCGTGGGTGCGGTAGGAACGGTCGAATTGTGCGCTGTCGCCTGAGGAAGAGGCACATATGCATGATCCGGGCAGCTTGAAGAGTTCGTCCGCGATATGGGATCATCAAGCTCGGGTGGATCATTATGGCGTGTGCGCTTGGTCTTGGCCCTCGTAGCAGAATCTGTCGATGTCCCGGCGACAGGAGGCTCGGAGTCTGGTTGCCGAGCACCTTCGACCGCACTTGCGCGTCGTAGCGTTGATGGCCCAGTATGAACCGGGGCCGACGCCTTCGCAGGACCCAGTCTCTCAAGAAGACTCGCCGATGCGTGTTTCGCGGCTACCGGAGCTGAGGATTGAGGCGCATGTGACAAGCGTGTAAGCAGAGCTTGATCATTCCGTTGCGCGGCTATATTACGCTGGGCAGCGATCGTAGAGGACGCAGGAGCGGTCTTCAAATCCGTATATGCGGGAGGGGGCGTAGGATACTTTGATTCCGAACTCCGGCGGTTGTGAGCAATGTCCACAGCCTTTTGCTGTTCGCGAGGTTTCTGGGATGCAGCCTGTTGCCGGATGTTCTCGGGCGAACGAGACGTCTTCTGAGGCAGCACAGATGCTCGAGGCGAGGCTGCTGAGGCGTGCAGCAGCGTGTCGTCCGTATCGGGTTCTTCTTTCTTGACAATGTCAGGTGGTCCCTTGAATTGCGGGGCGCTGACAGATTTACGCTCCAGCGATGATGCTGCGCTGGGGGCCGCTCGTGAAGAAGTACCCTGCGATGATGGGCATTGAGCAGCAGAAGGGCGAGTCGACTTCTCGTCACGCAGGTTCAGCTGAGCCTCGCGACGCGCAACCTCTTCCCGCTCCTTCAACTCGTCAATCCGACGTTCCTCGGCGGCCTTCAGCTTGGCCTCTTGTTCGATGCTAGCTTCTTCCTTGACGCGTCGCTCTTCTTCCTCGCGACGTCGCTGCTCTCGCAGCCGCGCCTCCTTCTTGCGCTTTCGTTCCTCCACTTCGCGTTGCAGCGCCAACGTAAGCGCCTGTATTTTGAGCCCAGCTTCACGGCGTATGGCCTCGAATCGCTGCAACTCTGGTGCTTTCGCTTTCGCTTTCGCCTCCTCTTCGCGACGCTGCGACTCTTGCTCCTTGATCCTCGCCTCTTCGTCCTTCTTCCGTCTCTCCTCTTCGGCGCGGAGTCGTTCCTCTTCCAGGCGCCTTTTCTCCTCATCCAGGCGCCTGTTCTCTGCCTCCAGGCGCCTTTGCTCCTCCTCTTCGACACGCCTCTTCTGCTCCTCCTCCTGCTCTCGGTCGAGCCGCAACTGCTCCGCCTCGCGCTCGGCGCGTACCTGCGCTTCCTGCCCGTCGCGCCGACGCCGCGCGACCTCCCTCGCGCGCTCCTCTTCCGCGTCCACGAGCGCCCGCACGAGCTCCTCCCGCCGCGCCTCGAGCCGCTCCGCGCGCCTGAACGCCGTATCGGCCTGCGCGACGGTGAGCGCCGCCTGCTCCTGCACGCGCTGCATCGCGCGGAACGCCTCGCCGCAGCGCAGGCGGAGCTCCTCCGCCGCCGCGCCGTACGTGCGGTGCATCGCCCGGACGTCGTCCCATTCGGCCGCGAGCCCGCGCACCTGCTGCGCGAAGTGTGCGAACGGGGGCGCTGCTTCGGGAGAGGAGTGGAGGGGGGGCGAGGAGGGGGAGCGCGCGCCGTCGCTGGAGGAGGGGAGGAGGGGAGGCGGGGCTGGCGTGCCCAGGTGGACGGGACCGGAGGGGGTGCCTGCGGCCGGGTGTGGATGCGCGCCGCCGTCCGAGGATGAACCGGAGGCTTGGCGATGTCCCAGGCTACGTGGGGCTGCGACGACGTTTGTACTGGACCCGATGACTTCTGGTACGGCGGAGGTATGGTTGGGTCTGCGGGAGGAGGGCCCGGCGCTCGCAAGCGCAAGCGCAAGAGAAGCATTGCTCGATGTCGAAAGCGCAAAACCGTCTTGATGCGCGCGAGGGAATAGCCCGCTTGAGAGTGGCGTGCGCGGGGGCGCTTCGTCAACGGCCGCCGCATCGTTGAGCCCGCCTGTCGACTGGTTCGCGCCCATCCATAGAGACTGGAGCAACGTCGGCCGCGATGATGGGGGCAATGGTGAGCCCCGAGAAGATTCCGGTTCTGCAAATGCTTCTTGAGGAGGCAGGCGCTCAGGGGTAGATTCCGCCTCGCCACCGACGACGGTATCTGAGAAGCGTCCTAGAAGAGAGGGCTGCCGACCGATGGTGCGAAACTGGAGATCTTGAACTTGAGGTAAAGGCACCGGAGGGATCACCGCCGGCGTCGACATCAAAAACAAGGTCGTTGAAGCGATAGATGTGGTCGGGAAAAGAGCTGCCACGCGTGAGTGTATGCGCCGCTACACGATGTGTAGCGAGTTACCGAAGCAAATCGCGACGCCCCAGTATCTCAAAGGATGCCTCTTATATCTGGAATTCGATGGAGACAATGCGAGATCAGTGAGGCCAGTGTTGTGAGGGAACGAAAAACAAGGCAACTGAGAGACGAGACAGACTGACACCTCACCGTCAAGCTGTTTTGATCTCTGAGTGTCTACTTTCGGGCCACTACAGGCCACTACAGACCTCCGCCGCTTTGATGTTACGTACCATAACCCAGAGAGAACACGGACTACCTCGTACAAAATGTCGTAAAGAAACAGTTGCTACAAGCCCTACTGATCCATTGATCAAGCCCCCCCAAAGCTCGACAGCGCCATGCACCCCAGCCACGCCATCTCGACCGCCGCCCGCCCTATAGGGTTCAGCGGCGGGATGTTGATCACGCCCGCATGCGGATACTCCGGCTCCTGGAACCCCTCCACCGGCGGCGGCGTCTGGTCGACCGTGTCGAGCGGGAGGCAGAGCCCGAGCTTGAGCAGGCCCTCGGGCACGAGGAACACGCCCTGATCGCGCCTCGTGCAGTACGCGATCACCTCCGCGATGCGCTCCTTCTCCGCCGGACGCGGCGGCGCGTTCGCGCGCGCCTCCGACAGCGCGCCCGTGACCGCGAGGCCCTCCGCCGGCAGACGGATGCCCGAGCTGCGCACGTCGTCGTACGAGACGATGCGCGCCGACGCGCGGAACGCCCGCCCGGCGCTGATGTTCTGGCTCATGCTCGAGCGCGAGCGCGAGCGCACGTGTTCGCCGCCGCCGCCGCCGCCGCCGCCAGCCGGCGGAGGCATCCGCGCGCGTTTCTTGCCGTCTTCGCCCGGTTTGTCCTCGAACATGGTGTAGTACACGAGCAGGTACAGCCGCTCGTCGACGGGGACGTGCACCGGCGGCTCGGCCGGCGCCTGCGCGTCGGTCTCGCCCGGCCAGAGCGGGAGGAGCATGTAGAGCGAGTCGTCGGGTATGCCTTCAAACACGTCCGCGTCGGTGCGACTCCCGCGCCGTGGTGCCGCTGCGTCGCGCGGCGTGCGCGACTTGGGTGGCTTGCTTGGAAGGAGGCCGACGTCCTTGAAGGATTCGTTGAGGTGGTGCAGCACGCGCTCGTGCTCCTCCACCTTCGTACGGGGCGCCATCGTCATCCACGGCGGGTCGTACTTGCCCTCGAGCGCCGCGCTCGCCGGCGGCGGCGGCGCCTGCACGCGCCCAGAGCTCCTACTCCCGCTCGGGCCGATGATCGCGCGTTTGAGACGCTGGCCGATGCTCGTCCCGTCTTCGTGCCGGCTGCTGCTCTCCGTGCGCGTGCGCATATACTCGATCGTGCTCGAGTCGAGCGCGGTGAACGCCTCGGCGTGGCTCGTCTTGTGGTAATGGCGCCCTTCGAGATCATCGTCGTCATCGTCGAGATCGATCTCATCGCGCTCGCGCAGGGAACCTGCGTACGTCGACTGCTGGAACGACTGCTGCGAGGACGCGACGGAGGGTTGCGAGTATTCCATTGACGAGCTCTTCGAGCTGCTCGGCGCGGATGAGACGCTGATGGCCGGCGGCGAGTAGGCCGTCGTCGAGGACGAGCTTGAGGGCAACGGTGGAAGCTGGGCCGGGGGCGGCTGTGGGGTCATCGCCACTGGCGGCGGCGGCGGAGGCGGAGGCGGGGTTGTCGTCGCAGGCGGAGGCGTCGCCGCCTTCTTCATCGAGTACCTCCGCGCAAACTTCCACCCGCCCTCGCTCTCGCCCGTGCTCAATTTCTCCTTCTCCTTCTCCTTCTCCCGCTTCTCCCTCTCCCTCTCCTTCTTCTCCTTCTTCTCCCTCTCCTTTCTCTCCTTCCTCTCCCTCTTCTCGCGCTCCTTCCGCTCTCGCTCCTCCCTCTCCTTCCTCTGCCGACTCGTGCTCTTCCTCCTCCCCTCAAACCCGTACCCATGCCCGCTCGCGCTGCTGCTCGTGCTCGTCCGGCCCACACCCCCTCCGCTCCCCGCGCTCGCCGTCTGCGCCCCCTCCGCCGGCGGCCGATCCGCGAGCAACCCGTGCGAGTTGAGCTTGCTCGTCGTGCGCGTGCTCGTGTACTGCTGCTGCACCTTGCGCGGCGCGAGGAGGATGCTCGTGCTCGTGTTCATATGCACCCCGCGCCCGCCGGCGGAGGACCGGATGAGGTCGTACGCGCGGAACACGGAGAACGCGTTCGCGCGCGAGTGCTTGTGGACGATGATCGCCGGCCCGCCGCGGGTGTTGCCCTTCGAGTACGGGTCGGGGATGTGCCGGATGCTGAGCCGCTGCTGCGCGGGCTTGGTCGGGTCCACTGCTCCGTGCGCATCTGATCAGCAAACAAGACAGGAACGCCGACGCACACACCAAACGTGATATCACGGATGACCAGGTCATCGGAAGAGACCCAGCAGTAATGAAAAACAAATGAAAAACCAAACGCGCATTCGTGATCAGGAAACAGAACTCGAACCGGGGGAGGCACGAGCGCACTCACCCTTGAGCAGCAGCCGGTCGACCTTGAACCGGCCAACATACGCGCACCTCCAAATCTCCTGCGTCCCGACCGTCATCGTCATCCTCCCCTGGCTCCTCTGCACGCCCGTCACCCCTCCGGCGATACTCCCCGCCCGATGACTCGGTCCGAGCTCAACCCCCACCCCCGGATTCTGCCCCTCCGCTTTCTCGCGCGTAAACGCCCAATCGCGCTGGCCCTGCTTATACTCCGGATCGTGGTAGGTGACATGGCGCAGGAAGGTGTCGTCCACCGTCGCCGTCGACGGCCTGCGGTCGTCCCCGCCCCCACCCCCTCCCCACAACCCGCCGAACGCGCCGAACCCACCAAACCCGCCCCCGCCCCCGCCGGCCCGATCGCCCGCGTAGATCGACGACGGCCTCCGCCCGGTGCTCACCCCGTCCAAGATATAGTTCATATCGAACCCGAAGCTCGCCTCGTCCGCCGCCGCCGCCGCCCCTTCCTGCGCCTCGCCCCCTTCTCCCGCCCCGCCTCCTCCTCCCCCTAGCGCGGTGCTCACACCCGCGCCCATGCCCGTCGTCCCCGTCGTCCCCGCGCCCACCTCCACCCGCCCCCACTGCGTCTCGCCCGCGGTCGCCCGCGCGAGGTTATACGCCCTCAAATCGTCGTCGAGCGAGCGCGACGGCCTCCTGAGCGTCGCGAGGCTCTCCCTCTCCCTCTGCGGATCCTGCCCCACGCCCGGCCCGCCCGTCCTCCCCGCCACACCCGCGACCGGCCCGGAGCCCATCGCGGACGTGTCCGTCGGGCTGACCGGTATATCGATCGGGATACTCCCCCTGCGCGCATAATACGGCGGCGCCGACGCCGTCGACGGCGCGTAACCCTCCGGCGGAGCCTGCTGCGCGCCAAAGATGCCGCTGTTGAACGCGACGCCGACCTCGCCCACGAACGGCGCGCGCGAGCCGGCCGGCCTGCGCATCCCCCTTCCTCCTCCTCCTCCTCCTCCTCCTCCTCCTCCTCCTCCGAACGTGTTCACGCTCGCCGCGTCCGAGTCCGCAAACCTGCCCGTCTGGAACGCGCTGAGGTGCATCTCGACCTCGTCCATATCCGTATCGAGCTCGCCGTCCCCGTCCCCGTCCGAGCTCAAAAACTCGTCGCTCGTGCTCTTGTTCTCGCTCTCCCGCGAGGACGACGTCGCGCGCCCCTTCCCCTTCCCCTTCCCCGCCCCCGTCCCCGTCCCCCTCCTGCGGCGCGACGCCTCCGACGACCCCCCGTCTTCTCCCTCCGAACCCTCTTCCTCTTCCTCTTCCTCTTCCTCGTCGTCCGACCCCGAGCGCTCGTCGTCCTCGCGATGCGGGCTGTGCCGGCGGCGCGTGTGCGACGCGAGCGAGTAGCGCCGCATGGTGGACGTCACGGACGCGATCGACGCCCTCGGCGTGCGCTCCGCGCTGCTCCGCTTCGAGTGGCTGGGGTAGTGGTGGTGGGGCGGGAGCGTCGGCGACGAGCGGCTCCCGCCCTCCAGCGGACCGACGCGGTCGCGCTCCGTCTCGTTCTCCGCGTCGTACGGGTCGCCTCCTTCTCCTCCTCCATCGCCTCCCGCGGCGGCGGCACCGAAGGTGTACTTTGCGAGCCCGGAGTAGAGCTCGGTGGTGTCGGGGAGCATCATGGCGGAAGAGGAGGAGGAAGAGGAGTAGGAGGAATGGGAGTAGGGCGGCGCGTGAGCGTAGGAGGTGGAGGTGGCGGCGGGAGGGAAGCGGCCGAGGGGGAGCGAGGCGCGGCGGGAGGTGCGTGAGGAGCGGGAGGAGGTCGAGGCTGTCGAGGCGGTGGAGGGCCGTCTGGCGGCGAGCGTGGCTGCGGATGGCGAGGGCGGCGGTTGAAGCCCTTGGAGTGGCGATGGCGATGATCTGCGCATCGAAGAACGGGCGGTCAGTTACCCGAGATCAGAGAGACCAAAGCGCGGTTTAATAATGACGGAACGAAATGCGAGCCGGTGTTGGACGATAGGTGTTAACCGATGGGAAATAAAATAAAAAGTGGGATGGCCAGGTGAAGAGAAGGGTGGAAGGATGGCGCCAGGGCGTCCTGCTGTGTGGATCGGCGGGGCGGAGGTCGCGCGTCGGGAGCTGCGTGCCGTGGCGTACGCAGCTGTCCCCTGCCTCCCCCGCCGATGCAAGAGGAGGCGGCGATGAGTGGATCAAAGGACGCGCTGCCCTCGGTCCCGCGGCGGTGACAGATCCGCGTCCGAACGCCGCGAAGCGCGGGGCGCTTGGGAGGATGCCATAGCTGTCCTCGCCCGCCCTGTCATCCATTTTTGGGCGTTTCGTGCGGAAGACGCGAGATCGGAGACAGGGTGTGCCATTGCGAGGCACAGGTGGAAAGTTAGGGAGGAGGTGGCGGCAGCGAGGGTAGAAGAACGAGGGCGAGGACGGGGACGAGGATGAAGAGAGGCGTTACTCACGATGTCGACTGTGCGGGCCCGGTCGCAAGAGACTTGCGGCGGATGGGCAGGATGGGTTGGCCAAGCATGTGCGAGCGGTCTTTCGGCGGCGGGGGTTGCCCAGCCATGACGATCGCCCGGTCGTGTGCGCGATGATAATAATCGTCGTCGTCGGTCGGCGCAGCGGCGAGCAAAGCCTTTGTCACCGGCGGCGAGTGCAGATGGTAAGAGACAGAAAGGGCACGAGGGAGTATGTTGTGCCGTGTTAGGTTATGTCAGGCTATGTCTGCCTGCTTTGGTCGACCATGCCGGCGTTCGTGTCGCCTGCAGCTGATCTCGCTCGCCCCGGGACGCGGTGGCTGGTCTCCTTGTCGATAGTTTCGGATCCACGTGGCACCGCCGAATCGCCCCCACGTGGCGCCCCCGCTGTGATCCTGATCCTGATCCCGGGTCGCCTTGTTCCCCAACGGGCCCAAGGTCGTTAACGTCCCCCTCCGAATTCTCGCTGCGACACCGTGAAAAAAAGGCTGGGGGACGGCCCCTGCTTCAAGATTCCAACCTAAAGACGAAAAAGCCAACTATGTAACTGTGCTAAATCCGGGCCTTTTCCTGGATATCGACGAGTCCCTGTTTTCCACCACCGCTTATCGCCCCGGTACGATGCTACCGGACAGGTCGACTACCGGATGATCGCGCCGTGTCGGCCACAATAGTATATCTCATCCTTCACGTCCAAACCGCGTCCAAACCGCGTCA
Source organism: Punctularia strigosozonata HHB-11173 SS5 (assembly GCF_000264995.1). Taxonomy (NCBI): domain Eukaryota; kingdom Fungi; phylum Basidiomycota; class Agaricomycetes; order Corticiales; family Punctulariaceae; genus Punctularia; species Punctularia strigosozonata. Next base: position 919,365 of record NW_006767435.1, read on the forward strand.
GCACTACGGTGATATGTAGTTCAGGTTCTATCCAAGCTTTTCTGCATCGCAGCAGGCCCTAGGCCTGTATGTACTTACCCCAAGCGGAGGGTCTTCCTCTCGCCGACGGCTGCTCTTTCGCGGTCCCTCGAACGCCGTCGGCTCAGGAAACATACATAAGTTCATATGTACGTACGTACGTACATAAAGGAAGTGCGCAACTAAAGAGCTAATAATACCGGCACCCCCCTCGGCACTCCCCTTCCTTCCTCAAGGTGTCAGAGCGCTCTCGTCTCGGCCGAGCGCACTTATCTGGAATCGTTTCGAACGACGCTGCGCAGTGCGCATCCGTTGTCCCCGCCCGGAGGAGCCGAGTTCCGAACAAGAGGAAGAACGCTCCCTGGTACTATGTAGTACATCACCTCGCAAGAGACCGAACCAAAAAAAAAACCATGACGCCGCCATTGACATTCTCGCGAGCGGCAAAGTAAGCAAGATAGGTGGCATCTCAGAAATCCAGTGAACATGATTGCCAATTTGTACCACCTTCGCCTTGAATTCGCAGCACCCAGTTCGACAGCGGAGCGCCGCTCACGGGCCAGGTGATGCCCGTTCACATCAAACCAGAAGAAACAAAGAACGCGGGACACGATGACGCAATGGGCTCGCGATAGCGGCCTGATTGCGCTCTCTAAGTAACTTACGACCTTCGCAATCGACGACGAGGATCTGGAGCAGCGGTGATAGGAAGCATTTTATCGAACCAAGACCTCTGACCCAACGCGTGCTTCCGACGACGACTATGACCGAGGACCCTGCTGGCCGACTTATCGACGGGGCCAACGACCCAACGGAGACTCGCTCTTCTCCTCGATCTCTTCAGTGCTCAACATTTCCCACCTCATGAAAAAAAAAAAACCCCTCGCCCCGCTGTCGTCCGCGCTCCGACATTACACCGCCTAATCGCACTGCAATCCATTGCCTCATAGGCTCCTTTATCCCCTTCCGGCTCAAGATCGAACCGCGACCCCCCGCCCGATTCATACGCACCCCGGGCGCATCCAACCAGGGCGAGAGAGGTGCGGCTCGTGTTACTTTTCCCGCCCCGAACATCTTAACCCTTCCTCCACACCTCTCTTCTCTCTTCTCTCTTCTCTGATGTGACAGAAGAGTCCACTTCAGCCCCGTCCCGCCCATCCCGTCATGCCTTTCTTTTCATGACCCAACATCGCGCGCGCCATTTACGCTCACACCCCGGTTTGGCGCCTCTGTCTCGCCAAAAAAGCGGGGCGGGTTACTTACCCTCGATATACACGGAAAACGTTTTTTGGGGTGAAGTTCTACAAAAGGTCCCGACTGCCCATTCGTAAAATAAACAAATAAATGCTATTAGGCTCTCCAGCTTTACCATATTTTTATTTTTTATTTTGGTCAGATTTGGGACATGGGGGCGCGCCGGTTGTGCTTTCGAGACCCGATCCGATCACCGTGAATGGCGCCTCCGCTCGTACGTGATATACGTCCTTATATACACGCGGATGTCCTGCGTAGACTTGCTGATTTTCTTGCCGCAGCCGCTCACAGGTAACCCATACACCATGGCACTTGGTGGGTCCTTCCAGAAGACCGTGACCATCGGATCCTCCTGGACGCGCGGCCTCGCCATCCATGCCGTCACCTCAGGGCTAGGATAATATCGACCCTTTTCGAGAGAGAGAGAGAGAGCGTGCGTGAGGTTTGCGGTTGTGCGCCAACCCCTGGGGCAAAGGGGGCGTGGGAGGACCGTCGAGTGTCGAGCGTCGAGGCCAAAGAGGGGGGGGGAGGGGGAAGAGAGGGGAACGTCGACGTCTTCGTTGCCGGACAAGATTCCCCAAAGTCCCCGACGTCGGGTGTCTCCTCAAACGGGAACACGGGCGCGCGCCGGTATCCTTCGAAACGGTCCGTCTTGCGGCGTGTTATACTGGTGACGTTTGATTCATCCCTGGACCTCCAATATATATAGACTGTAGACACGCTAATCGATGAGAACGAACCAAGAGCGCCGCCTTGCAACCCCGTAGTATATACTTATAGCGCTATAACCGCGGTATCCACCTGTGACGTTCCTCATACAGCCTGTCATCCAGCTGCCTAGTCACTCCCACAAATAATCTAATCCACAAGGTGTGTCAGACCGAATCGGGATACAGTGGGATCTTATGAGGGCTGCATTGCCATGTGTAATTATCCATGGACGTCAAAGCCTCATCGGGCTGGCCCAGATCCCGTGGCGACGCCGCAATGGATCTTCCCACTGGCGGGCTCAGCAACTCGAGAGCTTGACGGGAAGAACCGAACCGCGAAAGAACACGCCCGATCGAACCTTCGTTTGGGTTTCTGACGAAGCCCAAGGCGGCTTGGGGTAAGGAGGAAGGAAGCCCACCTTGTGATGATCAAATAACGACAGTGTGCTGCACGGAGACGCATGCTTAGACCCACTGCCCGAGCACGGCAAAGAGGGCGTGATTGGTGGCGCCGCGGCCTCGAGATCCTGCGATCTGGGCGCACCACGCGCGGAGGCGTGTTTTTAATGAAGTGGGGGGGGCGGGGGGTGGAGTTCTAGACAAGACAAGACGAGAGAGAGAGAGAGACAAGGGCGGCGTACGTTTATGTCCACGGTGCGCGTTATTGTTGTTGTGCGCGGGTTACACACGTCCTGTCGGATGTCTACGGGCGCTTGTTGCAATCGCGTACGAATTTGCGCGTGCCCCCCCTACGCCCCCACTCGTCGTATCAAGTAATGAACGCGCCGGTGATACCCGGCGTGGGTGCGTCCGATGTGGTCGTAGCGAGGCAGGCTCGTGGCTTCGGGAGGGACATCGCCCATCGCCCATCGTGCGCGGGGCATCGAGGCGGACACGTTCTACGCGAGAAGATGATGATATCGCGTCGGGACCGTGTGTGCGAGACGCGGCGAGCGCGGGCGGTGCCGTCACGTCGACAGTCAGGTGCTGGTAATCGTCTGTAGATACCGCCGCTGCTCACCCGTAACATATAACTATGTGCGCCGCCAGAGATCGCGGCTAGACTAACACGCCTTCGTCGTATGTTTTTGTCGCCTTTGCCGGCTGGGGCTGATGCTGACCTAAGCACTCCGGCGGTATCGAGGTTCGCGAACACCGGCCATTCCCAGCGCGATGGCAAAGAAGGGCGCCAAACTGAAGCAGAACCCGACCATCACCCCCTTCGTCCTCCCGCCGACGGACGACAATAGCTCCTTCCCCTCCTCCTCCAGCGCGTTCAGCCCGCTCTCCCCCGCCTCCCCGCGCTCGCCGTGGTCACCGGCGTCGACGACCGCCAGCCCCAGCACCTCCACCCCCACCCCCGGCTTCGCCGCGTTCGACATGGCCCCCAAGGCGGGCGCCTCGGACGCGCAGCCCGTGCTCGTGCTGCAGTCCACCGCGACGAGCTTGCTCGACGCCCAGCTCCTCGACGACTTCACCAAGGGCGTCGTCTACGCGATCGAGACCGTCGGCCGCACCACCACCGTCTTCCGCACCGACCCCGCCAGTCTCAACCCGACCCCGAGCCATCGCGCCGCGAACGTGCACTGGCCCCGCCGCGCCCGCACGAGCGCCAAGGCCCGCGAGCTCGCGTCGGGCGTCAGGATCCAGATGGGCGGCGGACGCTGGCGCGAGGCGGAGGAGTTTCTCAAGTTTGGATCGATGTATACGTGAGTTGTGTCTCTCTCCCTCTCTCTTTCTCGTCCTTCTCGCTCTGGAACGGGGGAACTGCGCACAGGACGCCGATCTGATGTCGTTCCTCTGCTATTTCCGTATAGGACCCGCAAGTTCAATATGCCGCATCATCGGGACTCGCTCAAATGGAAGCGCACGGGCGATGGATATACAGTACGTACTCAGAACTCCCTATCAAGCTCACCTTCGCAAGCTCATGATTTCCCGTCTATTCTTGCCCTTCTCTTTCTATTCATACCTGCCATCGACGACGATCCCCCGATGATGATGACGACGATGAAAACGCGCGCAGTGCACGACCGCCTCCGTCAAAGGCCCCGTCGCGATCCTCGACCCGTCCTCGATCTCCTCCCCGGCGCGCCTCCGCATCTGCGACACGCTCGTAAAAAAGAACGACGACCGGCCGCAGCTCGACTACGCCGGCGTCCCGCTCCTGCTGCTCGACCACCTCGTCCTCACCTCCATCCTCCTCGTCACCGACGCCGAAGAGTGGATGAACCTCTCCGCGCGCCCCGCCGACGACGTCTCCCTCTACGCCCGCTCCGAATCCGGCCGCTCCTCCGTGTACCACCCTCCCCGGCCCGGCACCTCGGGCGGCCCCGTCCCTCCGTTGCCCGGACTGCCCGCCGCGACGGTGCAGCAATGGCGCCAGGGCGTGCACCCCGACGAGCCCGCGTCGCCGACGTCCATCCGTCCCGGCAGCCCCGCCATGTCCGGCTCCTCCGGCTCGAACACGAACACCGACTACCCCGTCACGCCCGCCTCCGCCGCCTCCTCCCAGTACTTCTCCTACCCGCAACAGCCACCGCCGCCCCCCAAAGCGCCCGCGCCCGCCGTCCCCCCCCTGCCGCCGCAGTTCCAGGCGTCGTCGCCCGTGCCCATGAGCGCCCGCACCGCCTCCTTCGGCGCGCGCACGCCGCCGTCGTCGTCGTCCGGCAGCTACGCGCGGCGCGAGCTGCCCGCGCCGCCCCCGGGCCCGGCGCAGAACCGGAACCCGCACCCGCACCCGCACTGGCTCCAGCACTCGCACTCGCTGCAGTACACGTCCACATCCACCTCCTCCGCCTCGCGCCCCGGCACCGCCTCGCGCCAGTCCGCGCCGTACCCGAGCAGCGCCGTACCCCCGCACGCGCAGCAGCAGCAGCAGCAGCCCGCCTACCCGCCCGTGCCCTACTCGGCGGGCGTGGCGGCGCCCAACTACCCGCGCGGCTTCGAGCCCTCGTCCCCGTCGCCCTCGTCCCCGTCGCCCTCGCCCGCGCAGTACACGCATCCGTACGCCGCCGCCTCGCCCGGATCCTCCCGCCCCGACACGCCGCTCGACGCCGCCTCCGCGCTCCAGTCCGCGTCCGCGTCCTCCTCCTCCTCCGGCGCCCTCTCGCGCTCGCCGCCTCCCGCCGGCCCGTCCTACCCCCCGTCGCGCGCCTTCCCCCTCCCCGAGGCGCGCCCGCCGCCCACCGCCTCGCTCCCGCGCCCGCCGCCTCCTCCTCCTTCCCACCAGCTCCCGCAACCGCCCCAGCCCGCTCAGCCCCCGCCGCCGAACAAGCTCGCGGCCGAGTTCGAGCGCGCGGAGCGGTTCCGCGTCGCGCGGCGGGCGACGCGGATGATCGGTCCTTCCTCCTCCTCCTCCTCCTCCTCGGCGGGCCCAAGCGGGGAGACGGAGACGGAGACGGAGACGGTGGTGGGCGAGCTGGAGGCGCGGGTGAGGGGGGGTTTGTACCTGGACGAGGCGGGGGGGCGGGGGAACAGGGAGACGATGTACGAGCTGCCGCCGCCGGCGTACGACGCGATCGACTTTTCGGCGCCGAGGGCGCCTGTGCCGCATGCGCCGCCTGTGCCTCCTGCCGCTGCTGCGCGGGATCGGGGGTATGGGGAGGGCGGGGGCGAGGCGGCGTCGTGAGGGACGGTGGGTATTGGACTTGGTCTGGTTGTTTTTCGGTCGAGTTTGGACTTCCCCCCGGGTTGTGATTCCCTTCCCCTTCCCCTTCCCCTTCCCTTTCTTCCCCCCTTCCCCCCATTTTTTCTTTGGTTCTGTTCCCTCTTCTTCCCCATCTCTTCCGCGGCTGCTTCTGACTCTGACATTCCGGAATTCTCTACGCCATATATGCATGCATATTTCTCTCTCCCTCGTTTCGATTCCTCATCGTAGTTTCGGTTTCTTTTTTTTTTCTTCCCATTTTCAATCTCTTCGCCCTTACCCTGCTATCGAGCGCTTCTACTCCCGAGATCGCCTAACTGCTCGCCGCCAGGTTTCGGCTACCCCCTGCATATAGATCTTCATATCCTGTCTCTATGCCATCTTTTCCCGGGGTGGAAGGGGGCAGTGCTCCTGCTCCGACACTCTGAACGATTGTTTTTTTTTCCGTTATCGAATCGCCCTTAAGCCTCTCCCGTTCCAAAAACGTTCTTTTGTTTTTCTTTATTCTCTCTTTGTTCGCGAAGATGCAGCGCATACCACCACAGCCCGGGCCCGTTGTTGACTAGTAGCCATTCAACGACGCCAATGAAATATGAGTATCGATGTCACGGCCTTGGAAGTGGGCGTTGTAGACTATTGACGAGGAAACTTGTTGAACTCGCCGACGCGCCGCTTCATTCTGTTCCAGGAAGTATTTCCTCTCGGCTTGCTACGTATACTTGTACGGCCGATTCTTTGCTCGCGCTCTCCTCTAACGTATGTCATATGAGCACTACGTAGATCCACCACCGGACAGATCTCGACAGTGTGTCCCAGACCGCCCGCCCTGGTTGCCGACGTCACGGACTTGCGTCTCTCTCGTACGCTCACATGATAGTTTGCTCGCTCTCACCTACTATATACCAGTTGAGCGCTATACTACCACCGTGTCGAGCTCGACAGGTTGTCTATTTGTAAGTCGGTCCTCGGAGGCAACTCTCGGCAGTCGTACATGTACTCGACCACAGCCGCACACCATCCCGCCGAAGATAAAGAGGACGGTGGGATTTCTCTTTCTACACCCGACATTGGGCGTGCGTCACGAACCGGCATCGTGATGGCTCTCAGTCGTCGGAACGTTCTCCAGTATGCTACCTTGCACCTGCCGGGCAAGCTCGTCACGTAGAGCCGATGGTATTCGTAGCCACGGCGTCCGTCCTCGTCGACTATAACCACGCCGGGCTGTTCTATGGTCGAACAAAACAATCGCATTAACGTGCGCTTTCAACAATGCCGCCCTTCACCATCGCTCGTCCAAAGGCAACGTTTGCCTTCAAGCACGTTCAGGAAAGGCCTTTGCTGCTCGACGTCTATGCAGCCGAAGGCACGGCAGGCGGACCGCGTCCCGCCATCCTCCACTTCCACGGTGGCGGACTGGTACGTTACCGCCCATCCATCTCGTTCCACGACCCTATCAAAATCTCACTCGCGCGTCGATCCCAGATCTCCGGCGACCGCACCTTCGTCCCGCCCTGGCTCGTCGCCGCAGCGCTCCACCGCGACTGGCTCGTGATCTCCGCCGACTTCCGTTGTCTCCCCGAGTCGACGGGCGCCGAGCTCGCCGAAGACCTGCGCGACGCGTACGACTGGCTGGCGCGCGGCGGCGGCGGCGCGAGCAAAGACCTGCCCGACCGCCCGATCGACCCCGCGCGCATCGCCGTCGTCGGCGGCAGCGGCGGCGGGTACTGCGCGCTCCTCGGCGGCGCCGAGCTCTTCCGCGACCCTGCCCCCGTAGCCATATTCATGCTCTATCCGCTGTCGGACCCCGCGTGGCCCACGTACCTCGCCGGGCCCGGATTCGAGCGACGAGGGGTGATGGGGCACGCCGTTGAGGACGCGGCGCCGACGCTCGCTGAGATCGAGGAGCGCATCGCGCGAGGGGAGTGTAGCTTCGGGGAGGCGTTCCAGCCCAAGGCGGACATGTCGAGGCACGGACGATGGCCGTACATGCGCTTCGTGCTCCAGGAGGGCCTTGTCGCGGACTACCTCACCGGCGTGCGCGGGATGGCGGCGAAGATCAGGGAGGAGGGAGTGGAGAAGGCGGTGCCCGAGCACCTGCGGCATCTCTTCCCAGCCGAGTTTGGGGTCCACAAGGAGCTATCGCCGCTTATCATCTGGCACGGTACGGCTGACGCAGTGATCGACATCGCTCAGAGCGAGAAGTTGGTGGCAAAGTGCAAGGAGGTGGAAGCGGTGGTGCATTTCTTCGCGGTGGAGGGAGCGCAGCACGGTTTCGATTTTGCGTATGTGGATGTGGAGGGCAGCAAGGATAAGAAGCCTGGGGAATCGGAGTTGGAGAAATGCATCCAGGCGCTGGAGCAGTATATGTAAAGTCGAGCCGGCGAGAGAGGTGGTGCATGTCTCTTACCATCGTCTTAGATATGTACTAGCATCATTAGCGTGCGCTATGCGACGCTATGCACCAAAGTCATGACATGCCACCGTACTCGAAGTATGCACAAATCCCTGTCACAATTGTTGTTGACTGGCCCATGCATGTACCTTTACTCAATCTGCATATGGTGCTCATCTTTCCAGCCCGAGATGGGTGTACATGGTTGTCATAGCGTGTGCCGTTAACTTTGACCTATGATGAATGTAACCTGCCTTTTAGACAAAGGGGTGTGTACGTGTCCACCAACTAATGTGCATTAGTTATTGTGAGTTGTATTGACATCACCATTAGTGTGTGGTACTGTGAGTTCTACGAATTAAGATAGGGCTCATTCAGTTTCAACAGGTCCCACGGGTCTTGCTAGTCGAATAAAATATTCTACGTTCAAAATTCACAGAAATCGCCGCCACAGATTTCAAGATAATGTACATTCAAAGAGAATTGTGGTTTTAGGATTAAAGAGTGTACCCCATAGCGAGTGGAATTCGCTGCGCAGCACTTATCACACCTGTTGAAACTGAATGAGCCCTATCTTACCATGTGTTAGTCACTGTAGTTGATTAGCATGGGCATCAGTTACTGAGCATGTCTTATCACTCTGACTTTTACCCATGAGCATGCATCAGTTATGGTGTATGGCTCTTCTCATTCCCGTGTGCTAGTCACGGCGACTGATTAGTACATACCTAGCTTTACCAATCAGAATACATCAGTGAGCACAACTTATCGTTTTCTTTAGTTACTGTGACTTATTATCGTACACTCAGTTTGGTATCACTTAGTGTCACTTAAGTATTACACCGACTTCCGTCCTTTAGCGTGCATTTGTTGCTGTAGCTTATGACTGCTACTTCACGGCTCAGGCATGACTGAGACTGGATCTGATCGCACTTTCTTACCGTACACAATTACTGACTCTGATCCAGTGTGGCTCGTTCGATTAATCATGCAGTGATTCATCTGCGCGCGAGCAGGATCGAACCCGTGACCTGGGCAAAATCCCGGATCGTCACCATCGACGCGCTAGCCACTTCGCCAAGCGAGCGTGCTAGTCGCAGTCCGCATGCAAATCTATAATGGAATTACAGGAGCGTGTGGCTGATGATTAATGTGATGTCATCGCTTATTCGGCCCGTTCACGTGACTCAAGCCCGCCAGCCAATCAGATTGTCTTTTTGACTTTGTCCTCCTCCTTTATAATAGAAGATACCGGCGATCAACACGCACCGAAAATCTTCATGGAGGCTGGTTCCGTGGTACGTCTGAAAACCACCGGGTTGTTGCCTGGGGCTTGGAGCCTCGCTCTAAACCGCCATGACCATACGACGGCAGTACGACGTATGCTCGTCCGGAAGCACCATATCATCTGCCCACGTACACGGCCGCAGGGCTCCATGTCCTTCCGTGTCGCTTTCGCATCACTAATTGAAGGCGATCGATAATCGAATTGCACGATATATGCATGCTGCCGCTACTGCTGCGTGCAATCGGTCAATGGGCTTAGCGAGACTACGGGCGAATCCGTGCAAGCAAGCCGTATAAAACAACGAAGCCGTTCCGAGACTTCTCGCTCCCCGGCAATGTCGAACAGCATCCCCCACGTGCAAAAGACATTCTCCTTCAAGGAGATCCGAGGCCAGCCATTGCTGCTAGACGTATGGGCAGCGGAGAAGCCCTCTGGTGGACCACGCCCCGCTACTATTCTACACTTCCATGTCGGCGGGATGGTATGTGCGATCATCCGCCCCTCCCCGCCCGTTTCCTCGTTCGGTGTTCCGATCCTCTTTTTTCCTAATCCCTTGTTGATACAATACGACAGGTCTCCGGCGATCGCACCATCATCCCACCGTGGCTGGTCCCTGCCACGCTTAGACGCGACTGGGTGGTGAGCTGCTAAAGAAGGCCCAAGAAGTCGGCGCCGTTATAGAGTTGATTCGCGTTGATGGCGCCGACCACGCATTCGACTACGCGTACCGGGACGTGGAAGGTATGAAGGGTGATCCACAGGCGCTGGCAGTGCAGAAGACCATCAAGGCATTGGAAAAGTACCTTGGATCAGTGGTGTTACTGACCGATCATATTATGTCCCGGTTGTGACGGGTGACTTGCCTGAGCTTGCTCAGGTACAGCACCAATCGTATCCGATATCAGGTTTGGTTAGATACTAATATAAGGTTGTGATTTGCGAGAGTAAAGTTTCACCCGCGTGTCAGGCGGGGCGTAGGGTCGGACAGAGGTCGATAATGGCTCGGGGGAACTCCTGAGAGTCGCCTAGAGATATGTAACATGACCCAGAGAGAATGGCAAACGAATCAATCCCGAGAGGACGTTGAGTAGTAGATCCTGGGGAAAGCCCGACTGACAAGGTGCTCAGATATCGAGCGAACGCCGCTGCACGTAGCCTTCAGTAAAGCGAGACATGCGTACCGAGACGTGGAAGGCCCGAAAGTGCAGATGAGCATCAAGAAATTGGACAAACACCTGGGATGAAGTCCATGACCGTTTCGTATTCCGTGTATGTTATCAAGCGAGCCGGAGTGTACAATATTTGGATGTGCCTTGAGGGCACAACCTCGATACGAAGTTCATTCTCTACACATGAAACATGCATCGACTTAAACACTTCCAGTACAGTTAAACCCGATCGAACTTGCTACATTGCTGCACAAATAAAGAGCTGGGACGTCACCTCCACCAGCCTCTGCTAGGTGAACACCTTCGATGGCAACGTTCTCGCACGGGGCGGCGCCGCTGCATTGTATCTCGGCCACGGTCCCTGACGCAGTGGTCCCGGTCATGTTTACCCACGACACGTTGGCGATCTTGAGGGTGGATGTGTCGCAGCCGCCTGTCGCGCCTGAGAACGAGGTGCATTGCGTAACTTGTACCGGGTAGTCGGTGATATTCGCCAATGTCCAGTTTTGCCAGACGACGTTCTGAACGACTGCCGGATCGTAAACAAATCATGGTCACGACAAGTTACTCGCGCATTAATGAGAAAGGGGCTTACCGCCCGTTCCACCACCGCCACCATTCGGAGGAAATCCTTGCCGAACACCGGTCCATGTCTTTTTACAGATGGTTCATTTACCGGCGAAGATCGTTACAGCCATGCTTACTTTTATATAGCCAGTGTACCTTGTGCGGATGGCTTCTATATTCCGAGCAATCACACCATCGATGTACTCGTATATGCCTGCGTATTGACCAATGCTGCCCATCGCGACGCCAAGACCGCGGTAGAACGTGCAATCTTCAATGAGGATGTTCGTGGAGTTCGCCTTACACGCGATGGAGTCATCGCCGTTGTCAATCGTCCAGCGCCGGAAAGTGATTCGATCTGAAGCGAGGGTGTCCGCGCCGTCTGTGTTGCGTGCCGGATTCTGGTGAACGCGTTCCCAATCTGCATGAACGGGAATAGCCTGCGAACCCACGCACATGATTATCCGAAGTGCTGTTGACGTAGATATCTTGTAGAAGAACATTCTGAGACCACGCTATGGTCATTGTCCTGGAGAAAGCAATTATGAGCATGCCGCCATCCTGGAGCCAAAGTTTGCATACACACCACATCTGACTTTGGACAAACCGAAGACCTTCAAAAATCGAGTCTCGAGTCTTCCAGATGGTGATAGCATGCGGTCGACCCGGATAGTTGCTCTGCCCTTGGACGAAGTCGTACCACAGTTGACCGTTTCCATCGAGAGTGCCGGTGCCGTACCCGTTGACGCGTAGACGCTCGCCACCGAAGAACCATGCCGAAGACTGGTTCTGGTAGCCCAACGGAAGGCTCGTAGCAAGCCAATTCGTGATGTTGGTCCCCCACTGATCGTGCGATCAGAGCGTTCCGCGATGGAGTAAAGTAGCAGGCGACGAACCAGCAAATAGCCATGCAAGTCGACGGTGCAATCTGATAGGCCAGTAGTGTTCATAACTTGCTCGATGTGAAATGTCTGACTGGGCGGAAACACCACACGTCCGGCGTGTCCGCACCTCTGAAACGCCTCGATAACCGCAGCCGAGTCGTCGCCACCATCGCTATCGGGAACCACCGTACAGACACCGGAAACATATCCCGGGTCTTTTGTATGGAGGACGTGTCCGGAGAGCACGAGGAGAGGTAGAATCAAGGCTGGAATTAAATGGGCTAGCATGACTGAGACGTCATGGAGACGACATACGATTCGCCCTTTCTTATACGACTCGACATCCACAGGGTCAGAGCTTCAGCGTGACGTGCTCGAGACATCAACCCGCAGTAGTGGAGGCTTCGCATGCATCGATGTAGCAGGTTCATCTTCGAATTCTTCCGCATCAGGGCGGGCCGTTCGAGCACGTTCAGTTGGACACATGCGCACACAGATGATGTTCTATGATTCAAATCTGCGATTCCGGGCTAACGAGGTGCGCCCTGTAGATCTGTAGTATATTGGTCTCGTGTTCGCATTGAGCAAAGCGATGCAAGCCGGGTGTGATCCAGCTATCGAGGAGGTAAAGGAGAGGGCCATGTGTTCAAGCCGATTGACGTCTCGTCCCGAAGGTCTTATGAGCCGGCCCTAATGTTTCCCACGCTGCATCACCTACAAAAATTTTGCTCGCGCATTTCGGTTTCTTTAGAACATACTCGATCGTGCGTGCCCCCCCTGCGTTTTCATGCCGATACGTCGTGCTAACCATGCCTTGCTCTTCACAGAGGATCTGTTATTCAGTATCTTACCGAGTCTCGCTTGTTTACACAAGCCGCATCCTTCAAATCCACTCGATGAGATTCGCGCCCGCTCGTTATACTGAGAACATGTCTGCCTTTCGGCGGACTCGAGGACGTTTGGCTTACCTGAAGCTTGCGCCTTTCGGGGCCATTCTTCGGGTTCGCCAGCGAGCCGGGCGTTTGTCTGATGGATTCTGCTTCCGGAGGGGATGCAGCTTCGTTATACATGTATATGTACGCTCAATGAAAACTCTCGTTGCATTCATACTGTGATTGTGGATCTTGTCGCAGCGTTGATGGTGTCGTGCTTTTTTGCTCGAGCGAGTCAAGAATGGTAGGAAGTTACGCCGCATGATCGAGGATGTCGGTTCCCAGACGACCGCTCATCCAAATCTCGTCTACTGCGCAAGGAGCTACTGAAAGGGCGATTCCAGACGACCAACGCGACGGAGCTGTGCGACATCAGCTTAGTCTACTCGGCTGCAATAGGATATGGTATCAAAACGGGATGCGACATCGCATCCTTTGCGCTAAGACGCCGCGACGGGGAGTAGGCCATCATCTCCTCCAGCAAATCCTTGACTTCGTTTCGAACATCGAACATGCCGACCACGCTCTACGCGCAAGCAGGTCCATTATTCGCCATGAGCTCGGGATGCAGAGGATGTGCTCTTACCTCTACAGTTGGACCTGTTATCGTCGTCTCCACCTCAGTCGTTGGCGCAAGCCCCATGTCTTGCCGTTCTTCGCTGGTCGGTTCGCCTAATGTTTGTCGGCAAAGCTCACCCTGGGCTTCTTCGGTTTCGGCGTACTCCATCAACGGCTCGCCGATGAACATGTTGACCATCAGCAGCGCCAGCGCGAAGACGTCTGTCGTTCCCAAGTCAGCAAACGTGGGACATCGGGACGATACTTGCGGCGACACACCAACTTTGCACGTATACAGGGTGGATCCGAACAGGGCTTCCGCTGGATGTGGTTGAAAATCAGCAATCGAGGGCGGCGGCGTTCGACAGTTCGCGGACGACGTACGTGCCCTCGCGTTCCGGTGCCCGTAGATATGGGTATTCTCCACGCCAGGGTCGAGGCGCTTCGCGCACCCAAAGTCGCACAGCACCACCCTCCCGCCCTCGGGGAACGCGCCGTGATCGACGTCCACGAGGACGTTCGGGAGCTTGAGGTCGCGGTGCGCAATGAGCCGCGCGGGGTCGTGCATGTACGCGAGCGCGGAGAGGATCTGGCGCGCGTAGGACAGGACGTGCGGGAGCGGGATCGGCAGCGCGAGCGACTCGAGCGTGGCGGGAATAACGGGCGTTAGGAGCATGTGGAGATAGCGGGCGATGCTCGGATCGTCCGGGTCGTCGGTGAACCAGAAGGCGTCTAGGCGGAGGATGTGGGGGTGAAGAAGCAGCGAGTGGACTTCGTGCTCGCGGTGCTGAGTATGATGGATCAGCGAATCGTGAAGAGGCGACAGCGAGGGGCGAAAGACCGTACCTTGTATCTGACTTCCTGTCTCGATCGCTTCAGAGCCATGATTTTACCGGGAATATTTTGTCCTGCATTGGACGCGGCATCGCCCCAGCCAAGGATTCTGACGGAGTGAACGGTGCTGAAGCCGCCGTCCGCGATGTAGGCTACCGGCTCGTAGGTAATCGCCACAGGCTTCGGAACGTCCTCTGCACTCCTCGCAGGCAAGGATGCCGATACAGTGAGGGAACTGCTTTCCGTCATGGAAGTGTATCCCCTGGCGCATGATTGACCGCACTATATCGGGAAGAGCATGACTCAAAAGGTATTTGCCACGTTCAAGCGCAGTCGTTGATAAGGATCCGGATGATACAGTTGGCATCACTACGTTGGCCAGTTACGTGGGTGTCCCAGGATGGCATTGTGTAAACAGAGCAGAACAGCAAAAACGCACAGGTACTAGTAGCACAAAAACATTTGTACGCGAAAATGCTTCATCGGAAGTCATACGAGCAGCGCCGGGTAAGAAGCGCGGGAACGCCAACGTTCACATCAATGGCACGCCATGCCTTTGCCGGAAGCACCTCCGGAGAGGACGGCCTCTGGGTCCATGGCAGGATTGAAGACGTAGTGGCCGAGAGCAGCTCCCACCACGACAGCGAGGATGAGATAAGCCTGACGTACAAATGAGAAATGTCTCCTGATAGTGTGAAGGAAGGCTCACGTTGTACGTCATGAAGACTAGCATAAGGAAGAACGACAGGAAGACGGTTGCGCCGTACAGGAAAGATCTGAGAGCACGAGCCGCAGGAGGGATGGGTGTCCTGTAGACGAGATAGTTTCAGTCATCATAGCGCATATACGGAGAGAGAGTGAGCTAAACACGCACTCCGCCTTTGAAACCCGCCGACCAGTCAGTAATCCGTCTTCCTCAGCGGCATCCCCGTCGTTCTCAGGGAGCTCTCCACTCACCAATCCTCCCCGACCCTTGCCCTTCGCGGTCATCGAGAGCGCGATGCGCTTGTCGACCGTCGTCTGGAACATGCGGAGCCATTCGTAGAAGGCGCCCAGCGCGACAATGATAAAGAACGAGAAAACGAAGGCGGTCGTCGTCCGGATGTGCCAGCTCCTAAAGACGATGCATGTGTTCTCTATCTGAGTGTTCCTGGAAACCGAACGTCAGCCAGGTCATTGCAACGAGATAGGGATGCGCGAATACCAGAGCATATTCATGGAGCATCTGGGCGGCATTGTGTGTCCACTATGATCCCCGTGGTTCATGGTGAAGGAGGTTGATGTCGATGAGAGAGCGTTGCGCGACCGAACTCTGTCGTAGGTCGCAGTGCACAGTACGCCGGCGGCCAGACGCCTCCAGACGCTCTGCCGGTCCACGTGACTTGGCGGCGCACGGCCGAGAGAACAGACCCGATGTACACGTGCAAATCAATGCTGGACGCGGCCGTTCTCAGTTGCCAGCCGCGATCTCGGACAAGCTTGGCCTACTTGACTCTTGAGCGTTTGACGGTTCTAAGGCTCACAAATAACCGTTGCATCTTGAGCGAAGTGTACGGTCTCTGGCAAACCAGAAATGAGTACTGTTGAAAAGGGCGAGCTTCCAGTTGAATTAGTGGTCTCCATTCACCGCATCTTGGATGGACCGGAGGACACGACTCGGAGCTCTGACCCTTTAGATGCTCTTTCATCGGCTGAGCTCAACCCTGTCGATGTTCTCAACGAGTACTTTCCGGATGGTCAGTCTCCTGTCTCATACCTCCAGACGCGATTGTAAGATCGAGCGCTGACTGCGAGCCTGTACGGAATGTAGAAGCATCCCTCGCCCAGCTCGGTGCAGTCCAGGCGCGACTACAGCAGCAAGAAGAAGATGTGCTCCGCGAGATAGACGAGTTGATGGTAGAATTGCGACGAGGGCAGGACCCGAATCGCATGCAGCTCATACAGGAGATGATATCCGTAAGTGCGGTATTGTCCGCGTTCCAGTAACGCGTGCCGTCACTCGCTGACGCCCTTTACTCAACCCCTAGGATCTCCTAGGACAAATGTCTCGCATCCGAGAGAAAGCGACCGAATCCGAGGCCGTTGTCCGTAACATCACTAAAGACATACAAGTATTGGATCTGGCCAAGAAGAATCTCATACTTAGTATGACGACGCTCAAACGATTGCAAATGTTAGGTGCGATAATCTTATGGCGTGTCGAGAAACATTGCTTATCAAGACACCTAGTGAATGCATTGACGCAGCTGGAGGATCTTGTGAAGGAACGGAAGTATGCGGATATCGCGGAAACGCTGTCAGTACGTGCCACGATTTCACCTCACATGCTCCTTCTGATGGTGTATATTGCTTTCCTTGACAGGCAGTTAAGCAGATTTCGGCGTCATTCAAGGGCTATACTGCAGTACCGCATATCGCTCAAATTTGGAGACGCATCCAAGAGTTGCAGGGCCGAATCCGAACTCTGCTGGATGCAGACTTTGATGCCTTGTATGTTCACGTCATCTTCGACTAGGGTGTTGCGCTGACAGTTATATGTTGCTCAGCTACATGCAAGATACCTCGCGCCCGGGACAAATGGTCAAGCCCGCGCAGATCGCATCCGCCTGCTTAGTCGTCGATGTCTTAGGTCCCGATGTTCGCGCGCACTTCGTGGACCGTTATGTGACACTGGAGCTCAAGGATTATCGCCGCATCTTCCGGATTTCCCCTGCATCGACCGCTGGAAGCTCCAAAGCCGCTGCCACTTCGGAGGAGAATGAAGCGGCCGGTCTGGACAACATCAGCAGGCGGTTTGCCTGGTTTAGGCGATTGCTTGCAACTCATGATCAAGAGGTGGCAAGGGTATTTCCACCGGAATGGCATGTTGGGTGGGCATTGGTTACCAGATTCGCGGATATCACAAGGTGGGCTGTATACCTGTGGCCTTGAACTGCTCAGGATTGATGCTGATACGACGATCGTGATGTATCGGCAGGGACGACATGGCGACACTGCTTGCCAAGGGGGAAGCTTCCAAGTCGCTGCCTGTATCGCTTCTACTCGAGACGCTACAGCAGACATTGGAGTTCGAGGCCTCCATGGCAAAGAAGTATGCTACACCCGTGAGTGACCGTAATCTATACCGCGGCCGCCTCGCTCATCATGCGAAAATGCAGTTCGTCGACATCCTCAAGAGCTCATCTCCGGCTATGACGAAGCCCGTGATGCCCATTTCCACCGCTTGGGAGGCGCACCTCGGGGTATTCGTGGAAGCGCAGGATAAGCAAGTCACCCCCAGTCCATCTTCATTTCTGCTAAAGCTAATACTATGTACTATCCTAGGGCTCTTGCGGACATGCTGGCGCCTCATCGTGCATCCTTGAACAAGGGCCCTCCGCGATCTTCTTTGGATGCACCATCATCTGGAAGGCCGTCACTGGAGGATGCAGAGGAGACGGAGGCCCGCGTATTACCATCCTCCACCGAGCTATTCTACTTCTATGCACAGAGCCTTGAACAATGCGCCAAGTTATCTACCGGGCAACCATTATACGATCTGTGTCAGGTACACAAACGGTGGCTGAGGACTTATGCAGGTACGTACATACCAGATGTTGAATCCGAACTCACACCTGAGGTTTCGTTCATAGAGGATGTCTTGATTCCGACTATCAAACGGTAAGATTTCTTGCCATCGCTGAATCACGCCTAGAATCTCACTTGAAACCATATCAGCCCTTTGCCACAAACGAGAAGGTCACTAGATACGCGAATGGACGCGGAACAGCTTAAAACCGCGTGTGTCCTGATTAATACTGCCGATTATTGCCAGACAACTGCACTGGAGGTAAGCCTATCACAGCATTGTTCCTTAAATCAACGTCGAACCATGATCGCTTCTAGCTGGAGGAGAAGATCAAGGAAAAGATTCGGGACGATCTCAAAGAAAAGGTCAGCTTACAAGACGAACGCGACATATTCGTGGGGTACGAGCACCTTCCAGGCTCATAACAGAGAGTGTCTCACGTCTTCTTTGCCCTGCCCTCGCGGTGTAGAGTCATTTCCGCCACTATTGTGATTCAACTCCGGGAATTGGAAAACGCCTGCGAGGCTGCGTTCTCGGCCATGGCGCGCACGTCTTGGGGAACCATCAGCCAGGTCAGCGGACCTTCGGCATACGTGGCGGACCTCGAACATGCGATGGAGTCTGTCGCGGCCATCCTTGAACCCCGCGTAGAGCAAAAGAAGTACCTGAGGAATTTCTTCGACAAGGGCGCCAAGTGCGTACGATCTTGATTCGGGCTGTTAAAGCTGTCTAACATGGTCCCAGCCTGATACTGACCCGCTTCACGAATGCGCTCGTGAAGAGTCGACCGCTGAAGGAGATAGGAGCTGAGCAGGTGAGTGACTTGTCATCGCCTCCGTTGACGGCGGTTGATCGGACCTTTCAGAGCCTCATTGACCTTCAGGCGGTCAAGGCGGCATTGCTGAAGTTGCCCGGTGACCACGCGACTTCCATGTACGTCTCATAGCCCGAGGTATCCGCAGACATTCACCAATGTCTGTCGTGTAGCTACTCCAAGAACGTGACCAGGACCACGACGAACCTTGAGGCGTTACTGAAAGTCATCGTTACGTCGATCGTAAGCCCGTCTAGTGTTGACTACCTCGCTTCCATGCTCACGCGCGTTTTAGGATCCGGCCGAAGGTTTCATCCTCAACTACACCATCCAGATCGGCGACGACTCCTTCTCAAACTTTCAAAAGGCGAGCTTTTATTTTTTCCTGCGCCATTCGTCGCGCATTTTTTGTTTTTTACCGCAGCTCCTTATACCCAACCGACCGGTTTCTCCCGCAGGTCCTCGACCTCAAAGGGACGCCGAAGACGGACCAGAACCACCTGCTGGACAACTTCGTCGCGATCACGAGCACGATGCAGGACCTGCAGCCGACCTCGTTCCTGTCCGCGCTCGACATGAACCCGCCGTCGACGGTCTATCAGGGCTCTTCGCAGGCGGCCGCCCCGTCGTCGTCGATGACCCCTTCCGGCAGCCGGGTGAACCTCCCGGCGTTGTTGGCCGGGACCGGCGCGGGCGAGGGCATCCTGGCCGCGCTGGGCTCGCCGCCGCTGAGCGGCCCGCCGACGGGCGACGGCGTGGGAAGAGGCGAGGCGGCGCAGAAGCCGCAGGTGTTCCAGTCGTTGAAGGGCTTTATGCACTTTGGGCTGCGGAGGGATACGGCTCCCCCCTAAGGGGCGGGAGATGTGCGGACACACGCACTCTCTCTCGATCTCCCCTTGTATACGCCTTTTCTTTTTCGGGTCTCCTGGATCAATTAATCGAGGAATACGATGTTTTACGCCGCGGGATATTCGTTACATCATGCGTCGAATTTATGGGAGACCGTCGCCCCCGCAATGCGATTACATCGTCCGTTACGTTTACGGGCGCGCTTAGGTGGCCCGGGGTAGGCGCTCGATAGGAGCCGTTAAACCCATGCAGGAAGGGATGTCAGGTCATCATCATGCGGGCCCGCCGTCTCCCCCGGCGAGATCTTTCATCGCCTTTTGCACCTCGAGCCGCTCCATCACCGCCCTGTGGAGACTCGATTGCTGCCGGGCCGATGCTTTCGCTTTGGCTTTTGATTGCGATTGCGATTGCGATTGCGATGTCGGTAGGGATGATGGGTCCGTCGAGGGATCCGGTGGCGCCGCAGCTGACGGATCGGTGGGGTGATTCACGTGCGTCGCTGCCGTCGTTGATGATGATGACGACGACGTCGTCGTCAAGTGCGAGGGGACGATGATGGGCGTTTGGCGGGGCGGCGGGGGCCACTGGGAGGAAAAGAGGTTATGAGAATGATTTTATGTTTTTATTCATTGTTGGGAGAGGGGGGGACACTTGATAGGAGGAGGGGATACGTACGCCGCGATTGGGTTGATTGAAGTGGAGGGCGGCCCATGGAGGGCATTCCTTTTCCAGGTGCGTGATGTGGTCTTCGAGGTATCGCAGACGGTCCAGGAGAGATCGCGGCGGGGCGGGTACTGCGAAAAGAGGGAATCGCGTGAGATGGGAAAAGGCCGTGCGGAAGGGACGGGGGGCGGGCGGGCGTTTACCGTAGCGGACCGCGAAGTGGGCCTCGATGTTGCGCAGGCGCACGTCGAGGCCAGGGTGCCTTTGCGCGGTCGGTACGCCCGGGTGCGCGGCGGCGCCGGAGGAGGAGGCGGAGGCGGAGGGGGCGCCGGTGCCGGCTTTCACGGTGCGCCGCAGAGGCCCGTCCTCGTTCTTCGCGATGTCGTACTTCATCTGCACGTCGCGGTCGACGGGCTTGGCGTCCGTGCGCGCGCACGACGCCGGTCTTTCCGTGCCCGCGTCTCCGTCTTCGACGTTCAGGCGGCGTTTCTTCTCGGCGAGGGAGTGGAGGAACTCGGCGCGGTTGGAGGCGTCGTTCCGTGCCCGGTTGCGCGCGAGGAATTGGGCGATGGACCGGTTGATCTGCCTGAAAAAAAGACAGAGACGGTCTCGTCGATTGAGCGCACGGACCGAGGGAGCGGGTATGACTTTCGTTTTATACCTACGTCGGAGGTTGAGGAGGACGGCCACCGGAGAGATGGACGTGGTCCAGCTTGCGCTCGTCCAACGGTATTCGTGGTCCCTTCTCGTCCGAGCCGGTCAGTCCTCCTTTTTCATGCAGCAGCTGCGGCGCGTTTTCGAATATCAGTCACGTCGACGTGGTGGGGTCCAACGATGAGACACGGCGCGTTCACCTGAAGATGTTCGCGCAGCGTGTCGAGCGCGCTCGCGACGGTGGTCTGCTCGACGTCCGGGTTGAGCACGAGCATGTCGAGCTCGAACCCTTTCAAAGCCTGCGTCAGGCCAGCTTGTTCCAGAAAGGTTTTGATCGCCGTGTCCCAGCCTCGGCGGAACGGGACAGGAGGGGGAGACGGCGTTCTGCCTGGCGATCTCGCTTCACGTCGCGGAGTCCCGGCATCCTGACCTCGCCCGTGCGAGCCGGAAGGCTGGTACGCGGAGGACGACGAGGATTGTGCAGGCGCGTTGCCGCCGTTCGAGGGTGCTGCGAACGCTTGGGGCCGAGAGGGGTGATGAGGGGAGTAGTATGCTAATGAGGACGCGCTCGGTTGGGCTTGTGATGTCCCGTCGTTGCGGGCCCCGGGGCTCTGAGAAGGACCGGCGGCAGACGGTGGCGGCCCGTTCGCCATGGCCAACGACGACGAAGGGAAACAGACGCGACGTTCTCAGGCGATCGATCCACGCGCCCTCGTTTCGCGACTTCCTCCTCTCAGCTGCACCTGTTTGCCTCCAAGCTTAGCTTGAAGCTCGATCACCAGTGCACAGTACCCGACTGCGCGCCGACGGTCGTATCTGTTTTGACCGATGGCGAAGAAGAACACCAAGGACGAGGCGCCGAATCCGAACGCCGTCGCCAACCGCGACATCCTGCAGCGGCTCAACTTCCTCTACCAGGCCAGCGTCTACATGAACAGCATCCAGCCTCCCTCCGCCCACGCGGGCCCCTCTCAGAGTTCAATCAAGCCCGATGCGGCGGCCCCGGTCGCAGCGACGCCTGGAGAGGCTAGCGCGCCCTCACGCCCGGTCGCAACCAAGAAGCGGCGGCCGCGCCGGACGATCAGGACGACCGATCTGGCGCGGGAGTACGTGAAGGACATGAAGCTCGTCGGGCGCAAGACGACGGTCCGGCTGTACGTCTTTCGCAGCCGGATCTCCAAGGGACGATCCGACTTACACACACATCGTTTTTAGGGACCCGTCCGTGAAACGCACGATCTGCAAGGGCTGCAACCTCGTCCTTCTCCCTGGGACGACCGCGCGCGTGCGTATCCACGGTGCGTTTTCGTCCCTCGCCTTGTATATCATGCTCTAATGTGTACACCACATGCAACCTTTTGGGTTTTCGCCTCTATCTTTCGTTCGTTTCTAGCATCGTGCTCGCACGGGAACGCGATCGTATACACTTGCCTCTCCTGCCACATGCTCCGCCGGATACCCGCCCCGCCTACGCTCGACCCTCCAACAACAGCAACAACAACAACAACAGCGCTATCAGAAGCCGCTCCCGGCGCGGCCCATCACGAAGATCCCCCGCAGTCTATACATGACGTCGATCAGGCCAAAAACGACGCGGGCGTCGTCGTCGCCGTCGCGCCTTGCGCAGCCCCGGGCTCATCTATGAGCCACGCCGAGCGCGAGCGCGTGGGGACGATCCGCCGCCCGAGGGGCAAGAAGCCGCGCGCGGCGCGGCCGCCCCCCCTGTTCCAACGCGCGAACGCCGGGCACGTCGTCTTTCGCGGCAACGAGCCGATCACGGACCCGGACGCGAGCTATCCGTGGGCGTAAAGTCCATCACCTTGCACACACGAAGCGCACGAATACGTGCCCCCGCCCCCCTCCCCCCGCGCGCTCTCTCTCTCTCTATCATCCTTCTTAACAAACGGAGAGGGGAAAAAATAAAAACAACTGCCGCAGATATAAAGGACAGAAAAACGCGCTCGGCCAAAAAAAAACCGGGGTGGGGCTCGTCGTCTTCCTTATTTTCCTACTCCTTGCCGGCAACGATGTTGACGAGGATCTCCTGAACGCTCCGCCTCGTCCACCGGCTCAGGTCCGGCGGCGGCTGCGCGGCGGGGAACGCCAGGCTGGCGAGGACCTGCTCCTCCGGGCTCGCGCGCGCGCGCAGCCGGTGCGCGATCGCGAGCGGCACCGCGCTGCGCACGTCCGCCTCCGACGCATCCATCGCCCGCGCCGGGAGCGGGAGCGGGAGCGCGTCCCGGGACACCAGCGTGCGCGCCGCCGAGCTCTTCCCCGCCGATCGCCGGTCGGGATCGTGCACCGTCTGCGCGTCCTCCTCCTCCTCCTCCATCTCCATCTCCTCCTCCATCTTCTCCTCCACATCGTCCTCCTCCAGATCGTCCTCCTCGTCGTGTCCGTCGTGCGTGCGAGGGGAGGGATGGGGATGTCGAGGACGGATGCCGGTCGTGTCCCCGTCGAGGAGCCGCAGCGCGCGCACGACGTCCGCCGCGTCCTTGTGGGCGCGCACGGTGAGGAGCGCGCCGTCGAGCTCGGGGTGGTGTCGCGCGAGGGAGACGAGGTCGGCGAGGTAGAGGTCGAGCGTCGGGTGGACGCGCACGGAGGCGCGCAGCGTGCGCAGCGCGGCGAGATCGGCGTGCGAGATCGGCGGGCCGCTGCCGCCGGGGGAGGAGGAGGAGGGGGGATCGTCGTCGGGGGCGTGGGCGGCGCCCGAAATGGATACGTGCGCGCAGACGGAGAAGCGGTCGAGCTGCGGGCTGGCGTCAGCGGGGAAGAGGAGGAGGGAGGAAGAGGGAGGAGGGAGGGAGGAAGGCGGAGGAAAGAGGAGGAAGGAGGAGGAAAGGGCAACTCACGAGGCCGGGGTGGATCGCGGGCGGCTCGTGCGCGTCGTCTGGGCAGACGGACACCACCATGAAGCCCGGCGGGAGATCGCGCTGCGCGCCGTCGGGCGCGGCGAAATGGCCGTCGAGGAGGGTCTGGAAGAGGCACCGCTGCGCGGGCACGCCGACGTGCTCGAGGCCGGTGAGGACGAGCGCGTCCGGGACCGTCGTCGTCTCGGTGGGCTCGGCTGGCGCGCGGGGTATCACGGACGGCTCCGGGGGGGCGTGCGGGGGCGTCGGGCGGAGGGAGCCTTTGGTGGGGCCGTCGCGCGCCC
This sequence comes from Punctularia strigosozonata HHB-11173 SS5, assembly GCF_000264995.1. Classification (NCBI taxonomy): domain Eukaryota; kingdom Fungi; phylum Basidiomycota; class Agaricomycetes; order Corticiales; family Punctulariaceae; genus Punctularia; species Punctularia strigosozonata. The sequence continues at coordinate 943,322 of NW_006767435.1, forward strand.
GCGTGCCGATGCTGCTCGGGTGCGAGGAGGGCCGGCGGAGGGCGCGCGGAGGCGAGAGGAAGAGGGCGCGCAGGAGGTCGGCCGGGGCGAGCGCGTGCCGGAGCTTGAGTTTCTGGGTGCGCAGGCCGAAGACGGTGGCGAGGATCTGTAGATTAGACGGAGGCGCGGGGTCAGCAGCGTCCCCTGCGCGTTAACACGTTGACGATGGATTCTCTCGCGTCATCCGTCTGGACGGGTGGCGCAGGGGGGGGCGGTGCGTCAAGAAGTCAATTAAAACTTGGGAGGCGCGCCATCAATCGATAGTGGCTGGGTTGGCAGGGGTGGCGGACGTGCGGGAGGCGCAGGTCATAGGATACCAAACGCGTGCGCTGAGCGCTCGGAGGCACTGAACGGCTCGGATCAGGCGCCTCAGACGTCTCAATGTATCAAAGGGCGTTATGACACGATCTGGCAGGATGCAGTAATCCGGGGTGTGTATAGATGCAGGCCGCACCTGGCCAGCCCCACGCTCGGTCCGATGATGGCGAAACCGATACAGGGAACGCCGACGACGAAAGGCCGCAGCATCAAAAGCAGCTGGTATATCGAGAAAGATAATAGAGATGGGAGACTCACCGAAGAGGTTAATCGGGCTACGGAGCTGATATCGGCTGGGCGGGTACGGATCAGGAGATGTTTGTTGCCCGAGATCAGGCAGAGCAGCAGCGACTGGAGGATGACGGGGTCTTTGATGAGCGTCGGTGGGGCACCTAGGTCCTGCAGGCGCGATAGGAGCACCGCGAAGTAGCCGGACGCGCCGGGGTCGAAACCTGAGCCTGACATATTCGATGAGATGACCGTTAGTAGTATGGCGCCTATGCCTGTTTTCCTTTGTTAGCGTTTCAGGTGGATGCAGATCGGCGTGGGTGTGGACGCAGGGTGCGCGTGCAGAGAGGGCTGGCTGGCAACGGGCCCGCGTCAGACGTTGATGGGAGAAACCCCCCGTCTGGACCGAGGATCTGTGGTTTCTCGGTGAACCAGGTCAATGCCCCCTGGACGCCACTGGGAGGAGGATGTATATGATTGATTGGAGTATGGTATGCTAGTTGCCGTTCGGTTGCGCGATGGGATCTGGTCCCTGGGCAAGGCTGTCCCTTATGTCGACAGATTGCGCCGTCGCAGAGGGACCAGGCGACGAACACGAAAGGGAGGAAGGAAGCTCGTGCGGGCCAATGGCGCGGTCCGCTGGGCCGGACGTTCTCACGGGATAATATTGGCCGAATAATCGCGTCTTCACGTCCGCCCCCTGCACGAGGCTGCTCGCTGATGGAAGCCGGGCGCGGTAACTAGGCGTGCGGCGCTTCGGCGAGTCGAAGCACGCCCACCCTTGCCGCCGCTCAGACCGGAAATATGACCACAGAGATCCCGTACGTATAGATACCAGACGCTGCCTGGCTCTCATGATTGACAGAACCCCCATGCGCCTGCGCGCGTTACCCCCGGTTTGCGCGCTCCTTCATATACCGTTCTCCTGAGCCTTGCGTCGGGATCCCGATCTTCCGTCGCGCTTCTAGACGACTCGACTGCCCCCTTGCTTATCTCTGGCGTCGCAACGTCGACCAGTAACCACTCGATCGGCCACCAGAGCTCTGCTAGCCCCCTTGGACCGTCGTAGCTAGCGCGCTCTGCATGGCCGACGTTTATCGCGTTATCATCGACGATACATCTCCAGTCGTATATTACGCTCCCTTGGCGGAACCCCTCACCAACTCCGACCCGCTCACCGGATGGGTGCCCTTCTTCACCGACTCCGGCTTTCCGACCAGCGCCTCCCTCGGCGACGTCGGGAACGGCACGAGCTACCATGTCACCTCGCTCAGCGGCGCGCAGCTGTCCGTGCAATGGTTCGGTACGCGTCTCGCTCTCGACCCCGTTTCAGTCCCGAGATCTCAACCGGGTTTCCGTTCCGCGCTGGGTCTCGCGCGCGTGCAGGAACGGGCATCCAGCTTTTCGGCAACGCGACGGGTGCCTCTTACGACATCCTCGTCGACGGCAAAGCGAGCGTCGCCTTCTCCTCGTCTCTGGACGAGAACGTCCTCGCCGCCGTCGACGATCTCAAGCAGGGTAACCACACCATCTCGCTCGTCGCCCGCCCGGACACGAACACGACCGCCAGCTCGATCGCGTTCGACCGCGCGACCGCGACCATATCCGCCGAACGCGCCAAGTAAAGTAGTTTCGTGCCGCGTCGCCCTTCTCGCCGAGGCTGATATATTTCGTTTCTTCCCCCCCCCCCACCCCCGCGGTAGTTGCACTATCGACACCGCGCCCGTGGACGATCGCGACGTCGCGTTTCGCGGCGCGTGGTCTTTCACGTCCGACATCGCGATCGGGGGCAAGAACCAGTCGTTTCACGCGTCCAACTCGAGCGGCGACGACGCGACCTTCCGCTTCACCGGTGAGTGACGCGCGGCGCGATGTCGGTGTAAACCACCCCGCACAGCCTTTCTCACAAAAAAAAAAAATCCCCCCCTAACAGGATCCGCGGTGTACGTGTACGGCTTCCTCAGCGAACGCTCGGGCCCCTACAATGTCACGCTGGACGCGCTATCGGCGTCGTACGACGGCCAGTCGCCCTGGACCGAAGAGACGCTGCTGTTCCACGCCACCGGCCTCGACGACTCGCAAGCGCACAACCTGAAGATCGTGAACGCCGGCGACAGTATGCTAGCGATCGGCACTCTAGAGGTGGTCACAGTGACAGGCGGCGTATCGTATGCACCCACTTCCTCCTTATTTCACGCACAAAGACCGGTGTATTCACGGGACCCCACATAGGACGCACCCTCACTCGGGTCTGCCCCGAGGCACGATCGCCGCGCTCGCCGTCACAGGCGCCCTCGTCTTCCTCGCCCTCCTCGGCCTGCTCCTCTTCTTCCTCCTCCGGCGACGCCGCCGCCGAAAGTCGTCCTCTCCCGCCCTCCGCGGCTTCGCCCTCGGCCTGCCCGCCGTCGACCTCGCCTCCGACGACGGCCACGGCACCGCCCTCGCCGAGAAAGGCGACAGCACCCACGGGCGCGACGACCCGTCGCCCGTCGTGTTCGCGCCCGTCTTCGGCGTCGCGCAGCCGCCGATCGGGCCCGGCCGGCAGCGGCGACGGTCGCGCACGATTTCGTGGGCGGCGACGCCGCATCCGCACGATCGCCGCGGGAGCGGCTCGGCGCTCCTGGCGAACGTCGCCGGCGATCCCGGGTACGCGTCGACGGACACCAACGGCAACCGGCCGGCGAGCGCGCCGAGCATCGCGGACGACCTGCGGCGCATCGCGCGCGCGGAGGCGCTCTGTCTGCCCGGCGCCCAGGCCGCCACTTCCGGGGGAGAAGGAGGTGGTGGTCGAGGGGGAGGGGGAGGGGGCGAACCCGGAGCGACGCGCCGGCAGCGCGACAACGTACTCTCCTTCATCGACTTTGCGTCCTCGACGCCCTCCTCCATCCGGGCCGACAACTCCACCTCCGCGTCCTCCTCCCGCATGGACGACGGTGCCGCTGCTGCTGCACTGGGCGAGCCGCCCGGCACGGCGACGACGCAGCGGTTCAAGTCGTCCCCGGACCAGATCTCGCTCACGCTCCAGGGCCCGCGGCGGATCTCGACGACCGCGACGCACGCGCGCGGGGCGTCGGCCGCGTCCTCCGGCGGGGAGGAGGAGCGGGTCTCCCCGACGGAGAGCATGCCCGTCACCGTGTCCGACATCCAGTTCCGGCCCGCGGACGAGCTGTCGCAGTTCGATCCGGCGTCGAGGCGGGCGAGCGGCGAGCCTTCCCAGCAGCAGCAGCAGCACCCGCCGCACCCGCCGCTGCGCACGACGTCGTCGCCGTTCATTGTGCAGAGGATGCTGGGGATCGGGCCGGGCACCCCGCCGCTGCCGACAGTGACGGTCAGCACCCCGCCGCCTGCTGGTCCGCCGCCCCGGCCGTGGCCGATGTCTCCTCGCTCTCCCGGATCATCTCCTCCGCCTCCGCCTCGGGGTCCGCGATAGCGATCTCCCCCCTTCCCTTCTTGCCTGCGATGCGATGGCAAAACATTCGCACATCCCATCGCACCCCACATCCGCTTCCTTTCCGGCGTTGATTGGGTTCTGGAGCAGTGAAATGGCAGGCTACTGTTTTTTTTTTACTATCTTACAGCGCACATCCCCTTTCCCATTCTTAAACGACCATTTTTTTTTCTTCCTCGGTTTTCTTCCATCCATCGGGCGAATCGCATCACTGGCCAAAACAGGACCTCGAACTATATACTTCATCGCATTTTTTGACTTTTTTTCTTTCTGTACGGCTTTTTTCTCATCTTCGCATCAACGCGCGTTCCGTCCTCTCCTTGTAAAAACTCTGTGTACTTGTATGTTTGTTATGTTTAGGGATCGATCGGCTGTAGTGGGTCAGCCAAAAGCCCCGCGTGGAAGACAGACCATCGCATCGGCCCGGGTTGAACGTTGGTACTCCAAACGGGGAACGCGTTCCGGGAGCGGGTGGAACGGGGGGGGGGGCTGACTCCAGAGCCGCGAAAGTGGGTTTAGTCCGTTTCGCGCGTAAGAGATCCGACGGAGGCGCATGGGGAGGAGCAACGTTCGCGGTTGCAGGGAAACGTTAACCTCCCCTGATCTCCGGCCCATTGTTAGGCATAGCAGTCCACGTATTGCGCCCCCAGTGGTGGACGAAGCTTCATCTACGGCTCGTCTGCTGACTTCCCTTCTCGTCTGAGGACCGGGGTCAGCGGTTGCCCGGATCTACGAAGCCTGGTATGCGCAGCGCGATAAGACGGACCTGGGCACTCTCAGTGCCCTCCCGCCTTGAAATGACTCTGAAACGCTTCATATGCGGCCCTCGTGCGCTGATTGCGCTCGATGTGGGCGCGCGGAGATTGACAAGGTTTTCCGGAAGCCGGGGCGGGTTGCCACGGCGCAGGAACTTCCGCGTGCGAGAGGTATATATGGGACGCGCGCGAGCTTGTGATCACTATGACAGGGTAACAAAGAGGCGGTAGTTGATGAATTCATGATGCGTATATATATAAGCGCGGAAGAAGACCATAGCGCGCCTTCTCGTTGAGCACATACGATAGCAATGAGTCGAGATGCTTCGATCTAATGTCGGGCAGAGTCCGCAGTCTGGTAGAAACTGGGCGATTCAGTCATCGCCCCGTGTCGGCTCGCAAAAATGCTGCAGGAAAGTTTTCGTCGGTGCCGGACCATGCAGCAACGTACCTGGACTTACGTTGAGTCGCGACGCGTGGTGAGGACTGTGTAGCTGCGTCCGGCAATTCCAGCCATACCAACAGTTCTCTTGTATCGTCTTGCCTCCTGCATTGATGGTTGACATTAGCCAAAATCTCAGTGTCAGCTGCCAACAGCGATCCACTTACCCTCGATCTTTGCCGCCAAGCGCCATGACACTATGTGGTCCGCGATGAATCGTCTGATACACGGTGTACAGAGTGAATCGTCTTCCGCCCATTCATGCCCGTAATCCTGCGGCGTGTCGGTCTTGTGACGCATAACTCTGCAACGAAGCATATCTCTGATGATGTGCTCGTAGAGGAAGCCGCTGGTATTGCCCTGGATATCGGCTATGAAATCATTTCGTTCCGTAAGGTTCCGAGCCAAGCGACCGGGCAGCATGTCGAACAGCTGTCCCAAAGTAATTATACCCCTCAAAAGCTCATAGTCTAAGAGAGGTAGTTGAACTCAGATGCATTGCAATATCGATTTGTGGACGCACTTCCTTTGCACCACAAGTCTCCGGCTTCGTCTGCCGTTACCTGGCAACGGTTACCTATTCATGTTCGGTCGGGTATCTGATTGCTGTAGGAAAGGACTGAAATACGGACATGTTGCAGGATACGCTCGTTTTTCGAGCAATGCTGTCCGCCAATGTGTAGGACGAGTAGAACTGTTGTCGTCCCCGCCTGCTTCCATTCGCTGGGGGCGCTGGCGTTTCTCGTGTAGCTTCGATATCGTGGATGTGAGGAACGGGCGTGAAATTGGTGTCTCTACAAAATCTCCGACGAAGTCGTCCTCGTCCCATATGCTGCGATCCCTGTAGCATTGGCAGATCAATTTCGGACCAGCCGCCACGTTCATGTTTACTACTTCGTCTGTTGTATTCTCCTCAGCGCGATTTCAGGACGGAGGACTGGATATGATCACCAGAAGGTTCGGCGTTATGGATTGCGCCACCTGCCTTGATGGACCATACGATAGTTTCTCGCGCGAAGTGCACAGCGGCCTCGATCTCCTTCAGTTCCGCATCCGAGAAGGTGTTTAGATACTCCTGCTGATTTTGAGCCGTGTCGCTCGCTGGAGGGGCCATGTCCTCATCGTCCTCGCTATCGATCCCAAATGCAATACAGAAAATCCAGTATCTGTACATCGCACGATGGAATCGATGGGATTCGTTGGGATCGAGCTTGGTTTGCGATGTTGAGGGGTCCTTGTGTCTGCATGTACCATGCCCAGGCGTCGATCGCTCTTCGTGAACGAACTCATATGAGGCTAACGCACCTCCAGCTGAACAAGTCCTCGAGCTCATAGACGACCTTAGCATTCTTGACTAGGTCTTGTAGTTCATGTGTTTGTGGAGGTTCTTCCAACACGGAGTGCTCGTCGATCGGAACACCGGTATTCCTAGCGTCAACGTCGCCTTGCATCCGCACGAGGGCTAACGCTTGTGCAACAGCAGGCCCTGTCTGATTTACGGTGATGGAACGTTGGATGGACATTGGATGACGTTTGTAGACATTGTAAACGGCCTTGCATGAGAGTATGAACGAGACAAGGGTTTTGAATTCGTCAATTGTGGAGAGAATACTGTCGACAATATCGTCGTCGAGCGGGAAGCCGTTGTAGGCACGCATCATCGTAAGCTGGGAGTATGCAAATCGTATGAACCAACCCCCTTTTTATATACTCCGACGCGTCTGACGCGTTAAGATCACGTGTTGTCCTTGACTCATCGTGGTCGTCGCGTGTCGGGAGCGTCGGTGACCGTACAAGGCAATCCCGACCCTGAACATGAGTCAGGGCGGAGAGATTCGTTCTCGAAATAGCCATGCGCGCTTCGCCGACAACACCCCTTTTGGTATATGCCGACGAATCACCATACACACTCTGGGACTAATTCGGGTAGGGGGGTCTTAACCCTGCATTCGGGTCATACGACCTTCCGCTTTTCCATACGCTCGAACTCGTAACGAGATGACACGATACACCAATTTTGGCCGCAAACGTACCTATGTCGAAGCTGGCTTCGATAACGGGAGCATTCACAATGACCCGGCCTCGACCGCAGCTGATATCGAGACGCCCGAAGTGAGCAGCGGCACCACGGAATCCGCCACACTCAAGCCAAAGAGAAAGCGGGCCAAGAAAGCTGCATCTGCAAACGATGCGCATGATGGTTCCCGAGAAACAGCGGAGGGTCATCCAGACCGTGGGGATCCGATCCAAACAACGGGCGAAGCCAGTAATGTCGAGGCGCCCAAGAAAAAGTCGGCCCACGCCGCGAAGAAGCTGCAGAGGCTGAAGGCCAAGAAGAAGGCGCAGAAAGGTGAGTTTCTTCATCTCACCCGACTTCGAACTCTTGGTGGGTTGCTCATGCGGTTCTGGACTTACCAGACGCGAATGCCCGCAAAGAATCGTCGGAGAGTAGACGACTGAAGCGGATCGCGGAAAAGAATGCAGCATTGACTTGCTTTGCGTGCCGAGAAAGAGGCCACGCTGCAGCGGATTGTCCCAAGGCAGGAGAGTCATCTACTTCACAAGGAGCTACGACGGGAATATGCTATCGGTACGCCAATTGTTTCCAAAACTTGCCCTAAACACGATATCACAACTAACTAACGAATGGGTAGATGCGGGTCCTCTCGACATACGCTCTCAAGATGCAGGAAAACAGCCGACCCAGAGAATCCGCTCCCATTCGCCTCATGTTTCGTTTGCTCCGGAAAGGGCCATCTCGCCTCCACCTGCCCATCGAACGCCGAGAAGGGCATATATCCCAACGGAGGGTGTTGCAAGTTGTGCAGCCAGAAGACTCATCTCGCCAGGGACTGTCCCTTGAGGAAAGCCATAGCAGGTGACACGGAATCGCCGGTGTCTATGTAAACTCGATTGACTGACGTCAGTATGCAGATGGCGATCAAACGAAGAGAGCGCTCATGGTTGGCACTGGTAAAGGTGCGGGAGCGGACGAAGATGACTTCCTCGCGTTACGAGCGGTCGATATCGAAGTCGATCGAGAGGAGAAAGCACGGCTGAAGGCGGTCAAGCGGAAGCTGACTACCCAAACGACAGCTCATCCCCAAGACACTGTAGTGCCGGATGCGACTCTTTTTGTCGGTGGGAAAGACCCTTCCAAGTTATCGATTACTTCGGTGCGGTCCCACCACTCTGGCTTAAGTGGTGCCAGGTTGGAGAAGGTGACGACGAAACCCAAGAAGGTGGTCTACTTTTGACGTTTGTCTTGGCGAGAGGAGTTCAGATCATTTGCTTGGGACCGAGCGAAATGCTCGGATAGGCCGCGTCTGAGGAATGGATGCATGGGGCCGTTGTAGCGCAAAACGGTGACTATCTCGGACTATCCTTGTACTACGTACGGACATGAGCCAACTTTGTCGTCAGGGGTTATAGCAAGCCTTACAGGGAGATCTCCTGTCTCATCGAAGTCGAGGACGTCAATCGATATCATGAGTCGAGTCACGGCAAAGCCCGGTGTCTTCTGCGGCGCATATGCCCATAATCATCCACCTCAGACTGGTCCTCTGCGGCCAACCATTCATCAAGTTCATGAGGGTGAACCATCCGCCTGAAGTTCCCTTGCTCAGCGCCTGACTCAGACAAGACGGGTAGCGACGCGATGGCGGCACAGCAGGTTGAACTGGCATACGAAGATCATCCATCGTTTACTTGCCATTGTTCAGCCGTCATCGTCAGTCGTCGTTTCAAGCGTGTCAATTCCATTTAGCTGAGATCACGGCGTTGATGTGCATCTTTCTATCGACCTCCTGACGCTCCCCGGCTTCTGTCGCTTCGATATACGTGCCTGAACGCCTTGCCAGGCTCTTCAAGATGAGCTGGTTAGTAAGGCCTTCTCCGGACGCGACGGGCGGGGATACTTGGTATACTCGACCAGCAACCTCCGAATGGGGAAAAAGGAGGATAGGAGGTTGATGTACGTACCTCATTGCTCCCGTTTACCCCATTCCATCATTGAAGACTGTATGCGACGTCAGGACCGGGGTGCACACCGTTGCAGATGTCTATTGTATAGGCTGCAACGCACGCATGGGATGGTATTATGTGAAGGCGGCAGAATTATCGCAGAAGTACAAAGAGGGTGAATCTTCCGCCTGATTGTGCGCAAGAGCTGATTTCATTGGAAACATCGTGCCAGGGAAATATCTTCTAGAACGCGAGAAGCTTATCAAGGAAAACGGCTGGAAACTCAATATTTAGTCCACGATAATACACACATTTGCCTCATATGGATGGTATGGATATCGCCTGGGAGCGCGGAGACTTGGCTTCAGGGCTCCACGAAGATGTTCGTATAGGTATAGGATGCAAAGACGCATTGCGCTGGAGACGCGTTTTCTCCCAAGGCCCCTTGGTCCTTCATCCTTCAGCCTTCTATTCTGATGATGAACACGACAGGTGAGTTTCAACAGAGGAAGAACTATGGTGGTACTTGCCTGTGTGCTCTTTGTTCGTCGACGAGCCGCTCCACTGCGCGCCCGATACCCTCCGCTCAGCCTGATCGCCTAGACCATAACATTGCCACCCCGATGGAAGTCTGCCTGATGCGAGGTTTACTTAGATTATAACACTGTCGTGTACTTCAAGTCTTTGTTTTATGGAGAACGCCGAGTTGAGAGCTGAGCCAGCGGATACTGTCCAGTACAACTACGGTTGTTGCCGCAAACGATAAACTGGATGCTTTTCCCCGATGCCAAGTGCAACGCCGCAATGGATTCGAATCCGTACGGGAACTGCGTGATCATCGTCGCCGGAGGAGGGAGAAGGTCGAGGGCACAGCTTGACTACGTACTCGACCGCCAATCCCAATCTCCCTCCTCATGCAGGCCGCGATAGCTTTGAACCCTCTTTGATATCCCGACTGCCGATGCACATACACAACCAGTTTCAAGTGACCGTGTATGCCGAGATTGAGGGGTGCTGGTATGATAACCGAACACTAACCCCCAGGAGATATTAGGCATGACGAGCTCGCCATCAGCTGTAGTCAGCACGCGCCTTCTGCCACTCGCGTGCGACGACTGCTACTGGAACCCTCGACGTCTCGCATGGCCAGGTGGCCCGACCACAGACGGTGCTGAATCAGCGCACGATATTATGTCGAGGCACATCGCACCGATCGACTTGATCTCCTTGGGGAAACCAGTGTTGCTCTGTTCATCCGAGGACGCGAAGCGACGCGCTTCTGCGACGATCTGCTTGCTCAGCGGCCTCCATGCTGAGTAGCATCGCGACTGGTACAATGTCTACACCCGAGTTGTCCGGGAGAGGGATGGGCGAAGGAGTATAAAACCCGGTCGAAATGTTGCTGAGCTCTTCAGAACATTCAGCTCAATCGACTCCCGCAGCAAATCACCAGCATCCACTCGCACGCCAGACGCCAAACATGTCTTCTACATCCCAGCCCCGCGTTTGGTTCAGTGAGTCCTTCGATGCGCGTATATATTCCGGCTAACTTGCACGCATATAGTCACCGGTGCATCCGCCGGTTTCGGGTTGGCGGTCACCAAGCACGTCCTTGAGGCCGGCGACATCGCCGTCGCCACCCTCCGCAAGCCCTCTGACATCTCCGAGCTCGCCTCCAAGTACCCGTCCTCGCGCCTGCTCGTCCTCCCTCTCGACGTCACCAAGCCCGAACAGGTCAGCGCCGCGTTCGCTCGCACTCGCGAGGCCTTCGGCCGGATCGATGTCGTGTACAACAACGCCGGCGTGTGGATGCGTGCCGAGGTTGAGGGCACGACGGAGGAGGAGGCACGCAGGCAGTTCGAGATCAACTACTGGGGCGCGCTCCGCGTAAGTATCGAGGCGGTCAAGTTCTTCCGCGAGGTGAACCCCAAGGGCCTTGGTGGACGCCTGCTCCAGGTCTCGTCCGTTGTGGGTGTCAACCCCTGGCCGCTTACGGGCCCCTATGCTACTACCAAGTTCGGTGAGCATATCGCCGGTTCGAGTGGCGGCCCGATATCTGACGCATGGAGCAGCCTTGGAAGGTATCACTGATGCCTTGAGGAAAGAGCTCGACCCTGCCTGGAACATTAAGGTCGGTCCGGCGAGCTTGCCACTAGCAGCAGCGTGTACTTACGGGTTTACCCTCCAGGTGACCATCATCGAGCCTGGGATGTTCGGCACGCGCCTCCTGGTGGACGGCACTGGCGAGCCGAAGCCCATCCATCCCGCATACAATACCTCCACGAGCCCGACTAAGGCCTTACGCGACATGATTGCGGCGAACAGCCCCCTCTTGGGTTCTCCACAGGACGTGACGAAGGGTGCGCGGGAGATCTACAGGCTTGCCGGGTTGGAGAGCCCGCCCGAGCGCCTGCCCCTCGGCAAGGATTCCGTCGCGGCGATCCGCGACAAGCTCGAGTCGCAGCTGAAGGAGCTTGCAGCGTACGAGAGCTGGTCTAGCGACCTTGCTTAGGGAAATCAGGCCTGTACATGATCGCCCCGTTGCATTGCTATATTCAACACAGCTGCATGGAGCATATCATTTACTTGCATCTCTTATATTGTAATGATAGATTGGTGTGAACTGGAAATGGGTATTCGATAACAATTGGGTCCATGTGTGATCACATCCGCGACTTTCGTTTGTTCTCTCGGGGCCTCGCATCGCGTGACTGTCTGCATTATCTCTCGTCCTCGAGAGAGACGCGAACAGGAGGTAGGGAGCAAGGAATAATCACGGTATGCCCAAATTGACAGGAAAGCAAGCTTTCAAGTCGTTTCCAAGACCGGAGAACGGTATATGAACAAACAAGTAATACTGGCCGCACCAATACGCAGTCAGTCCGGCACGATCGTGATAACGAAGGGATAAATGCCACGCACTGGAGCTGAATCCCGCGCGATTTTCTCGGTCAGGGCGATGCGAGGAACCGAAAGGCGTAGTGTCGCTGCGTAATGCACACATTGGACGCAACGCTTAGCTCCTGCGCCTGCGCGTTCCGCGTCTTCGCGCGGCGTAGATAGTGTCTCCATCCCGCGAATGGTCGCTGACGAGTCACAGGGAAGCACGGGTGGTTCCCACACGGGCCCGTCGACATGCATGTCTCGAGGACGAACGGTGGATCGTACGTCCCCAGGTCGGATGGGTAGCGTGACCCGCCATTCGCAGTCGGAGGCCTGCACGCTCACGGCACGGACGAGTCGGATGGCGATCGCGGTTGCGGAGGTCGGAGGTGCAGGCAACGTCTTCAACAGTTTGTCACCACCATCGTGGATATCGCGCACATCGAGGAATTCCGTGCGCGTCGTGATGCTGAGCATCAGCTGGATGTCTGTTGCCATGGGAAGCGAAGGGAGATTTGGGAGCCGAAGCTAGTTATTGCAACAAGTCAGCATATTCATGATCAATCGAGAGGTGCCGGTATACCTGTCCTTACTTCGATATGTGCACGGGAATTTAAGCCCTTGCGCCAGGGAAATGGCCACGTTCGAGTTGGAATGTCCTTCGATCGGATGTAAGTTCGCCACGGAGCTACTCCTGGAGATCGCTGTGACGCAGCTTCCGAAGCCGAGAGCGGCGCTACGTGCGGAACAACTTCAACGGGATGGCGTTCGATGTGACGGCGTACGGAGGAGAAACAAGTGTGAGCGCGATCCGTCCACGCGCACTCCAGCTCGAGATAGTACCGTATGACATCGGCGTGGGGGTCTCTACTTGGCGGCGACGTGGGGGGAGCATAGGGAGGGATCAAGAGCCCCATCGCACAATGCATCCCCCTAATGTTGTACTTCCGCATATGTGCGAGGTCCTCGGCGTCGCGTTCGGAGTCCCATATGACGCGCTTGAAACAAACGAATAGTTGCGACTCGGACACGACGCGGAACCCAGGAGACGTGCTGTCTGTATGTTTGACGGTCCTGCTGCCATTCGATCAGTATAGGGCGCGAAGAACGGAATGCGTCGCGGGTGTCACTTGCGTGAAGGTGATGCGTTCGCCAATCAATCTAAGCACAATGGGCCCGACGCCGTCATTCTGAAAGCGCCAAAGGTCAATGATAGCCGTTATTGGGAGTATGTCTGCCGGTCGTTTGGTGTAGAAAAGTTCGTAACGAAGTGTTCCAAGGGGCGTGTTCTCGCTCTCCAGCATCGTGGGGGCCAGGGGATCCAGAGTAAGAGGATCGTTTCGTTCACTTCAGGTCGAAGATATCATATTTGTACCAGTCGCCGGGCGCTCAAGCGCTCAAGGAGTGTTGCGTTTGCGATGATCTGATCTAGGTTTCCGGCACCGAGATGGTATGTATAGCATGCGTTGATGTCGGAGAGAGAGGATCAACCCGTTGGAGGTGCGCCTTTGCGATCATCCTACCTACCTACCTACCTACATCCCTAAGCCTTGTACATGCCATTGAGACGAAATTTCAATGGCCATCGGATACCGGGTTCTAGAGTTTGACGCCAACCGATGTTCCGCGCGTGCGACGTGGACGACGGCAAACCTAGAAACAAACCGCCTCCATGCGTAGCTAGTACCGTATGAATCATGATCAACGATCAGTTAACCGCGAGGAATGTACAGGTCATGCTATTATTTCCCGGTCCTTATTCCAGTTTCCAAGTATATCTAGATGATGCGAGAGGACTATTCGACATGCAGACATGCAGCAAACAAAAAAGAAAGGGAAAAAAAGGGGGGGAATGAATGAAGGGTCATAGAGGGAAAAGAAAGGGGGATATGCCAGATAGGGAAAGAAGGGGAATGCGTTTACGGGTCAATATCGATGCAAAGGCGGGCTGGAAGGCGTGATATGGGTCAATTAGCTGGCAGCAAGCGAGCGGCGCGGAGGACTACAGTACGTAGTAATAATGCGAATCGTGGGTTTCGAATGGTCCGTTGGGTGTGGGCCGGGCGTTCGTGGGGTGTCGGAGGCGGAAGGGATGAACGGGCGGGGCTACACAACATGCAGGAAGATGACGCTTCGTGAAACAAGGATGGAGGAATGACGGGTCTGTTCCAATGAGTGGATGGGATAAATGAGAGAGATCCAATGCGAGGTAGTGAGAGATGGGGGCAGCGTCCATGGGGAGGGAAAGCGGGTTGCGGGAGGCGAACAGCGCCAGAAACCCGCAACGCCGGCATCATCCTGCTTTTATAGCCCCTCTTTCGCGTGCGAGTTCGTATCAAGAGAAGAGACAAGGAACCGTTCGCCAACCTTCGTCAAATCCGTCCACCCGGGTCGAGCGGGCCTAACGGCCCATACCTGCCCCTCTGGTCGCCTTCACCCCTTCCGCCACTCCGTTTCCGCGCATGCGTATTCGAGTATTGCGACCCGCTGCTCATTCCGTGCGGTCCTGGCGTCGTCGGCGATGCCCCATCACGCGACAGCGGCGTATACTGCGGTTGCGAGTCGCTCAGTTGAAACCTCGCCGGGCCAGGCGGGGCGCGCATCGACTGCTGTTGCGGCGGCATCTGCTGCTGGGGCCTCCCAGGCCCGGTCCGTTGCGGCGGATCGTCAAAACCCATCTCCAACATCGCCTCCAGGTCCCTCGCGCCGAGCGTCTTTCCGGCCTCCGACGGTTGATGCTGATACAGCCCGAGGGGCGGAGCCGGGTACGCGGTGCTGTTCTCGTTATAGCCGCCGATCTGGCCGCCCCACTGATCCTCCTCCGCCGAGCTCGCGAGCGACATCGTGTCCGAGCCGTCGTATGTCGACGTCCGTGTCGACGAGGGCACGACCAACCCGCCGTCCGCGTCGTATCCGTTCGGGAATGCGCGCTCGAGCTCGCGCTTGCGGCGCTCCTGTCGCTTAAGCTTGCGTAACCGGGACCGTTCCCAGTCTTCCCAGCGCCGGAGCGGGACGGAGGAACCGTCGAACGTACCCCCGCCTTCTCCGTGCGCTTCGCCCTTGGCCTCGCCTTCTACTTTCCTACAATCAATCATGTCAATGGACTCGGCCCCCACACGAAAAGAAGAAGATCTCACCTCGTCTCTCCCCACGAGAAATCGTCGAAATGCCAGAACGCGTACACCGGCAACACAAAGTTCCAAACCGGGAGCGCCATGAGGTACACCAACATCCAGAACACGTACACCACCTTCCTCGTCGTAATCAAGATCAACACCGCGGGTAAACCAAGCACCGCGACGAGGAGCACGAGCGGGATCGCCTCGTCGAACGACTTGGGCGGGCTCAGCGCGGAGGACACGATGAGGATATACGTCAGCACGATCGCGACAGGGAGCACGACGGTACCAAGCAGGTCCATGAACACGACGAACTGCATGCTGAAGCAGAACGTGCCGCACAGGTTCCGGACGAGGACGAGCTCCATCAGGTTGTGGATCGTCGAGTTGATCCACCGCCGACGCTGGGAGAGCAGGATGCTGAACGTGTCGGGCACGACCGTCCGGCAGCGCGCCTGCGGGAGGAACATCATCTTCCGGTTCGGGAACGTCCGGATGAGAAGCGTCGTCAGGAACCGATCTTCGCCGAGCAGGAGTAGGTTCTTCTGGTGCAGCGTCGTCACTTCCGACTGCGAGTATTGATTCACAATCTCGGGCTTGACGATCAGCGGCACCCAGTCATCGCCCGTGCTCTTCCGCGCCTTGAGCCTGAACATGGAGAAACATCCGGGAAGACACGAGACACCACCGAACACGGACTCGAACGCCTTCGCCATGTGATGCGAGATGAAGTACTCGAACACCTGGATCGCGGTGACCCACGAATCGCGCTTGTTCGCTATTCGAGTCTCGCCGCAGACGCCCATGATCATCGGGTCGTGGTGCATGCAGTTGACGAGGTATTTGAGCGACTCGGGGAAGACCTTCGTATCAGCGTCGACCTGCACGGATGTCCATCAGTTCGTCCTCATACAGATGAAGCCTGACTAAATGCGCTCACCATCAAGCAAACCTCAAAGAAGTCCGGCGTGACGCCCATGAGCACGTGTATCTTCCTGAACAGATCGTAGTCGAGAGGCGTCATCCGGTCGTTGTACGTCACGCGCGAGAAGAAATTCATGAGGATGAGTTGCGAGTCGCGTTTGCCACGGTTGCCCGGCTTCTTGTCCGTCGCCGCCTCCTGCTCCGTGCCGCACTTGACCACGATGATCGTCGGTGTCCTCCGTCCAGCAGCAGCTACAAAACGTGCGGTCGTCAGCACCGGTGTGCATGGAAAAACGAAATATGCGGGGAATATATGCGGGGAAAAAGGATACTCACTGTAGTGCCCTGCATACACCATCGCCCTGTTCTCCTTCTTCTTCCCGCTCCCAACCGCGAAGTAGCTCATCGGCGTGGGGTTTCCGAATCGCGGATCGGCGTCGAGGAGGCCGACGCAGATATCGGGCGTACTCCGCTTCTCGCCCGCACCGGTGATCATCCCGTCCGCGACGACGAAGATGAGCTTGCGCGCGTCCGAGTACGTCGTCGCGCTGACCGAGTCGAGCGTCGCGCGCATCGACTCCTCGCCCTCGGAGTAGGCCGTCACGAGGCACACCGCGAACAGCTCGGCGCCGATCTGGGCGAGCGACATCACCGGGGCCGGCGCGTCGTTCGCGCCGTTGACGAGGGTCGACGTCGACGACGCGAGAGAGCGCGGCGCGCCCGGTCTGTTGGAGGACCCCTTGGTGATCTTCTTCGTCCCGGCCGGCCCGGCCCAGGGCGCGGTGCCGTGGCGGCTGTCGACGGCGACGTTCGCGCCCTCGGGCATGACGGCGGGGCTGACCGCCTGGCGCCGGAGCTCGCGCGTGTCGACGGGGCCGGCGAGGCGCTCGGAGAGGAACCAGTTGAAGACGCAGGCCATGGCGAAGCGGATGAGGATGAGGGCCATGATGACGATCAGGCCGGCGTAGAGCACGAGCTGGGCGACGAAGCAGCCCGGGGTGACCTTGTCGATGTTGCCGGCGTAGTAGCGCTGTTGGAGGCAGGGCACGGCGGCGCGCAGCGCGGCCGAGTTGTAGAAGAGGCGCGTGCCGTCTTTGCCGTGTTTACCGTTGCCGGTTTTGAGCACGGTGCGGAGCGCGGCGTCGACGGCGTCGCCCGAGATGGCGTTTGGGTGGAGGGAGAGGTAGGGGGAGAGGTTGAGGACGGCGCCGTCGAGCACGAGGTAGGAGGAGAGAGCGGCGACTTGGTCCCAGTCGTAGCCGACGACGAGCGAGGTGTTGACGAGCCCAAGAGTGGTAAACGTCGAGGAGGCATTGAGGGCGGGTAAGGTACATTTCGTGACGCTGTTGCAGGGCTCGTCGACGGCGATGCGGTAGTTGAGCCCGCCGCACTTGCTGAACTGCTTCGCGTCCCGGGTGAAGAGGGTCGTGATGTCCTGCCCGGCCTGTTTCTGCGCGAGCTGGATGAAATTGACGTCGGCGGTCGATTTGGAGTTGGAAACGTTGAATTGCCAGCCGGCGACGCCGAGCGTGCCCGAGGTGGACCCTAGCCTTGAGAAGTGGGAGGTGTGGCCGGAACCGGCGGTCGTCTGTGGGCAGAGCACCTTCTGGAGGCCGACGGTTGCGAAACCGACGACGGCGCACATGACGGCGATGATAATGCAGAGCGCCATCTTCTCGCGCCAGGCATGGATCGCGTTCTTGTCCTTGAGGCCGCCGACGCTCTGAAGAAGGAAGGAGGGCGCCCAAAAAGTGATGACGATGGTGAAGAGGCGCCAGGCATCGAACCCGCCTTCGTCACCGGCTTGCACGAGTGGAGTGCCGAGGACGGGTGATGCGGTGGAGACGGCGGTGGTGGGCGCTATCAGCGGTGGTGGTGCGACGCCTCGTTCGGGGCGGGTGAGCGTCTTCGCACGCCGGACGGTTGCGCCTCTTGCGGGGGCGGGCCCGGGGGCGCGGGTCGTCGGGCGGGGGACGTCGGCCGAGTCGTAGCGAACGGCGGCCGACATGGCGGCGGAGTCGTGAGGAAAGAGTGTGTTGAGCACGCACGCGCGCTGTGCGAGGGAGGGGAACGGCGGGCGGGCGGGCGACGAAGATGGGAAGGAGTGAGACTTGTGAGCTGGGGTAGCGATGGGGGCGATCGCAACGGCGAGCAGCCAATGAACGCACGTGGGGGTCCGCGAGACCTCGTGCGCTCATACGGCGCACGTACGATGACAGCTCGCCGGCGACGTCTGCCACGGCGTACGCGGACTGACTTGTACGTTCGCTATGGTCGAAGTGCGAAATAATCATCCTGGCTTCTTCGCGAGGCGCGGCGGCGCGGGCGTCGGTGCCCGTAGTGCGACAAGCTCGGGGGTTCGCTTGGCCCATTCGGTGCGCGCACTCTGCCCGGATATGGTATAAGCCGTCGGTGACCACCCCCGGATCTCTTTTCTCCGGATTTCCAGTTTTCTGGCCGACGCCCGAATTCAAAGCCCGCCCCGCTCCACAACACGGACCTGCCCTCGTCCTCGTTGTGCATCACAGCGACCAGCTCACCGTGCAAGACGCGCGAGGTCAACAAACCAAGACGACCACACGGAACTGCGCAACGGGCGCATCAGACCCGCGGGCCCGTATCAGTCGTTTCTCCGCTGATCATTTCGTCCCCTCAACGAGGCCACTCTCTTTTGATCCACCTGTCCTTTACCTTTACAACCAACGACGACGAGAAACGAAGATGCTCTCTGTGATTGACGTGCCGCCTATCCCGCTCCCGCGTCAGCTTGCCCTGGACCCGCCCCCGCTCCCGGTACACAACGCACACGCACGGACGGTGCATCAGACCAAGCCTACTGTCGAACGTGAACCTCCAGCCCCGCCCACACCGGAAGAGCGCCTCGCGCGCACGCTTGGCCCGCTCGCGTCGCAGCACCACCGCTCCGAATATGCGCGGTTGAAGCACGGTCCGCGCGGCGCGCCGTACGCCTACGTCCCGCTCGCGCTCGCGTATCCGCATCACCACGCGCACCTCCTCCACCGCCAACGGCTCTCCGCGGCGCAAGGCATTACCCTCAGCGCGACAAGTTCGTCAACTCCGGACGTGCCATGCCCCACATATCTCTCAGGACCCGCCGCATCTGAAGCCGCAGACGACCAATCCCAGCTACCGCCCGTCGAAGAAGCCCTCGAGGCGGCCATAATGGCCGCGATCGACGCGCCCCTCGACGCGCCCGCACCCGCTCCTCTACCGATACGTCCATCAGGCGACCGCCGGATTAAAACGAGCGAAACGCACCCCATCCACGTCTCGCCGCTCATCCCACCCGAGCTCCTCGCCCTCCTCTCCACCCACCTCTCTCCCGCCTCTCCTCATCCTTCACCTCTGCAAGCGTCTCAGCAGCCGCCGACGATATTCACCGTCCCCGCATCGTACACCCTCGACCGCCTCGCCTTCTCAGCACACCTCCCCCCGCCCCCACCGGCGCATATATCCACATATAGCGCGCTCCCGTCTCGGGCGCGCTCGCCCCCACCCGCGAACAGACCGCCGACGCGCACGGGGTCAGGCGGCGGCCTCGGCACCTTTGCCTTCTTCTCCAAACGCCCGCCGTTGAAACCGTTCCCCTACCCGCAGCAGGAGCAACAGGAAGAAGTCGAGAAGACCAGAACGGCGCCGTCGCAGCCGCTCTTGCACGTCCCCCGCCCGCCGATCGGCAACCTGCTGCTTTCGTCCTGCCCGGGCAAAAAACGTAACGTTTTTCTTTTCCCCTCTTCCACGCCTTTCCAAACGAGACCTCACGATATCGCGTTTTGTTTTTGGTCGTTAGTGCGCCTCAACCCCACCCCGCCGCCCGAGTCCAACGCCCAAGGACAAGAACAAGGGCAGGGGCAGGGACAAGGACAAGGACAGCGTCCGGCCGTGCGCCGCTCGGTCCGAGCCGACCTCGCGCGTATCCGCGCCCTCGGCGTCGGCTGTGTCGTGTGTCTGCTCGACGACGCCGAGCTCGCGTTCCTCGGCGCGCCGTGGGAGGAGTACGCGCAGGCGGCGAGGGAGGTCGGCGTGGACGTCGTGCGCGTGCCGACGCCCGAGGGGCTCGGCCCGCTCGCTTTGGGCTCGTCGGCGTCAGCATCTCCATCGGACGAGACGGACGGAGAGGAGGAGAGGGGGGAGGGGGGAGAGGAGCCGACGGTAGCCGGCCTCGACGCCTGCCTCGACGCGATCATCGCGCGCTACACGCGCCGCAGCGTGCCCGTCCTCGTACACTGCCGCGGCGGCGTCGGCCGCGCGGGCGTGCTCGCCGCGTGCTGGGCGATCAAGCTCGGCCTGCTCGGCTGGCTCGACCCGCCCACGCCGTGTCCCACCTCGCCGCCCCGGAACAAGCGCAAGCATAGCGCGACGTTCGCGTTCGCGTTTCCCGAGAAGCCGGAGGACGAGAAGCCGAGGAAGAGGCGGGAAGAGGAGGAGAGCGGGGTGCGGATCGATACGCTCAGGCTCGTCGAGCGCGCGATCGCGCTCGTGAGGCGGAGGAGGAGCGTGAAGGCCGTCGAGACGTACGAGCAGGTCCGGTTCTTGGTAGAGTACGTGGAATATTTGCGGACGAAGGCCGGAGGAGCATGAGGCTGGTTACCCTCCGAGGGTTTCAAGCCTCGTTTGATTAAGACTTTGGCGAGCTTTAAGCTCGGTCTCACTCACTGTGGATCCATGTGGAGTATCTTGTCGTTTATTCGTGTTCAGGGCTCTTTATGCTTAACCCTATTGTTACCTTCGATAAGTACCTTTAGTGTAGCGCCGTACATATCTCCGTCTTTCTCTCTTGTTGTTATCCTGCGTCGAGTTGGACGATCATGACGATTCGTCAATCAAGGTGGCACAGCCATCATTGGTGGCGGTGCCCGGCATCCACGCAAGATGCCGAGATCTGGCCGTCCCGATGGAACCGGTAGCATTGTTTCACGCTGCTCCTCAAGGCGTACGACCGACTGTACAGCTGTTGCCCACCCACTCGTCCTCCAGGTTGAGCGACGCCTCCCATCACATCCGCTATAGCGCAACAACGGCTTTCGAACTGTACGATCCTGTGAGGTTATCCGTTGCAGCGGCCTTGAAGGGGTATAACCAATGAACGTGCGGACAATGGAAACGGTCGGTACTCTTTTCACACCCACCCTCTCATCGTCTTCCTTATCCTTTCGCAGATACACCTCGAAGACCTCACGAAAACGGTTCCGGGCTCCAGACGTATGATCTCGCTCGAAGACGCAAAGCCCACGCCGGACGGTGCGGCCGTCGTAGCGTCCAGCACCCCCTTTGTTCCCCCGCCCACGATCTCGACAATGGCGCCAGATGCGCGTGTTACTTCTACATCTACGTACAGACGCAAACCGCGCGTGACGTACCGCTCGCCCTCGGCGACGTACCAGCCCGGCCCGCGCGTCGAAGGCCAGCTCCCGCCCAACTTCGGCTACCCGCCGCCCCGCCGACCTCGCTCGCCGCCGCGACCGCTCTACCCCACCTCCTTGCCCTCCGACGCTACATCGTCCGCTTCCGGCAGCAACAGCACGGGCTCGACCAAGCTGCCCTTCGCCGAGCTCCGGGCCACGATCGCGTCCGAGGCGGCGAAGGGCGGCGACAGGTACCGCAAAGTGCTCCACGCTCGCGCGCAGACGTCCGCCGCGCGCGCGCACTCGCTGTACCACCCCGCGGGCCGCCTCGCGCTCTCGCTCCCGCCTCTGGAGCCCGCGTCGCTCGCGGGCGCTGCGGACTACTCGACGCTGTACCGCCAGCTCCCGCCGCCGGCCGTCGTGAATGTAGAAGCCCCGCCATCCAGCAACGGGAACGGGAGTCGCGAGCGCCCGCAGCGCGCGCGCCAGCCGGCGGCGAAGCTGAGGGAGGAGGAGAGGATTGCGGTGCAAGGGGCGCTGGCGCTCGCGGCCGGGCGCGGCGCCGACGTAGGGGACGAGGGCGAAGTGGAAGAGGGCGGGGTGAGGGAGCGCAGCCCGAAGAAGAGGCGGGCGGCGGGAGGGGTGGGCACGGCGAAGAGGAGGAGGGTGGCGAGGGAGCGCGAGGAGGAGGAGGGAGAGGGGTATGCGGCTCCGCCGAAACGCACGCCGAGGGCGCGTAGGAGGGAGGCGCCGGTGGAGGAAGAGGAAGAGGAGGAGGCTGGTGAGGAGGGTGCGGGTGCGGGTGCGGGTGGGGAGGAGGGACAGGGCGAGCAGGATGCGGATGTGTTGCCTGGCAAGCCGGCAAGGAGGGGCGCGGCGAAGAGTGCCAGGCCGCGCGCGAGGAGGGCGCCTGCGAGTGCGACGAGGAGGAGGGAGCCGAGTCCGGTACTGAGCGAGGCAGCGACGGAAACGAGCTCGATTCTGAATGTGCAAGCGCAGCCGGGCGCGGAGCCGGCGAAGAGGCGGACCGCGGCACGGAAGAGCGCGGGTGGTCGGAGGGCACGCGCTAGTAGGGTCAAGGTGGATCAGGAGGCCGAGGTGCAGGCCGAAGTGGAAGGTGATCCCGATGCCGAGGCCGCAGGAGAGGAGAAGTCCGGAGGTGCCGAGTCCGCGTCTGCGTCTGCGGAAGGCGTGGAGGAGGAGACGACTGCGATGCAGGTCGATGTGGACGCGGACCCTGCTCAAATGCCTGTCGAGCCGGATGTGGACGCCCGACCGGAAGCGGGCGTCGTTCAAGAATCGGCGCTGGTGGAGCCTGAATCGGGCCCGGGGGACCCGCCGCCGCCGCCGCCGCCGCCGCCGCCGCCGCCTGCGAATGACACTGCACCAGTTCAAGACCCGGCGGAGGAGAGTGCGGCCCAGACGGAAGAGCTGGCGATGGCCATCGACCCCGCACTCATGGCCGAGTCGGCTGCTGCTATCGCGCTGGGCACGCAGGTGCACGTTCCGGCCGACGAGCATCGTCAAGGCGTAGTTGCCCCGGTTGCTTGAACTCAAAGCAGGTACGTCTCGCTGTGCATATTGTGATTACGAGCTTCTAACTGGCGAATCGACCAGCGTCTGCTCTGTGCATTATATCGTCATATCTCACCCCCGATTAAGGCGGTTGTTTGATTTTAACATACTGTGCGTTTCCGGTGTGTACCTCTCCATTACGATCAATATCACGGTTTCTTGTCATAGTAATTTTAGTTCCGGCGCAGAGCATGCAAAGGACATATGAACGTTGTCAAGCATTTTGTAATCGGATGTTTGTTTAGCTTCCGTACTCAAACAATGACATCCGTCGAGGTTGCGAAAAAGCTGCCAGCTGTCCTATAGCGGTCGTCGTCCCCGGGTCCAAGGAATGGTATGATATACCGGGGGAGCGGGCATGTTCGCTCCCGGCTTCATAGTACCCAGTCCATGAGCAGTGAACGGCAAGACGGGGCATCTGATCGGCAGAACATGGAGGGCAAGAGATGCGGGTGCAGTCGCCCATTATTACCTGCTGCGGAGGTTCTGTCGTATCCACGCTGGCGGCGTTAACGAGGGTTGTCGTCGATATTGGTGATCTTGGCCAAGGCTAGGCCAGTTCGCTGGACCCTCGGCGTTGGCTATGGGCGTGCAAGTCGTCCTCGGGCGCACTCTCGGCCGGTCAATCTCTAGAGCTTCGAGAAATCCTCGAAGAAGAATCGCAGCGCCTTGAGAATAAGTCACTATGAATATCAAGAATATCAATGAATGGCAGACGCACAACTTGATGTGAGAGGCCGGGAGATGAATAACATTGTAAGCCGGCAGAACGCTTCGTTGATTCATGAAATCCTCGGGACGGGCGCAATATAGCAAATTCCGCGTGCTATGGTATTGAAGCTTGAATGGTCGGTTTCTCGTACGGTGTGAACTGAGTCCATGGAATCTCATGAGCCAGAAGGTAGGCCTCGCCATCCACACCTCTGGCATCGACGTGGTCGACATTATTGAGAACGGCGAAAGGACTGGCATGCGTTCACCGTCTACGCTGGGAGATTCGGCTATCTTTCGCTTCCGCATCCCGACGATAGTATGAACCTATGTGATTGGAAGCACGGCGATGACATCTGATATTCTGCACAACCCATAAGACGGTGGAGTATGAAAACGTTCCTTGGCCTCCTTCGTAGCAATCCAAAGCGGAGCCGAATCAGGACAACTCAGGCCAGTAAAGCTAACGGCCGATGATAACAATGAGCGATGGATCCATGTGATTTCTGTCAACGTTTTGTATACGCGCCTTTTGCTCAGCTGACTTGGGAAAAAGATGACGGTGGCGCCCGGGTGCAGATGCAAACGCTCCAGCTAAAACACACAGGGTCGCAGAGTTTAAGGTTCGTAGTTTGAACAAATCAAGGTTAATTATATGAGCCAATAGTGAGATCTCGTGTTCAGATTCTGTTCGGGCGGAACGAGGCTAGCGGGTCGGAAGCGATGGACGGAACGGGTGGGGAAGTTCTTCGGAGAACGAGAAGAAAGGCGGGTGGGAGCCTTGTGATTCATGTTTTGGGTCCTACTGCTTGGGCATTAAACATTGAGGAACCTCCTCCACAAGTTTGCGGGGGAGCATTTTATGTGTTCGAATATGAGAATTCAACGCGAGACAGACGCACTCGAACGAACTCGAGTGAGGACTGAGTACAAGTGTGCCCGTCGAGGTGGCATCAGAGCGCGTCGCGACGCGCGACAACCATTGCCTTTTCAGGTTATGGGCTCTTTCCTCCTGACGCCATCGACCCCGCGCGACGCGAATAGCAAAACAATTCTGGACCTTAGCTGAACTCGCTCTCCCCTGATTCTCATTCGCGAAAATGGAGGCTAGTGCCTGTACCCCACGGGGCCCCGGTTGATTATGATCGCAGAGGAGGTCACGCACGCTGATGGCAAGCGAGTCAGGATCTCCGATCCTCCAGGCTGGTAGCGACGACCCTCACATTCCACGCGCCATCATTGGATACGGCAGCCGTCGTTCGCGAAGGAGCCCATGTGCTTTCCCTCCCCCAAATGACTTCCTTCCATCAATGTGTCGAAAATATGTGCGGGCTAGGATGATCCAGTCGCACGGACAGTAGTTTCGGGAGGGTCATGGGCAGACGACGGAGCTTCGAAGCCCTCCCACTGATATATCTTTTAGCGCGTAACCATTGCGGTGCCTCCTTTCGAGCCTGCACCCTCTCCAGCCTGACTGCTTGCTTGCTCGCGCGCCAAGTAGCCAGCGGCGATGGCAATCATGATGCGTCAACCAGCGAACGCGTCCGCCGTCAGCCTCAATGCTAACGCCGGGAGTGCATACGGGTCGACGGCCTCTCTGACGCGTAAGACTCTCGTCGACATATTGAAAAGCGCGAAAATTTCAATTGACTTCTGTCTTTCCCTTGCCGACAGAAAATGCGGCCGCCCCGGGCATTGACGGCCCCTCACGGTTTTCAGAAAACATTGGAGGGCCGGAAGAGTCAGCGGCAGCGGCGAGGGCGGCGAATGCAAGAGGTGCTGGAGCAGGCGCGGCGGGTGCGGGTGCGGCAACTGGAGCAGCAGCTGCGCCGAAGAAACCGATATACAAGAGGCGATGGTTTATCATTGCCAGCATCATTAATGCATGTATCGGCATCGCCCTCCTCTTCATTATCCTGTACCCGGTCGTCGCGGCCATCGCGCAGTCCATCATCAACAAGAGCGTCCTTCATGTCGAGCACGCGGACATCTCGAATCCCACCAACACCTCGTACGTTGAACCCACAAGGTTATCCGGTATATATGCACTACTTACTATTGTCTTCAGGTTTACTCTGGGGTTGCAGGGCATCGTACGTGTTTACCGCATATACCCACTCGTACCCGCTCTCATGGGTTTTTAGGTTACTCACACCGGAATATTCAAGGCCAAGATCACGTTCACCGAGCCCATCACCGTCTCATGGGTGAACGGCGACAACGAGACTGAGTTGGGCGTGATGGATATGGACACGCTCAAGGCGAACCACCACCGGGCAACGATCAATGAGACGACGACGTTCAACATCACGAACGAGGCCGGCTTCGGCGAGTTCGCTTCGGCAATGATCACCCAGAAGACGTTCCAGTGGAAATTGACGAGCAGCAAGCTGAAGGTCGCCGCGCTGAAGTTCCCGGTCGCGCACGGTCTCCACTTCAAGAAGACCATCACGCTGAACGGTTCGCACATCGGTTGGCTGCTGGAGTCTTCAGTGCTTAAACATAACCATTATCTGTGCCACACAGGTTTTGACAGCTTTAACGGCAATGTGCAGCTCAAGAACTTTTTGCTCCCGAGCGACTCGCCTCTTGGAGGTATCAACTACCAGGCCGACACCGCTCTCACGAACCCGAGGTCAGCTGGGCGTCAGCTCCACTCGTCGCTGGAAATCACAAGCTGATCCCACCTATTCCCCACAGCCCGTTCAAGCTCAGTCTCGGCACGGTCGTCTTCGATCTGTCCTACAACAACTTGTTCCTCGGGTCCGGCACCTCGACCTCGACGAACATTGTGAGCTCCGAAAGCTTGCCCTCGCTCGTGTATTGAACGATCATCTATTTACACGTTTGGACAGGCCCCCGGCTCGAATGACATCACGCTCAAAGGTCGTCTCCTCCCCCAGCAGGGCGATGAGAACATAGCGCAGGTTTCGACCCTCTTCACGTCGTACATAAACGGAGAGACGTCCGATGTGATCGCGACCGGCCAGTCGACGTTGCTCGAAGACAATACTACTGTGTCGTGGTTGTCCCATGGGCTACAGAGCCTCAAGCTCCACGTACCGTTCAAGTCGTTCACGCCCATCGACCCGATAAAAGCGATCAGCATCGGCGAGATGTCGCTCGCGTTCAGCGCGACGAACCCGTGGGCGCCGATGGCGAGCAGCGACTCGGTGAAGGCTTCCATGCGTGCGTTCATCCACACCTACACGCATAGCATGTGACTCACGTCGTCCTTTCATACCCGTAGAACTGCCGTTCGGATTCAGCGTTTCCGTGTCCGAAATTCAGAACGCGTTCAACATCACCCGTAACAACGCCACAGTCGCGGGCCTCAGCACCGTACGCGTGCTGTCACGTTCCTCGTTTCCGAGCCGTCTCGGCTGACTCCTTGCCTTCTTAGCCGCTTGGCGCGTCGACGTCGTCCATCTCCGTCCTGAGCTCGACCGACACCAGCGGCACGATCGATATCACCATCAACAACAGCGCGCTCACCTCCGCCGCGGACGACCACGACCACTTCTCCTCATTCAGTGAATTATTCGTACCATCAGCACCTCCTGATACATGATACTGACCCTAGCCCGTGTGCACAGACGCCATGCTGACCGACAGCGAGAAGGCCGAATTTCAACTCGTGGGACATGCAAGGGCGATCGCGAACATGAGCATCGGCCTCATCACGCTCGACCCCATTAAGTTCAACGTGACGTCGAGCCTGGACGGGCTGCAGGGGCTGAAGGGGATGACGACGATCGAGGGCGTCGACGTGCTCGGCGGGACTGAGGAAGGGCTCCAATTGGCTGTCAACGGTCAGCTGATAGTTCCGGGTGTGCGCGTGCTAGTCAGCGATCTTAACGGAACCGGCAGTGTCGATATTCAACCCGTCAAACTTGAACCTCGATACCGGCGATTTGAGTGAGTGGGCCCATCTGCCTCCCGTCGTAAATCTTCTGATTTCCTGCGATGCAGCCCTCGCACTCCAGAAAGATGGAAACGCGCTGGGCACTACGACCCTGCCCAACTTGAAGCTGAACAGAGGCAACAACTCCATCCAGGCGACGGCCATATTCGCGGTAAGTTCACATATGCGCTTGTAATATTACGTGGAACTGACCGTAGCGTGAAGGCGAACAGTAACCCGACGGCTCTGCAAACACTCAACAATTACGTCGCCCGCCAGGGTACGCACGCATTTCTCTCCTGGTCGGGCGCGCTGTTGACTTCTGCATCTTTAGATGTGCCCATTGACATCGCTGGGGCGTCGTATAGCACCAAAGTTGATTCGCTGCTGCAAGCATTCGAGACCCTCCAGATTGGGGCAACGCTGCCCGGCCTGAAATCCTTCCTCTTGGATTCTGGGTCCCTCACAGGTATAGGATTTTGCGAGTGCCCCAACCCTTGCGTTGTGCTGACCATCTTGGCGTGACAGTCTTGAACTCCACTGGAAAGAGCGATAACATTTCTCACGTCCAAGTGAAGCTGGCCAACCCATTTACCGCTCCCCTCCAGATTACCAAGATCACGTCCTCGGTTACCTCGTTCGGGATCAACCTAGGCTCCATCGAGACGGACACGTCGTTCCACGCGCCCGGAAAGGAGGCGACCGATTCCCCGACGTTGCCGCTGAACATGAACCTGGATCCTGCTTCAATATTCACTCTCACCCGACAACTGGCTGTGGAAGCTGGGCTGGATACCGCCCAACTGGATGGGATCGTTAAACTGGGTGGATACGAATACCTGAACATCGACACCAGTACCGACGCTACTCCTGCCGCAAACTCCTCCAAGAAGCGTGACAATATCTACACGTACGTCATTGCCCTCACTTTCCGTCCTTCCGCGCTCATCAGACGGCGCAGCGGGTTCAACCTGCCTGACTTCGTGGACAAGGCGTTCAAACAGTTGAGGTCGGATGTAAAGCTTTCAACCGATGTCACGATCGGTGAGCCATGGCTTTTTCGGCACATACCGCAGTCTCGTTTACTAACTCCTTGCACGTAGGAAATTACAGCACCACGCTCCAATACACACAAACCGATCTGCCCATCTCAACCGACTCGAGTCTGAACGAGCTCCTGCCCATCCTGGCAGCCCCCATAGTCCAAAAAGTCGTATCGGGATCAGTCCTTGGGATCGATAATGTCCTCATCTCGGGTGTTAAGGAGGATTCGTTCCGTAAGCCTACAATGGATTTCCACCTTGCCTCTTGGCAGCCTCTAAATTTTTGCAGAAACCGCATTGAAGGGATCGATCACCGAAGCTGGGCCTTGTATGCGCGTTCCTTCCGGTGATTTTGCAGAGCTAACAACTCCTCTAGTTGATGCCTCGATCTCGTTCCCGTCCGGCCTGGTGGTGTCATGGTCAGGCAAACCCATTGGCAAGATCGCCATGGACGACCTAAAGATCACTGGTGACGTTGGCGGTCAAATCGATTTGAAATCTGCCTTCACAGTGGTAGATTCCGCACAATTAGCAGAGTTCTCCAAGGTACGTTGATGATCGACGATGCACTGAGATGGTGCTTATATCTTCGCAGACTCTGCTGACTGAGGAGTCTTTCGATTGGTCCATCTCGGGGGAGAATTTGAGTGGTGAGTGCCTCATTCTCGTGACCATTGATTACGTACTGACTGGCACTGCAGTCTCTGCATTGGGTGAGTTTATAGGACGTCCGTTGGCGCCGTCTGCTGACAGAATGCAGGCATCGAGGTTACTGGAATCACCTTCGGTCCCGCATCGGTAACATTGAAGGGATTCAATGGGCTCAAGGGTGGCGTAAAGGTTTGTAGACTCAACTCATCAGAACTAGAGTACATGTGCTCACCCCGCGCGTATCGCCAGATCAATAGTTTCGACCTTCCCGCCAATGACCCCGCCGGCGGCGTCAAACTCACCGTCGACTCTTCCGTAGCCAACGTAAGCTCAACTTCATATCGCAGCTATTCCGTGTCTGAATCTTGCATATCAGCCCTCGCAAGTTGGCATAGAGCTCGACTCCCTGACGTTCAACGCCTTCGCCAACGATACCCAAATTGGGGTTTTGACGTCGAACAGCAGCTTCACTCTTTCATTTGGCTCGACAATAGACCTAGGTCTTGCAGGACGTCTGATCCCTCAAGAGTCCTCGGATGGGTTGGCGACGGTACAGCGACAGTTCTGCTGATCCGTTGGCGGTGATTTAATGACGTTACAGGTGGCAACCATCTTCAACAACTTCATCCACGGCAAGGATAGTCCGGTGTCTGTGCATGGCCAGAGCGTGCAGCCGGATGTACGTCGTTGCAGAATTGTTATTCGCTGTGTTCTGACGTCCTGGTCAGGTGTCTTGGCTCAGCTCTGCTATCCCGTCTTTGCAGGTCGATACGACGCTGCCAAACCAAGGCGTTCTGGACCTCATTAAATCGATCACACTGGAGCAGTTGCAGGTGCACAGTGATACACGGGCCGTTTCTCGAAATGCATACTGAAACAAAACCTATGACAGTTGATGTTTACAGAGAATTCCGCTTATGGCCCCTCCTCCGGAAGCAATGCTACGGAGGCAGCGTTCACCCTGCCATTCGCTCTTCCGGTTGATATCATCGCCTTGGAGGGAGATTTCGTAGTCACTGTCGATGGCGTCTCCGTCGCTGAATTGCAAATCCCGATGAGCCCGGCCACAACGAATGTGGACACTCGAGTCCTTCAGCTGAAATTTGACGACGTGCCATTCGCTGCTTTCGGTGACAAGCATGATGCCTTCAATCAGTTCGTCGCCGCCGTCACGACATCGAAAACGGAGAAGTTCCATCTATCCGGGACAAGCAACGTTAATGCCAAAACTGGCGTCGGCGTGCTTCCGCTCACGGACATCGCGTTTTCAGTAGACACCTCGATCGCTGGGCTACAGGGACTGAACTCTAAGCCGACAACGGTTGGCTCATTGGACGTCGTGCATGGCTACTCGGATTTCCTGCTTATTAGCACCTCGGCTTCATTGTTCAATCCAAGGTAATGTACATGCTATAATCGCCTATATGTTATAACTAATCATATACACAGTAATCTGACAATCGGCAAGTAAAGTAAGACCTATACGTCTCTTTCCTACTGATATGCATCGCAGGCACGGGCGACGTTAGCTTCAACCTGATTTTCGAGTGAGTATCTATTGCATCATATAAAACATTCTGAGGCTCACGTCCTGACAGAAACGCGGATATTGGATCGGCACTTATGGTACGCTCACCTGCGGCTTGTCATCACGCGTAACCTGAAAACTGACGTTTCTACTTCAGGACGGTCTCGTGATAGTTCCTGGAGCAGCCAACTACAGCGTTGGTACGTCGTTTTGACTCAGAGCATGTTCCTTGGTCTCACGCGCTGGAAAGATGTGCACTTCTCACCGCAGGGAGACGCTGTATCAACCGGAGTTAAACTCCTCGAGAATTATATCTCAGGTATCGACTCGAGTACAACAATCGCCGGATCGACCGATTCAACGCCTATCCAATCGCTCAAGACCGCGCTATCTGAAATTTCTTTGTCTCCGGTCAACATTGCTGGCATCAATATTACCCTGATTCCGTCCACTTCGTTGACATTCCCAACGGATATTCTTAAGACGGGGGTTTCCGATGCTACGTTCGATCTCAACGACCCTTTCACCGCCTCTTTGAACGTGAGTTTGCATTGCCTACAAAGTATATTCGTGGAAGGCTGACGCTGCGAGCTCAGTTGCTTGTCGTGACCGCAACCGCCACATATCGCAACCTCACTCTCGGAAAGATCGATCACGTCGACCGAACATCGAACCCAATACATGCCAATGGACACTCACAGATCACTTCGCCCACGGTACCGTTGAACTTCAACCTGCAGCCGGACGTCATCGTCGCACTCCTCCTCGACCGATCCCAGGATACCGGCACTGATCTCGGACCACTCCCTGATCTGTTCGCCTTGGGAGCGAAGAACCCGGACGCAGGCTCAGTGGTAGGGTCCTCGTTTCTGCTTTACCATGGCATCTTTGTGACCATGTTCCCAGATCAATGTTACTATCGAGACCGACCCACCAACATGCGTCAGGTATGTCATCACCCTTGTATACGCCTACATTACCTAAAAGGAGCATAGCGGAACGCAATTTGACGTCGACGATGCGATCCTCAATGCTCTGAACGGCTTGCGCATAGACCTAGCGGTCGATTCGTCGCTCAAGATTGACGACTGTAGGTGCTTCCATCGTAGTAAGCAAGTGGTTCTAACCTCGTCGTAGACCCGGTGGAATTGTCTTTCAATCAGTCCAATGTACCCGCCTTGGTGCGTGTTTGCATGCACTCGATATCATGCCACCTTTCTCACGCGATACATTCGGACAGACGGATAAAACTGCATTGTACTTGGTCGGAGCTGTCGCGCCCCCCATCGTTCAGTCTTTGGTGGATCAAGCGGAGCTAGTCTTCAGCCAGGCGCTCATCAGGTACCAACCTGCCCGGCCTTGTATGAGCTAAACTGACCAGCTATCAGTAACATCACCGAGGACGGTTTTGAGCTCGCACTGAAGGGCTCCTTGACCAATATCGGTCCTCTGGATGCTCTGATTACATTCACGGAACCAGTCACGTTAGTTACTGCTACTTTATCGTCATGGCATTGTTCTTATCATGTTGTCTAGCGTCACATGGGAAGGCCAAGATATTGCTCAGATCGGACTAGATCCGAGTACGTTGGCGCGACTTCCATTCTTACACGATGCTGACACCAGTCTAGTTTGCGGTGCAGCAAATACCGGTGTACCTGACTATGAGACAAGCGCCCACTTGACGATCACTGATCAGGACAAGTTAGTGCTTGCCGTTCTGCTTAGAGCTATACTAACCCATGGAGCTGTTTTAGGTTTACGGACTTCGCCTCGTTCCTTCTCCTTCAGTCATCGTTTACGTGGAACATTCATACCGACAAACTCAGAGTGACGGCTCTAGGTACCATCTTCGATGGAGTAACTTTATCCAAGAACGTCACTTTCAAGGCGTTCAATGGCCTCCCTGGCGTGACCATTAGCAACTTCCAGCTACCGGGTGACGTTGACGAAGGAATTGAGATCGAGACCGATTCCACAATTCCATCCCCTGCGCGTACGTACCGCCTCTCGGACTTCTCTTTCAACAATCTCATCATCCTTGCAGAGATCGGCATTGGATTGGGTACAGTGGAATTCAATTCGTTCTTTGATGGCGTGCTTGTCGGTCGTAAGTTTTGCTCCACCCTATGCAGAGTCTCGCCCATCTCATCTGCTCTGCAGCCTTGACTGCCAATAACCTGAATCTCGCTCCGGAGTCGATTGCCAATGCCCACCTTTCTGGCCACATCGTTCAGCAGAACGGCTCGGATCTCGAAACGATCGGAACTCTTTTCTCGAATTTCCTTGCAGGAAAAAACCAGACATTGGATGTCAAGGGATTATCCATCCAGCCTCCAGGGGCCAGTAGTCCTATTGAATGGCTGAGTACTGCCTTCAAGTCGCTAACTATCAACGTCACTCTGTGAGGCGACCCGACTCCTTTAGCAAATGCGTTTTCTGACGTTCCCGTCCAGTCCTGGTCAGACCTTCACCATCATCCAATCTATCGCACTGGAAGACTTCAAGGTTGAGATGACTACTGAGGACGAAGCGTTTGCACCGTTGGCTAGCTCTCAGGTATATACATCGTCTCCTGATCCGAGTCGTCCGAATTCATCACATGCCTCATTCAGACCGTCTTGGCAACGTACAAGAATCCGTTCGGATTCAGTCTGCAGGTCATCAAGTCCGGAGAAAACATCACTTTATCGTCAAGTGGAGTCTCCATAGCTTCTCTTGAGCTCCCCCTCGCGGATGCAGTCGGCGGGGTCTCGACGGGAAATGTGGCCCCTTTAGATCTTTCGTTCAACAAGGTACCTCTGAAAGCGCTGAACAATGGTGCCTTCGAGCAATTGTTCGCGGGAGTGACGGATACGAGTGAAGCGGACTTCCGTCTCGGCGGAACCGCCAACGTCGTAGCTAAGACGACCATCGGAAACGTGCCGATTTCCGGTATTCCGTTCGATGTCCCGTCGGGACTCAAAGGTACGTGACATGGTGATGGATGATTGCTCGTCGTGACTCACCATGCATCAGGCATTAACTCATTTGGTGGTTCGACCAAGTTGAGCAACGTGACGATCACAGGCAGCGGTGGAAATGGCGGAGACGAGTTCGTCAAAGCACCGTTGACAACCGAACTCAACAATCCGTCTAACGTCTCCCTGTCTACGAACGATGTCTCGTTATCCGTAACATACAAGGATGTTGTTCTAGGCCGCGCCGCGTTAAATGTAAGTACTGTAACGTCCACTTCGCGCGATAAGCTGACGACCCTGTTTAGCCGTTCAACCTCACTCCCGGGACCCACGATTACCCTGCCGAGTTTCAATACGCACCTGCCGACGCCAATGACACCACCGCCCAGAGTTTCCTCACGGACTTCCTCCAGACAAGCAATGATTTGCCCCTCACCATCCAAGGCGACAGTTCTTCATCGCCGTATGGCTCGCTTGTACCCGCTCTTGAAGGTGTCAAACTCTCGTCCAGCCTCACGGGGATGGATGTCCCGCCGATAATCTCACACGTCAACGTCTTCATCACGCTCGAGACCTTGTTCACGAACGAAGTCGACGTCAACTTCGATATCACCAACCCGCTCGATACGGAGCTGGTTGTCGAGCTCGCTCAGTCGGACGCGAAGGTGAACGGGGACACGTTCGCGATATTCACGCAGCCGTTCTCGTCATTCGTCGTCCCCCCGCACAGTACGGCGAACAGCGGGACGTTCCCCCACGTTTTGCTCGTTAAGGGTGCGCTCGCTAGCTTGGGCATCATTCCTCTTGGGTATTTGGACATATCTGCGGCGACGAGTGTTCGGTGAGTGTGGTTAAGCATGAATGACGATCCTCAGTACTCACCATCGCACTTGATAGCGCCGGCTCCGGCGGGTACTTGATCCCCTGGCTCAAGCTGCAACAAGACCATGTACCTACTGACTACTCCGTGTCCCTTACCGACGCAGACATAGCGTCGGCGCTCGCATCCGGGGTCAGTTCCGTGGCGTCTGCCGTGAAGAGCGACGTGTCCGGCGTCGTTAGCCATATCAGCAGCGATGTGTCAGGCATCGTCAGCCACATCAGCAGTGACGTGTCCGGCGTCGTGAGCCACGTCTCCAGCGCCATAAGCCACGCCGCGAGCGATGTGAGCTCTGTGGTCGGCGGGATCACGAGCGCGGTAGGAGACGTGACGAGCGCGATAGGAGGAGACATCACGAGCGCGGTCGGAGGGCTGACGCATGGACTGGCGTCGCCAACGCAGGCACCATCGAGCAGCGCGGCGGACAAGGCGTCCTCAGTCGTATCTGGCGTCGAAAGCAAAGTTACGGCGGCGGCAGGCGCGTTCACCTCTGCCCTTTTGAAAGCGCCGGTGTCCAGCGGGGAGGCGGCTTCGGTGAGCGCGTTGTTTTACACGTGAATATCGAATATCACCTGCTCACAGCCCGTCTTGTCGCATAGGCATCTTCCGCTTCGACATGATAGTAGCCGGATCAATCCGGACGAAGATCTACGAACACTCCCTTCCGGGTTTCCGAAACTTTTTACGGCGTGCTTTTTTCTTCTTCCTGCTATCGGACCGTTCATCTGGATGCCTTTTTATACCTATACTACTCAGTCATCCCGACACCGCATGTCCCCTTATTGCTCGTCACGCATACCAACCACGAAATTTGACTCTCATCATTATGTATTGCTTAGCATTATTCCTCGTTGTTCGCTCGTGCTACACCTCTCGTACCGTATTCACTTGCACTGCTGCTTGTACCAATATCAATCAGATGTCACGACGCGTCGACCGGGAAAAAGCATGCGAAGCGCCGGGTCGTGATTGCCAGTGTAAGACTGTTATTGCCGGGTCGCGCATGTGCCATCCGCCAAGCCTGGTGGTTCTGCGGCACCGCTGGCGGGCTCGCCGGGAGCAAGGGATCGTTGATCCAACTCGTACCTTCAGACTCGGCCAAGAACACTAGGTCAGCATCGCGAGGATATACGAGGCATGGCGCGACTTCAATAGCCAGGCTCAAGGAACTCATCAGGCATCCGTCAAACGATTATCAATTGCTCAAACCATGGGACGGGAGAAGCGCAAGCTACGATTCAATAGTATACATTTGGTTTGTGTATGGCAGATGTACATTCAATACATTAGATGATTGTCTCCGGTACCGGTAACGGGTGCGTTTTAGGCATCGACACCGTTCTCAACGAGGAGCTCGCGAGCTTGCTGTTTGGCCTGCTTGGATACGTTAGGGTCTAGCGATGCGTACTGCGTTAGCACCTGACAACTCATTGAGAACAAACGCGCGCGTACTCTTCAAGGTGGCTTTATATCCGCCGAGCACGCGATGCTCGTGAATCTCTTCCTCGTGGTCAACGCCGCGCGCGGATTCAATTACGGATGCAGGATCCTCGTCAGCAGCCTCGAGCACATCGGCGGCGTGCTCCTTGGCCTCCTCGGATACGTTGGGGTCTATGAGATGTCAACGTCAGCGCCGCGCATCGAGGCGTGATGCGAGATAAAACTTACTCTTGAGCGAGGCCTTAAACCCACCGAGGACGCGATGCGTGTGCTCGTCCAATCCGTCGTCGTTGCCGCCCACAGATGCGCGCGACGACAGTTCCTGCGGGGCTTCGTAACCCATGTCTTCGAGCTCTTGAGCGGCACGGTCTTTCGCTTCCTCCGTAACTCTATCGACGTCGCTTCAGCACGTTCCAAATTGATCGGGCAATATATATGACTTACCGAGGGTTATGAATGGCAGCCTTCAAGCCTGCCGCGACGCGCTCGGGGTTCTTCTCAGTATAGGCTGGGCCTCGCACAGTAAGCACGGCGCGTTAGACCAGATGTGCAGTACTCACAAGGCATTATGATTATCAAATCGTGAGAAGGAGATTAAGTCTGAAAGCTTGTTGGGAGACACGAATTGAGGTGAAGAAACTGTTGCATATCGAGGCTCGCTGGTCAGGTATTTATGCATCTTCAGCTGGAGCATCGACGTCATCCACGATGGAGCGTCGTCGCTGCGGCTCGCTTGGCGAGTCAACGGGCCACACAAACGCCAACGATTCGCAACGTCGAATAATTTGCGAAGGACGGAGCGCCTGACGAAGAAGCTGGTTTAGCGCCCGTAGCCGAGCCCGATTCGGAAAGGCGGGGACGCGTCGCAGTGCGCGTGACGTCATGCGGGGAAGCCTACGCGTGATGTCATTGGACGCCTAGCTCGTTCTGTGGCTTCTCCGCTCGACAAGCGTCTCCAATGGGGCGTGGGGTAACCGTAAAATAACCCCTGACTTGCTCCTAACCTGAACCTTGAACCGCACCATGTCCTACCAAGACGACAACAACCCCGAGCGCGTCGCCGCAGGCTACAAGGCCGCCCTGCGCAACCCGAAGTCAGCGGAAAACGTGTCTCTTTTCCTTGACCTTCACTTACCTTGACGGTTTCGTCGGCTGTAGCGTGTCGGAATCCGCCAAGGAGCACGCCTCCGAGGAGCTGAAGGACGTTGATACGAGCACTCACACCGGACCCGCCACGAATTTGGCCGAAGTTCACCACCAGAACCGCGTCATGGGAGGCTACAAGTCCGCCATGCACAACGAGCGCGTCGGGCACGAGGCCAAAGAGCACGCCCGCGACGTCCTGGGAGAAGAGGGGTATGTGGAGCCGGAAGCGCGGCTGCCTGGGCACGAGCCGACCTACACGACGGGCCGCGCGCATTGATCACCGGGGTCATGTACCCACCCACGTCTTCAAGCTTTTTGGAGTTGCTGTACTTGTACTAGTAATAGTCGCCGGTGTATGATCCGACAGAGGTCGTGACGCCCTCTGAACATCGCGCTTTTGTTGTTATATTCTGGGACCCCTTCCACTTCCGTGAATTTGCTCATCGCCGTCGCGCATGAAGGATCTGACGATCGCCGATAAACGGGGAGCAGGCACGCGGTACCACAAGTACACGGTCTCGACGCAGTACGTAGCGTCTTCCGATATAGATACATCATGACAACTCTCGCGACGAGTGCTTCGTCACCGTCAGTTCCATCTCGTATTCGCCGGGCCAGCCCGTTCGCGGATCTTTCGCCGGGGAGAGCTTGCTGCTCCTCGACCCCGTTCGGGAAGGTACCACGATCGAGCGCGGCGTATCGCGCTCGAAATCTGACGAAATCGACAAGCCGTCGTCCTCTGCGTCGCTGCTAGCGTGCGTGTTGAACAACAGACGGAAGAACGTGATGTTGTTCAACGACCACACCAAACTGCGATTCGTGATAGTCAGTGGAAAGACGAAGGGCAGAATCCTTGTAGGTCAGCTTACAAGACTTGCAGGAGAACAAGCGAGAGCTTAAACGAGCGTTAACGGTCAATGTGTAAGGTGCACGCAGGGTGTTTGTTATTTACTCACTGGTGAGACGACCGAAATGATTAGATTCGCCGTGCGCATCGCTACGGAATCGCCGCTGAAATATAATCACAGTGTAGATCGCGTGACCAACACGTACCCGTAAGGACCTGCGAGCCAGCGCGGGCTGAGCAAAGCATACTATAGCGCATCGGACCTGAACGCCTGAACGCACCACAAAGTATAGAAATCCATCCCTGTACAGGGTAGCCGAGAGCCGCGTCGAAGCCGTTCGTGGTCGCGCTATCGCGTTCAACAGAGCCGTGAGGAAGACCATGAGTTCGAACGCGAGCTGTTAAAAACATTAGACGTTTTAAATATTTGCGGCGGGACGCTCGCTGAGGATCCACTCACTCCTGGGCCCCAGAACAACGCTAGCGGTATCGTCTTGGTCATAATACATGCGTGAAGCTCGTGGTTGAATATCACGCTCTCTGCAAGTTCGACTGTCATTCGTGTGTGGACAACACATGATCCTGATGCGCTCACTTCGAAGGTCGACGGAATTCACGGCCAGCGCCACCAACGTCACTACTTGAGAGATGACGAAGATCATGAAGGTCAGTCGAACGAGGACTTTGTCCTTCTCCCAGAGAGCCCACAGTCGATGGAGAACGATATCTGCACGTGGATAACGACGGTCAAGAAGGTCGCCAACAAAGGTGTCATTGGCGCGTAATACACACAGTCATTGGATGCAATGGATATGACGCCGACGCATATTGCTGAAGTGAGCCATCCTTGGCAACTGAAGGCGCGGCGGCCTTTAGTCGCCACTTTGCCATTTGAGCAGGACGAGCACTTACAACTACAAGGAATACGTCATTAGGACTCATCGCCATATCGCTGTGTTACGAAGAGCTTACTGTATCCGTGAGATGGACGGTCGTGAGTCCACTGAGATCTGTATTGCAACAATATATCGATACTCGATTGCAAGCATGGTGAAGACCAGGTTGTGTCATACCGTAGGTTTGCATCAAGACAGCCGTAGGAACGAGGTAGCGGCTGAGCAAACATAACACCTTCAGAGCGTTCCAACGGCTGGTCCAGATGACGTCGATCTCTTGAGGGATGGTGAGCAAATGATCGTACAGAATGATCTGGGAAAATCTCGTGAATTGATGAAGGGATATGTCAGTGGCAGCCATAGCACTCACCACCAAGGCAGCAGCTGACAAGAGACGACATGGTCAGGTTACCAGCTGCTCATCTGAGAACCAGAGCTTACCACTGGTGTATCGGGTAGCCTGGAGATGTCGGAAATCATCCTGGAGATGTCGGAAATCATTCATTGTGACGTCCATCGGGAGGGAATCGGAAAGACAGGCAAGCCATTAGTATGTATAACAGGGCCATAGCTCTAAAGATGCGCCAAAAGATGCGCCTAGCGCCGTAGAATGCCATACAAGCCTTCTTGCAATGATGATCACAAGTATGTGATGTGGTTTGGGTCACCGAATGTATTCTCGTCCGAGAAGACACGTTACCCTGGGAGTATCCATTCATTCGTCGGGTTTCAGGTTCACCTGACGAGGCGATGCGAAGCTGGTACGCGCTTCAACAGGCCAAAAATGCAGGTCGGATCCTTTGTGAGTGTGAGTCACCATATGTTGCGGGTGATTCCCTCGACCGCAAGGTGGCGCGAGGAAGATCCGAGGTTTATTTTTGGACCTACTGCTATGCCATCCACGCTGTCCTGGTGCGGATTAAGCACCCTTAGAGCATCTCGAATAGCCTTTCGTAGACCGGGTGGAGTATGCACCACGAGCATCGCGACGCGTCGCGGGTTGTCTTAGCTCTGACGTGGGCGCGCGTGTCGTTGAGAGGCCCCTTCTGTTCAGAGGCACGGATCCGAATCCTCCGAGATGGGCGCCTCCGGAGGCATCGCGATGAATGAGAGAGAAATAACGCGGGAGTAGCGCGCTTGCCGTCTGGGGCGCCCAGAGCTGCTGTTGCTATGGACCTATGTCCGGATTCGTCTTGCGGTGCCACAGCGCTGGTGCTGTCCGGGGCGCACTCTGAGCGTAAGACCCTGTCAATCAGAGTCGAGGTCATCATGCGGCAGTTGCGGATTCGAGGCATGAGCTCCTGGGGCCTCCAAGACCAACCAAAAGACCGTAAGGTAATCCATTGCATCCATTAGCATAGGGTATTGGCATAAGGAATCCGAGGCGCGAGTGTAACGTCACCATGGTATAACATCATGAAGGCCCCGCCCTTCACTTCGACACCTGCTCGAGCCTCCTCAGCACCGCGTCCACCCGGTCCTCGAGGCCTTTCACATTCTTCGCGACGACGTCCTTGTTTTCCTCCAGACTCTTCTCGACCGTGCCCACCGCGCGACTCAGGTCCTCGAGCGCCTCCCGCGT
Source organism: Punctularia strigosozonata HHB-11173 SS5 (assembly GCF_000264995.1). Taxonomy (NCBI): domain Eukaryota; kingdom Fungi; phylum Basidiomycota; class Agaricomycetes; order Corticiales; family Punctulariaceae; genus Punctularia; species Punctularia strigosozonata. Next base: position 983,970 of record NW_006767435.1, read on the forward strand.
CCGCCGCTGCTCCGCCTCGAGCCCGTCCAGCGTCCCCTGAAACTCGGCCGCGCTCGCGTGCAGGTGGGAGAGCGTGCGGAGGCGGGTGAGGATGTGCGGGATGTGCGGGAGCGCGGGCCCGAGGCGGGCGAGGAGCGGCGCGAGCTGGTCCGCGAGGGGCGCCGGGCCTGATGGCGCAGAGGAGGCGGGCGCGGACGCGGGGGTGGTGGACGAAGGGGCGTGCCCGGACTGCCGCCGGGCGGGCTCGCGCTCGCGATGCGACTGCGATTGGGACTGTGAGACGCGGTCGAGGTCGGTGAGGAGGAGCTTGAGCCGGCGCGAGATCTGGTCAATGTGGCGCGGTTGGGCGAGGATCGTGAGTTGCGTGTTGAGGCGCGTGAGGAGGGGTAGCAGAGGGGGCGGGAGCGGAGAGGTCTGAAGATATACGACCGTCAATATACCATGTCGAGTGATAGGATGAATGTGAGCTTGCCGTACCTCGTCCAGCGCGGTGCTCGACGACCCGACGATCTCTTCGAGCTCTCCGACGCGTCTGTCCATCTCAGCGATGCTCCTCACGTCCGGCGCATCCTGTTTCTTCTCCCCCTCCATTTCCTTCTTCTCCACGTCGTCTTTCCCGTTTACGAGGTGGTGTTCGTGCCCGTTCGCCTCGCCCGTGACCACGCTGACGAGCTTGCCCCGGCCCTCTTTCTTCGTCCGTATCTTCTCCAATCGGCCGCGGACGTCAACGAGCTCGCGAATGAGCTCGCCCGGGTCGACGTTGTCCTCTTCCCTCTCTTTGTGCAGCTGCGGATTCGACGGGTCGGCGAGTTCGGCCTCGAGCGACGCGAGCTCGGCCTGGAGCATCCGTAGACGCTGAGATATCGGCGGCGTGTGGGTATGCTGCGTGGGCGAGGTGGGCGAGGGCGGAAACGTGTACTGTGTCCGCGGTCGGTGTTGTTCTGGAAAGCAGACGTTCAATTCATGGACCATCTGGAACAACACGACGCATTTATCACGTACCTCGCCGCTTTTCTGCGCGCTTGAACTTGCGCGTAGCCTCCTCGACGTCGAAGCTGTTGTTGTCGAACTCATCCGTGCCGTTGGCTCCGGTCTTGATCCTCAAGGAGGGCCGTGAAGGGCCCTCATCGTCGCTGGAGTCACCTCTCTACCCCAACCAATAGATCAGGTGTCGTCGGAGTACAGGAACGCAACGCAACTCACGTTGCCTCCCGCGGATGGAAAGGTGTCCTCGGTCTCGTAAACGTCTGGCGCAGTGTCCTGGTGGAATGGCCTATGTAGCTGCAGTCGATTCCCTGTACAGTTCGACGTACAATGTCCGGCAAGTTCGCGTATTTGTTGACGCTCATCGTCGAAGATGCGATGAAGCAGCGTTGACGGGATAGCGTCGTTGTCGAAGTGCCCAGGACGCGTCTGAACGCCGTCGCGACGCAATGTGTATGAAGATATGAAGGAGGAAAAAGTCGTCACCTGAGCGATTCGAACACTCGCGGGCAAAGCCCAACCGCTACGCTACACAAATAGCAGGCGATCCCGTTAACCACTCCGGCAAAGTGACCTAGCCTCACCTTAGCACTACGATCCATCTAATCTTACGCTTGTCTCCCACTTCCAGGAGTGCGCCGTCGGCCGCAGCTCCTGCTCGAGCACATGCACTCATGCTGATATGGTCCTTCTCATGCGTTATGTTTGTTATCACCCAGCGGGACTCAAATCGAACGCTCCTTAGCTGGAACGTCCACCATCTCACAGGCTCTCTGCGTCCTCATCGGCCATGACTTCGTACTCGCCATCCGAGAAGGACGCGCTGCTCGCGCCTAAAGCGCCCCCGAACTGGAAGAAGAAGTACACGCTCGTCATCCATGGCGGCGCAGGGACGATGTCGCGCGAGAGCGCGACGCCCGAGCGACAGGCGCTCTACAGGGCCGCTCTCAAGAAGGCGCTGCGGTCGGGATACGACGTCCTGCGCGATGGCGGCGAGGCGATGGACGCCGTCGTCGCGGCCGTAACGGTCATGGAAGGTACACAGTATACGGTGCGCGGTCGTAACGGCATTTAACCGAGACACCATCTCCGCGACAGATTGCCCGCTCTTCAACGCGGCCCACGGCGCCGTCTTCAACGTGGCGGGCAAGAACGAGCTCGAGGCGTCGCTGATGCTCTCCACGCCGCCCTCCTCCGAATCGCATCCCGCCGTCCCGGCCTCCCGCCGCGGCGCGTCCGCAACGCTCCTCACCCGCGCGCGCAACCCGTCGCAGCTCGTGCGCGCGCTCTACCTCGCGCCGGCCGACGCCGTGCACCCCTTCCTCTCCGCGTCCACCGCGGAGGACATCGGCGCGCGCCACGGCGCGACGCTCGTCGACCCGAGCTACTTCTGGACGAAGAACCGGTGGCTCGAGCACCGCCGCGGGCTCGGGCTCCCGGACGAGCCGTTCCCGCCCCACTCTCCCTCGAGCTCCTCCCCCGTCCCGGATAAGGAGAAGGAGCAGGAGAAGGGCGAGTGGGATGTAGAAGAGGAGCTCGAGCTGAACCTCGATGTCATGCCCACGGGGACCGTCGGCGCGGTCGCGCTCGACGTACGCGGGTGCATCGCCGCGTGCACGTCCACCGGCGGGCGCACGAACAAGCTCGTCGGCCGCATCGGCGACACGCCGCACAAGGGTTCCGGGTACTGGGCCGAAGAGTGGAAGGTGAAGGGTTGGATCCGCAAGAAGCTGCGCAAGATCCACGGGAAGAGCTCCAAGAAGGCCGTGGGCGTCTCGGGCACCGGCGACGGAGACGTAAGGCATCGTTTCTTGTCCTCTTAGCGTGGCCGGAAACGAGCCGCTCATTCGTTCCCTTGCAACAGTACTTCATTCGTCAGGCGACGGCGTCGACGATAGCGCGCCGGATGCAATTCCTCAACGAATCAGTGGACAAGGCTGCTCGTCACGCTGTGGAAGACCTCAGAAAAGACGGCGGCATCGGTGGCGTCATCGCATTGGATGAAGAAGGCAACGTCGCCATGCCACTCAACTGCTCAGGCATGTACCGCGGCATCATTCGCGAAGATGGAGTACCGAAGGCGGCCATCTTCGACGACGAAGAGCTTTCGTAGATCGAATCGGCGCCGTGCTGTGGAATAGTCATGTGCAGGAAAAGATGTTATACAGCCATTACAAGAGCATACATACGTCCTTGCATTCGTGGGCGAGAACAGGAAAGCAAAAGAAGAGACCACTGGGTATCTACGTGCCCGCGTTTTTGACAGCTGCTTTGAGCCTCTGTCGTAGCCTGCTGGCCGAGTCGTTTTCGCCCTCCTTGTCTTTCGGTGACGGAATCACCGTCACGTTTTCGCCCTGCCCTGCCGTGGCGGTCGTCGGAGAAGCAGTTACAGCCGAGCTACCTGCGAGCGCGGAAGGATTTGACGTGGCCAGCTGCGTCAGAAGGCGGGTAGGAGAGGGTGGCGCTTGAGGTTTTTGGGGTGCGAGTGCAGGCGCCCTTGACGAGACCTCGTCGTCCACGACCTCGATTTCTTCGCGGAGGACGGCGATGCGCGTCCACCGTCTGTACCGCGTATACTGTATACGATGCAGCGGTCAGTCCTAGAGCTCGTCATCCAGGTGGTCGTGTCGGTCACCTTGCCTAAACCACCCTTCGGGCTCGCTCCTTCCCACTTATTATCCCCATACACCCACCCGTCCGGGTCCGTCACCGGATCCTCGCCGTCCATATCCCCACTCCCGTCCTTATGTCCCTGCCCCTCCTTCTCCCTCGCCTCCCTCTCCGCGTCTTCCTTCTCCTTTTCCTTGATCTCCCCCAGCGGCACGTCCTTGTCTGCGCTCGCGCTGCGGATATGCCCGCTCGCCCACCCGGCGCTGACCTTGCTCGCCGCCCTCGCGAGCGCCGTCTTGCCCGCGCTTCCGGGCGCCGTCGGCGACATGCTCTCGTCCGGCGGGTGCCTTTCGACGCGCGCCGTCCTGCCCGCCGCCGGGTCCGTCTTCACGCACAGCCGCCACTCCGGCTCCTCCCACGTCCAGAACGCGGTGCGCTTCAGCCTCTTGCGCGGGCCACCTGCTTGATTCTCCTTGCCTTTGCCTTTGCCTTTGCCTTTGCCGCTGCTAAAGGAGGAGGAGGAGGGGAAGGGGAGGGGCATGTAGACCGTCGTGGGCGCGGGGAGCGAGAACGCGGCGGGCGGGGTGACGGGGGCGAGAGCCGGCGGAGCTGAGCACCACGACGGGCGCTCGCCGGGGAGCAGCGCGGCCGTCCAGTCGAGGCCCATCCACCACCGCTGGTTCTCGTACACGGTGAACAGGAACCGCACGCTGTCGCCCTCCTTCTTCTGCGGGCCGCCCTGCGAGAGCGCGGACAGGGACCGCGTTTGGGGCGAGAGGATATGTGGGGGGAGGGGTTCTCCGGAGAGGAGGGACCAGAGCTTGTAGCAGGTCCAGCGGAGGTACGCGCTCCGCCAGAGCGTGTGGCGGAGACGGTGCGCCCAGGGGGCGCGCCAGGTGAGGACGATCGTGCCGGAGATGCCGACGAGGACGCGAAGGCGGACGAAGTATGTGAGGACGAGCCAGGGGAGAGACAGAATCAAGGCGGCGCGGAATGATTTGGATAGAGGGGTCGGTTGGGTGGTCGACGGGGTGGGAGATGGTGAGGGTATGTAGGCGTAGATGGCAGCCAGGTCGGCGACGATCGCCTGCAACGTCTGCTCGGATGCAACAGGTGCCACGGTTTCATGTCGTGGTCGCCATCGTCTGAGCGCGACGACGGTGCACAACGCCAACGGGAGTAAATATCTGCGATTTCCGGGTCAGGTCGAGGGGGACCCATAAACAGACTGATTCTTACCTTATTATTGGGATCGACAGCAAGCATACGCCCCACCACCCAAAAACAAGCAGCCAGCTCTGGTCCCATGTCGTCCTCCAGCTTACGAGCTCGGCGCCGTACCGCACCCGCGCGATCCAGGGACTGAGACCGACCAATACGGTCGTGAGCGGCGCCGGAACCGTGCTCACGAAGTCCAGCAACGTTGGGGGCGACGAGTGCGCTCCGGGGGACACGCTGAGCGCTGCCATCGCCGTCGTCGATGGAAAGGAAAGAGGCTCAAGATGGTCGACCGAGGCGAAGGCGCATGACGATTCGCCTGCGGGCGCGCGACTTCGTCACCTCGGCTGGCAGCGCGTTCATTTTCACGTGTACGCATGTCGCCGCAGAAGACCGGCTGGTCATGCACGGCCAGACGATCGCGTTTGCTGCTACACCTTAATGGAGACGTTCGCGAAGTCTATCAAGTTCTTCGACAGCGTATCGCAGTTATTGCATGCATTGAAAGATGCGGTAGAAGGCGCGCTCGATTGATCCTGGTTGCCTTTCGTCTCTGACTGACACGACGTCTGCACTGCCGTTAATGTAGGACATCAAGCACTCTGGTTCTCCGGATCACTTCACAGGGACATTAGCCCAAGCAATATCCTCATCGTGGAAGACGACCCGAGCGAAGAAGGCGCAGGCTTCCTCATCGACCTCGAACATGGCAAGATCCTCGACGACTTCGCGCCGCTGCCTTCGCCTTGCAAAACCCAGCGAGAGTGCCTGAGGCTGATGGATTGGTATGATGACGATCCGGACGTGAAAATTTCGTTCGAGCAGACCGAAGATTTGCTCAGTCGATATCAGGACCGTCACACAGCGTCCCTTCACATTGAGATGGCCCACATAAGAGGCCTGAGCGCGGTAATGACGAAAGGGATTGCACGTCTAGCATTCACTGACAGACTACCAACAGATCCGTAAGGACTTCATTACACCGAAAGTGAGCTCGCCTCGTTTGTCTATGTGATTCGTGGGTTGACGTCCTCATGCTAGCAACAATACTTCAATGTCGGGAATACGGTAGCAGCCAGCAAATCACGGACGGTCTGTCGGATGGTAGTGGATCGTATCCCTTCTAATGCGCACACATAGGGTACGAAGGCTTTCATGAGTGGCGAGCTTCTGTCGCAACATCCGTACGCACACAGTACACATAACCGTCCCGGATGCGGCGCCCACGACGTCCTTCACGATGTGGAATCTTTCTTCTGGGTTCTCGTCTACCTCGTCATTACTCGAGAAGGTCACGGAGGACATCGTCGCCCTGAATTACTCACAAGTACTCCCTCTGTGGAAGAGGAGACCATCCAGAACGTGACATACTGCCTGTTTGACGCTGCCGACGAGCTCACTCTGTGCGACAACAAGAACGAGTTGTTCTTGCAGCCCGAGGATTTCAAGATCCATATCCTCCCGATGTTGAACCCGAGGCTAGAGTCGAAGGACGTCCTGGCTGAATTGGTTGAGAACTGGTGGAAACTCCTCGTCCTCACATATTTAACGTACGATCTTTACACTCCCGGTGTCATTCACGATCAGGTTTTGGCCCTTCTCCGTACTGTGATCGACAAGATCGCTGCAGTGCCTGGAGGGTGTGGTCCTCGCTACCCGCAGACAGAAACGACAACATGGGAGTCCAGCCCAAGCAAGCGTGTCAACGATAGTCCGGCCAAGCCTGCCACATCCGAACCTCGACGCGAAGAGTCCCCGAGCCCCGCTCGCAAGAGGACGAAGATGGGCCAGAGCTCCTCGCCTTCTTTGATGGGTTGATGACTTTTTGTGCGTGTTCGTCGCCCTTCGGTGAACGTCCAGTCTAACGGAGCCTTGGATAGAGTGCCCTGGACCGTTTTGAGCGCGGCACCCTACCTCGCGCGTGCTCTGCAATGCCCACATCTCTCGCGTTTCGCTCACTCTTTTTGCTCTCGTGCTTTCGCTACCTCGTGAATCCGCCTCCGGATGGCCATACATTCCCTGCGGGGGCTTCCATGACGCGGACCTGGCGCACACTCGCGCATGTACTTTATCGAATATCGATGATACCTCGTTGTCTGCTGAAGCACCGATGTCATTTCATAACGTGATGTCGGAACGTTATCCGTGTTTTGTCGGTTACTCCAGTTGATGTTAAGATTGATTCCATGTAACGTCGTTAGTGTCTGATTCTACAAGGCTTTAGCCATTGTTCCGTTTGTGCTTGCCACTCCGCGTTCTCCACGTGGCCTTGCCCCCCTTGTGCTTCGACACCGAGTCTCAGACACAGGACAGTATCGCTCGACGCGGCGGCGACACACCCCATACATTGGACCAGCACTCCCAAGAACGGCGCTCCAACGTTGGACTATATGAAGACCGTATACATAATAGCTGCTGCATGAACTCCTGGATAATTACTGCTCACCTGACGAACACATCCCAATGTACGAACTGATGGCGACGCAAGGCTTTGCTATCCAGAGATTCGGGAATGTTCCTCGGCTCTTGGACGGGATACGCGATGCTATAAGAGGTGAGAAACCCTTCGGTAAGCATGCACCTGAGCAGTGAACGATGGTCTCCAGCCTTCAGGCAATAGTTGACATCGGCGCTATGAATGTACAAACCAACGTCAGTCTCACGCTCCTGGACGACGAATCATACCTGCTCTCACCACTGTCAACGGTATGCTAAAGTTGTATATGACCCACTGAGAGCTGAATCAGATCATCGCAGGCGCCGCGATCTCTGAGCGCTCGGTGGTTGACCGCACATACATATGTGCGACATATACAGCTGTAAGCGGCGGATGCGGCGTCTCTCTTTCCATGAAGCTGAAGACCGGGAGAACGCCTCCTGGGCGGCTCCGTTACGAGTTGTTCCACACCAAATGGCCGGGTGACGTACTCCAAATCACGGCGGTGGTGGATGTTGGGCGCTTGCGACAGGATCGATGCGAGCCGGTCGTGCTCAGGGTGATCGGAGAGCGCATCACCTTCGAGTGAGTACCAACGTCCGCACGCGCCGTGCATCCCGTCCCTTATAATGTTACCACGGCAGTACGATCATGCTCAGCGATGGCGAACCACCTAGGTGCCACGTGGTATCGAATTCGTGCCCAATCATCTGCTATGAGCGCGTTTTATGGGACGCCTACCGCGACGCCGACGAGTCGCGACAACAACCGGAGATCACGGGCATACATCATCGGCTAGAACTCCTGATCCCCTTGCATGCCCCGTTCACGTCGCCGCCCAGCACGGATCCGCACGCAAGCATCGTTCGATACTACCTCGAGCTGGAATGCGCGTGGTCGCACCGTGCCCTCTTCAGGTTCTTCCGTCCGCGACATCACCTTGAGCGCCATCCTGTCACCGTCGTCCCGCGCTGCAGACCGCTCTCAGCGCCCGACGCTGCGTCGCAACGCTCACCACCGGGAACGCCACCGCTGTGGCGCGCATACACCCTGTCGAGGAACATTCAAACGCGGTCATCTCATTGGGGCAAGTGTGCGCACGTGGAGGTGCGTGTAGGGGCGTATCGTGCTCCTCGTTCCGTCCCGATCACTGGTCCTGAGCGCATACATTGCTAGGTTCGGCTTCCTGACGTTCCCGCGCTTCCTATGGAAGTCGATATTCCGCTCATGCTCTGCATGACAATGCGGTCCACGTTTGTCGACGTTCGTCGTATTCTGGATGGCGGGGCCGGACTATTGCAGAAGCTCCCTGGACCACCGCGGGACGCATATGCCGTCACTATCCAACTCGTCCGCGCCGTAAGCGTGTGCTTCGCTGGCCATAGAAAGCTTATCCCAATGCCTACGCGGAAGGATGACGTGCAGTGCACTGTTTATCCCCTCAGCCTGCACGTCAATGAGCCCGTCTGGGAGCCGCTTGCGCTGCCCTGCGACTCGTCCATTCGCGGAATGCGGGCTCTATGGCCCTGGATGCAAGACGCGGAGCGCGCAGGGGCAGGAGCGAAACGTGGCGTGCGGTCTGCACAATTTGCGGCGCGATTGCGGCTCTCGGTCCCTGTCGGCGCTCTGACCCGGCGAAGACCGCACGAGTCAGCTTCGGTGGGTGGGCGTGGCTCATCTTTTCCGTCTCCTCGTGGTCGAACCCTGATGACTGACTGCTGAGGCGGCCAGTACTTCCTCTACGTTCATATACCGCTTTCGGGGTTCGAACGCGGCGTCAAGGTTTACGTCCCTGTCAAGTTGGCCTCGCATTAAGCCAGTGCCTCGATCGCTGTGCTTGCGATACAGAGATCTGAAACAAACATCGCGCTTCTCCTGAATCGCATGTCGTGATATTGAGGTGACGGGGATTAGAATTTGGACCGTACGGTTCGCGAACTTGTTTGAACACACGAGCTCCCTGCTCGTCTCTGGGAGAAATTTTCCCGGCGTGTTCCCGTACGTGACAAGAATCGTGCGGCACCTGACGCCGATAGGTGCGATTCGGCGCACTCAGGGCATGAAACAGCGATTGCCACGGGCTGTTGTACACCACATAGTTATGTAGCACAGTTGCGCAATACTCACGGTACGATCGCACACAGAGGGTATATCTGCCTATCCATATCCCAAGCTACGCTCCCCACTCGTCTCCGGTGTACCACAGCTTTGCCGCTTGCTAACGAAAACATTCACACCAAAGCCAATGCAAGAAAGGGCCTCAGGATCGTTGCCCGGGGTGACAGTGACGGATGCCTCATCCCCGAGTAGCGGGGCTCAGGCTCAGGTTCACCCTGCAATACCTGGGATGAGTGGTGTCTCCCCGGTCAACGATCCAGCTGAGGAAACGCCCATGGACGAGGATGAAACCTCGGCCGATGTCCTTCCTCTAACGTCTTCACCAACTGATCTGCCACCCGCATGCAGCTCAGACCAGACAGTCCGGCGCAACTCCAGGTTCCTTATACCAGATGGGAACCTGCAGATAATCGTAAGTCATCGTGCCATATGAAGTGTTATACTCACTTTCACTCGTATTGGATCACATACGGCTACTAGGTAGCAGGTACAGAATATCTGGTTCATCGCTCCATCTTTATGCGAGAATCCGAGTTCTTCAGAAGCCGCGTATGCACGCAGTGTTCGTCTTCACATGCCGTTCCGGTTATCTGCCTGTCGGACGTCGACTGCAACGACTTTGACCTGTTCTTGGACATCATCTACCCCAGGTGACGACCGCGCTCTACTGTTTCATGTTGCGTGAAGAGTTCTAACGCTGGTGATCTTTCAGGGATTACAATAAGCGCATGGCAGAAACCTTGGCAGATTGGACTGCGGTACTCCACCTGTCCGACATGTGGGGATTCAGGACCATCCGTGAGCTCGCCATGCGGAAGTGTTTTCCGCTTGCGCTGCCGGTGGACAAGATCGTGTTGGGGCGTCGATACGACATCAAGGGCTGGCTCAAGGATGCCTACGTAGCTATATGCCAGCGAGAGGAGCCGCTGACGCTGCAGGAGGGAAAGCGGCTTCACCTTGAAGACGTTATAGCCATATCCGAGGTACGGCAAAGCATACGGGATGCCAAGATGCTTGCTCCCGCAGAGACAGTGGTCTCCACCGTCGTCCGCGCATTTTCCTCTCGACTACCGGCCGAGGAAAGCTCCGAGCCGGCCCCTTCGACGTCCGTTCCACGCGAGAATGAAGCAGGGGATTCGAAGAAATCGACGAAGGCCAAGGACCTAAGGAGGCGGTGATCGAGCGAGCATCCGGCGATGAATATATCGTCTATCGTGAGGTGAGTTCAGCCTTACTGTGGCTTGATTTTCTTGAAAAGGTCGAACTCAGCACGCCATCAATGTGCCGAACCTGTTACGGGATCCTCGGGATGTTGTGAGCGAGGGGAAGCACGCGAGAATAGATGTGAGGTTGGGTGCCCCCCAACTTAACTGGTCGAGAGAGCAGAGTCATTGGGAGATGACCGCCCGCCGTGGCCTCGAGTTCAGGCTGTAAGTCTAGATGAAGCATGGGTATAATCATGCCCGATTCAGCGATCCAATTCATGAATTAAGCGCACAGTGCGGTATCTACCAGCGCAGACTCGTTGCGAGGCGTCGGCCATCTTAAGCTTGCGCTCGAGCAGCGTCGATCGAGGGTACCCTCAGCATTAGTTGCCCTGTTAAGCGTCGCTTTGCTCCCGTATGCATCCGCACCGCCGCCGCCGTACGTCTTGAACGCCACATCAAACGAACACAGAAAACCTATAGAATAGCCATATCCAAAGCAGACCCGAAGCCGAGAAGCTGGCTGAACTGGGACAACAATCGGAGAAAATGGGCATGCATCATCATCAACTGAGGGTGCCGCCCACGTCGCCGCCTAGCAAGGGCCCGCACTGGTCGAGCCTCAATGACTGACTGTGAAGGCGATCAGTATTTTCTGTTCGTTCATACCGCTGTTGGGGTACGAGCACGGCGTCTATCGGTGAGGGGTTGTTGGGACCGATACCCATGGATATACAACAGTAATGGAGGAACTTACGCCCGCATTCCCTCCACTGAGGCCGACTTGTCCACGAATGGGTGAGATGTTTGAATAGGTCGAAGTTCCGACTTGACCGGTTATCATCCAAGTGACATGCTTCTTCCGAGACTGTGCGCCTCATCGCGAGCATGGCGGCACCTTGTTCCTTCCGCGGTACCTCAAGCAGTCGCCTTGCATCAAGGCATCACCAAAATGCCCCTGCTGGTGAATGACACAGCGATGGGTATCATGAGGACGATATGTGATATGCGGCACCCGCGAAGTTCTTCTCTATCGAGGAACAGGGACGATCAACACTTTGGCACTATCTGCGTCGAGTGTTTGTGTTTGGACCACACGGGGTCAAGGATCGCCGTTATGCTCGCAGCCACCACCGCGCGGGCCTGAGCTGCATAAAGGCCGGCCTATTCGATGTCCGTATCGCAGCAACCCAGACACCAGCGATCACCACCTCCTAGCCGAAAATGCAGAAGTCGCCCACCCTCATCGCAGCAGGAGTCCTCGCTCTCGCTACCGCTGTCTTCGCCCAGTCATCCGTCTGCCCAAGCAGCAACCCTCTCAACTTCTGCTGCCTCTCCTTCGGTCACTTCTCCGACAACTATGCCGTTTGGCATAACATGTGCGGCGTCGACCTGCCAAACAGTACCACCGTTGGTAGCTTCTGCGAGCAGTCAAATGTAGGGCTCGGAGGATGGTACGTCGAATCTCACTTTAGAACTCGGTAGCAAGACGTGATCCTCATACTGGAACCACAGTGACGGATGGATCCATTTGTGCTGCGAAAGCGAAGCGAGCTTGGGTGAGTCTTCGATGATTAAGTTTTCGCGGAGGTCTCACATACACGAAATCAAGTTTCTTGCAGTGGTGGAGTGGACGGTCCTCTTGCTGTCAACTGCGTCGAGATCGAGTAAGGCGTAGATGCCGGCCGATCTCGTACACAACATGCGCAGGTGACACGATATATATGGCGACGATCCGGAGTGGGATGCAACGAGCGATGGATATGCAGAATATGTAGTGTGTCGATAAACAGTGCTATAAATCATGTACGCCTTAGCACTCTCTCGATGAAGGCTGAAGAGATGTGTCGGATCCGACTTGTCCAGCTCTTTGATCTTCTCATCTGTATCGAGGAAGGTCTGTCGGAGGACATCGAGTAAGGGTTCGTGTGGAAGTTGGTGCATGTTCTGTAGCAACACCTGCAAGAGGCGGGTGCATCAGCGTTTCCAAAAGAACAGCGGTGTAAGGTGTAAAAGAGGAGTAGCTATGTCGGTCTCACCTCGTGCAAATGTTCGCCGCAATATCTGGCGACGTCGATGCTGCCGCCGTGACCGTCGTAGACGGCGAAGAACCCCTGCCCGTGTATCCCACCGAAGTCGGGGACGATCGCGTGCATATCTTCCATAGTCGGGCGATGACCCTGCTCCGAGTGCGCGTGCGCCTGCAGCAGCCAAGTATGAGGCTGCTCGGTCATCTGAAGCTTTTTCAGTCATACACGGTGGGATTCAGTAAGGGTACCTACGGCAGGGTCAGGGGTCGCGATGGTTTTCGGTGGCCCAGTTCGCCGGGACGCCCACAAGCGGCTATGGAAGGACTCGGGAACAGGATGTGATCGGATATCGTGGGTCATTTTGCTTGGGATGTTGATGAAGGGGTGTTTGTCGCGAAGGATGCCGTTGGGATATTGGCAGGGGTGAACTAAAAGCGCTCGTCTTATATCTTCAAGAAAAGTGCCACACAGGCAAATGGCTTTGTCCTGCAAGTGAGATCCACGACAGTGCTGGCCGCAATGAGCTGTACAGCCATGCTCATAAGTACGATATCCAGTGACTCCATATCGAGAATACTGTGGCATTGTAGACATACCATCGTGCTGTCCGATCGACAAGTTAACACAACCACATGCGACCCCGCACCGCGGCGATCCTCAACAATACAACGGCGCACGCTAATTAGACAAGCAGCTGACAACCTCCCCGCCACATCCCTGCTCAAATGTACGCGTCCAGCGCTAGTGCCGAGCGTCAAGAGACACTCAGAGTTTTCCTGTCTTTGCGATCTTAACGCCAACGGCCAAATTTGAACGCAGCTCGGGGCAGTGCGTGCAGCGTGAGGACAGCTTCGGAGTCCGTACAAGTGGCCGAGGATGGCACAAAGAACGCCCAGCTTTTTTGCGCAGCAAATACGGACATCACGGCCCCAAGGACGTATGGTTTTCTTTGTGCGTGTTCGTGTCTGAGAAACGAATCGTCAGCTCTAGGCCTATCATCATAAGATTCGAGCGCCTTCTTTGCGAAGAGGGAGGTCTGTGCACCGGGACTTGACCAAAGGAGCCAATCCACCTTCCGTGAAGTCGAGCAACACAGTTATTCCGCATCCGCTCTCTCCTGGTATAAGAGCTCGCTGGATGCTCGTTATACGGCCAACTACATCTTCTCCTGATACATCCATCACCTCATTACTGCAAAGCAACCACAAACTTCCACATCTCAATCATCCCCTCATACTACCATGCGCTCCACTCTAATCGTCGCTGTCCATTTCGCCGGTACCTCCGTCTTCATCTACGAGAAGTCGGACGGTACGCTGGTCTTTTATGAAATCGTTCGCGGAGGTGTCCAGGTATGTGCCCTTGCCCCTTATTTTATCAACGACGAGCCTCATGAACGTTATATCGATCACGCAGGTGTCCACAAGCCCTTCGTCGTCGTCGCAAGTTAGAAAGGAGTTGCCCGCGGCCTCGGCCCGGCCCGTCGTTCTGCAGGCGGCGGTCACCGGTCTGAGGTCGGTCGAGAGGGGCTTGAAGAGGCTCGGTTCCATCGTCACTGGAAGGCGCAAGATGCCGGCGGTCGTCGAGATCAAGGTCGAGGTCGAGGTCGAGGTCGAGGAGGAGGTGCAGGAGATGGATTGGGATATGGTGCTCGGTGAGGGTCAAGCGACGGTGGAGAGGAGGAAGGCGATGAAGAAGGGCTTGATGGGGTCGAGGAAGGCTATGGTGGAGAGGAAGGGAGCGATTCGGCGGGCAGGTCAGGTTGATGTCTAAGGGCGTCGGAGTGGGGGCGCAGGTGGAACTTCGCACTGCACTTCTTTAGGTGAGTCTTCCTGTTTTTCGTTTTGATTCCTTGTCTGAATCTCGTTCGCAGATTTTACAGATTCCAGGGACCGGGGACCAGGCTTCAAGAGACTCCGATGCGCTGATATTTGTTTTCGGTAAGCCTCCCTTCATTTCCATACATATGATCATAGGCTAACCATTTACACAGGCTCTACTAATCGCCTTGCTCTTCTTTTCAGGTCTTGGCTTGGCTCGGTTTCGGCTCCGGTTTCTAGCTTCGGTCTCTTGCGCTGGTCGCAAGGGGGCGCGAGGTTCGAGGGGTTGGAGGTGCGCGGATATCGTTTGTGCACGGATGATGTTCGCGGTATCTTTGACTCTCGGCCCTCGTGCCCCCGGAGAGCGCGCGCCCGATTGCGAACACAGTCGGGCGCGTGCATCTCACCCCAACTCCCTCACTGACACACATCTCTCTAGGTGCCGAACGCGCTTTACTGAATATTGAGTTTTTCTTAGGAATTTCAAGTTCGTTGTCGACGCTCCGGGATGGGTCTGGGTCGGGCAATGGCATGGAATGTTATAACAGCGTCATGTATCTCTCTGCGCTCAGTGTCTCCCGCATCATTGTATTCGCGAATTCGATGACATACCGTGGGCTAATTTCGTGCGACTGCCCGTGTCTTCTAGCGCGGGGCACATCGCGAGGACCTATCCATGGATTGTTGGTATGAACGGCCACGAGTGTATTGTCATGCATCCACAAAGGGAGATGATCATGTCGAAGGGTACATTGAACAGCGGCAGCGAGCAATGGAACCATTGATGTCACCAAGAAGACCGAAACGGTATATATGCAGAGAGAAATGATAAGGATAAGAGACAGAGAATCCGCGAAGCACTATGACGAAGAGTACGATGAGGTATGAGATACAAAATGTATCCGAAATGATTATGACGAGCTCCGCGTCTCGCCTTGCGCGTTCCTATGCAGCTAGATTTTCCTAAGGAGCCGCATGCCGTCATTTAGGCGGGATTCCACAGGTCGGAGAACAATATGCTGCCAATACGCAGTATGCTAACCCTTGAGCGTCGAAGTTGTAACCGGTCATGAAGAGTAGCTGAGACGGCGGCTAAGGCGAATTTAGCTGCCAACGAGTCGCCTTGCACTGGGATCAGGGAGCCAATGGACAGTGCAGGCTACGAGAGGTCAATCCTACGGTGCAATCTGGTATGAGCTTGTCATCGTGGGTACCACAAGCAAAAGATAGTCTTCGACTTGGCGCGAGATGAGACAAAACACGGGGGTCGTCAGGTGGTCGTACGATGTAAGATGCTAAAGACTCGCAGTAACGTGATCGACACAGTAATCGTGCATCGACGGCCGTCCTTTATCAGCCTCCGGAGACGGCAGCACGCGGAAGCAAGTTGAGCAAGTGAGAAGATCCCGCTTTCGCGGACGATGGAGGCAGATGCGAACCTAGATGGGGGCTGTACAACCCGTCGAACGTGATTTGCTCCCATCGTCACGCCACGCATCTCACTCAGCTTTATCTTGCGGTGCAACGATGCGCGTGTACCATCATGCTGAGATTCACAAGGGCGGTCGGCGTTACTCAAATACCTCGCCGACAATCTGCATCGATCATCATTCGTCTTGTTTCCTCCTCCGCCGCGGACGAACTCGAACACCAGAGACTCCTCATGGCCGACGTTACCCCCGCTAAGCAGCTCTTCTTGTCGTCTCCTCAATTCGCCGTCGTCGGCGCGTCGAAGGATCAGACGAAGTTCGGGACGAAGGTATGGAACTGTCACCGGAGATGGGAACTTCCATTGTAATTGAACGAGATCCGTCGTTTGTTGTGCCCATAATAGGTATTGCAATGGTATCAGGCCCGAAGCAAGCCGGTTACCCCTGTTCATCCCAAAGAGGCTGAGCTTGAGGGCTTACCGACCGTGAAGAGCATCGCGGAATTGCCTGCACCGGCCGAGACATCAATCAGCCTTGTGACCCCACCCAAGGTGATCAGTAACATTCTTCGGGATCGCACCTCCGTTCATCTTTGTGTCTTAATTCATCAGATCACCCTCGGGATTGTCCAAGAGGCAAAGAAACTCAACGTGCCTGCACTCTGGATCCAGCCGGGTGCTGATGATAACAGCGTTAGGCAATGGGTGGAGGAGAATGGCTTGTCCGAAAAGGTCGTTTACGGATGCGTGTTAGTTGAAGGCGACAGGGTGTTGCAGAGCCTCTGAGCCTCGACTACGGACGCAACGTTCTTTCTTACCCGGAGGTGCGTGCGCTATTACGGTGCACCATCTCCTGGATCGTTGACGTGCAATGCCAAGCTAGATTTAGATATAGACGAATGTTTTAAATCACATTTTTACTGCGGACTTTGCTTTCTCTGCGCAACACCGCGCGAGTGTTGGCCGCATGTTCTGTCGATGATGACGCCCGTTCCAATCGGGAGTAGCGTCAGTGCGTGGATCCGAGGCATGCTACCCGTTCGTCGTGACTTTCTATGCGCTCGATATTAGGCGGCCATTGGGCGGACATAAGCTGATTGAATCGATAGGCACTGATCAGGATGAAACGGTACTCCGTCGTTCTATAGCTGTCCATCGCAAAGGGGCGAATCGGACACTACCGAGTTATACTGGCGGATCGCTCGCTGTGCAGTGCATCTACAGCACATGGCCGGTGGGGTGTGTCTCGCCCGTTCGCACCCTTCTCCTGAAACCTCAGCAACTAACCCCGTCATTCACCAGCAGGAACCTGTTTCGAATTCTCCTACCTTCCTTGGCCGGCTCCAACGTGCCATCTTACGTGGACTGAGCCCACCGGTCCCAATACTGCCCGCTTACCGCGGGTAATTGACCGTAACCTTCGCCCAAGCTTCGCTTGGGCTCAGGACCCTGCATCCGATATAGTTTGTGGGATCGTCTCTGACTTCCATGGCATGTGGCCATTGGGTCCGGCAGTTCAGTATAGGCTACCCCCAAGACCCAGGCCGTTCGGCAGTGGCATCCAGAGACGTCCGAAAGGAGGCGGTGGGATTTTATCTCGGCGTACGAGGCATTCGCATGTTATCTGATGCACAGTTTCGCAACACGTCGCCGCCGCACCTTAAGCTTGACTCGTGGTGCGTCTTCCCAAACTCCGTTGGAGAGTTCAATCCGCTGTCGTCGTCGTCTCCTCGTGTTTTAGCTGAAAGAATCTCCGAGACGTCATTGTTAATGACCGCTGTTCGGTTCGCATGCCCCCCGGGTTGCCATTCACCGGGACAAGGCGAGGGCATGGAGCGGGACGTGGCTGGGACACAGTTCGAGGGTGACCAAGCAGCCTGGCGCCATCGGGGCGGGCCCGATCTGAACACCGTGCCCTGCATCCGGCAGGGACTGTCGGGGAACGCTTCGAACGCCATCACCTCATTGTTCTCGGCATCTTGTGCCCTCTCCCACCCCTCCTCGCGCGGGGAACGAGGCAGAGATCCGGGTCCGAGATGGCTCGCAGCAAAGCGCGCGTGTCGGAGTATCCTCGTTACCAGTCCCGGCCTTGCAGCCCAAGCGGGTCCCACTCGTGTTGCCAGTGAATTTACGGGCTTTGCTCGCGCGCGCATTCGTGCCTCATTGTCCTCGGCAATTAGGCATTGCAGCGCGTTCTCCTTCCGCGGCACGTCCGAATGGGGGCTGAAATGCTCATAGCCGGCCGTGGTCCATGCCAATCACGCATTGTCCTCCCGTCTGGGTCCCGGTCGTCCGTCCTTCACATTTCCTTTTCGGGCGACGAAGTGCAGCAAAGCGTTCTCATCTCGTTCTATCGTACGTCGAGATTCTCCTGTTTCCTGGCCATGTCATGTGTCTGCGATACATTGGTGGCCGGCGCGCGCCTTGTCTATTTCATACCGTGTCCCTTTCGAGCTACTTATAAGGGGCCGGGACCTCCGTAGCCCCTTTATTGAAGACTCCCCTCATGCTCGTACGTTCTGCGTCTTCCCCTTGTCTATCGACGATGCATGCTGAATGACGCCTGCGTTGATCAAGCGTATACACATCCTCGCTATGACCACCGATGCATCCTCCGCGCGCTCCTCCCCCGCGTCGAAATCACCAAAATTCACAGCCCAGTTATCCGAGGCCCTGACGCCTGGGAAGGCGATAGCAGAAGCCTGGCGCAAAGAGAGCGCGGAGTCGAAAATGCGGTGGAAGGAGGCCGACGCTGAAATGCTCACCTCGTATTTGAATTGGTCGAACGCAGATGGGAGGAGGCGACGTCGAGGAGCGAAGATGTGAGAGGACGGCATCGTCACGGCAAGGCCCAGTGCCACGCGAGCGCAAACCTTATTTATATATTTATCCTGCATTTGTTGTACACTCTCGCACACGCCTCTCTTACAGCCAGCGTCGGCCGACGCGCTAATTGCAATTGCTTGACCCGCCCCGTCGTCGTCGTCGTTCACCAGCCGTTCTGATTTGTCGGCAAACACGCAGCCCAACATGAACAAGACAGTCCAGGACTTGACCGCCGGTACTGCGGGTGGCATTGCCCAGGTCTGTGTGGGCTTTAGTCGTGCGTTGGATGGTCGATGAACAAAGCGCGCACTCCAGGTGCTTGTGGGGCAGCCTTTCGATATCGTCAAAGTGGTGAGCAGATCACGTCGCACGTCATGCGAGTGGTTGTTGACGCGACCCGTGTCATGCAGCGCATGCAAACGTCGGCTAAGGGGACGTACACCGGCATGATGGACTGCGCCGGGCAAATCTTCAAGAACGAAGGACCATTGGCGTTCTACAAGGTTCGTGCTCGCTGCTGTTTCCTTCCTTTCGTCCCACTGGCCATCTGACGGCGGGCGTTTTCCCATATCTCACCTACAGGGAACGCTGACCCCGCTCCTAGGCATAGGCGTGTGCGTCTCCATCCAGTTCGGCGTGCTGGAGTACACGAAACGTTACTTTGGGCAACGGAACCGGGCGAATGGGACTGGGGGCAGCGATGGCATGACGCTTGGCGCTGGCCAGTTGTTCACGGCCGGAGTGCTCGCTGGGATAGCGAACGGTGTCGTCTCTGGACCAGTGGAGCACATCCGTATCCGTACGTCTTCCAGGTCTCAAAGATCCACGGGCTCGTCTCAATCTATCCTTTAGGCTTACAAACCCAGAGCGACAAGAATCGCGTGTATAACGGGCCGTTCGACGCCATGAAGAAGATATACGCGGCGCACGGCATCGCCGGAATCTACAAGGGTCAGGTTGCCACCCTCATCCGTGAAGCGTCCGGTTACGGCATCTATTTCCTGACATACGAGAAGCTCGTACAATGGGAGATGGCGAAGAAGGGCATCCGGCGAGACCAAATTAGCGCCGCGAACGCCGTCTTGTACGGTGCCGCTGCGGGGTACGCGGTAAGCAAGAGCGGGTTCTCGCTCGTGGTCCGTTCCCGCCCCTCATTGTTCTTATCTAGCTCTGGGCGATCATCTACCCGATAGACGTGATTAAATCGCGGATGCAGACCGATGGGTTCTCCCCGGCCACGGGGCAAAAGTACAAGTCTACAATGGACTGCGTGCGCACTGTATGGCGCGCGGAGGGCGTTCCCGCCTTTACTCGAGGACTCGGACCTACATTGATCCGGTTAGTAATTGCGCGACTATTATTGCCCGAACCCGTTCTAAAGACTGTATTGCTAGGTCTCCGTTCGCAAACGGCGCTACCTTCCTTGGGTTTGAATTGGCGAATCGCGCGCTCAACTCGTGGTCAGCCTCGTGAAGCCTTGTTAAATCTCGCTTCCTTGCTACGCGTTTGCTCGGATCGCATGCTATAGATTATGTTATATGCTCCTGTGCCATAATGTCAGTCCTACCAATATTACGCACCATAGAGCACTCACACGCACTTGGCGGCCTTGTCGTTCGGAGCTAAGTACTGTGCGTTACGCCATGGGGTTGTCTCGTCCCCTTTTATCGGGATTCGGCGCAAGTCTCGCAAGAGCCTGACTATCGGATAACCTTCTGCAGCCGGCATACCATATTTGGGGAGGCCGTGTCCAAACTAGGCGACACCTCTCAATGATGTGCCCGCCGAGATATTTGAGAGTCCAATTTTGTATACCAAGTTCTATATGGCGAGCCGGAGCCTAAACTAGGCGATACCTCCTGCCATGGGCCCCGCGGCAGTGTCATCGAAGTGCTCAAGGTTTGACATATTGACACCATGGCGTGTTGTTCAGACTTTCTGCGTGTATATAAGACGAGTCTCTTCACTCCCCCAATTCCCTTTCACCCACTGAGCACCGCTGTGTATGGATCCGCATCTCATAGGGATGAGACATGTCATCACCGCTTGACCAGGCACACTGCTATTTCGAGCACGTAGGATAGCTTGTACCAGTACTGTACACCACATGAACAAGCCGTTCTTGTGTTTTTTTCGCTGATCAGCAGAGAAAATACAAGAAAACATACTGCATCAAGGGGGAATCGAACCCCCGGCGGGTCGAAATCGACGGACAGATGTGGCAACGACCCAGGTTACCACTACCCCATTGGTGCTGTTTATTACAGCAAAAAGTACATATATGGACAGTATCACCCGGTTTTGGAAAGGCTAGGAAGATCCAGCAACCTGCTGACTTCAACAGAGTCCAAGAGGAGCCACAAAACTTAAGGATCGTAAAACCGTCTAAATGGGTAATTCAGAATGAGACACCGCATCCGTGACAGGAATCATGCAAGATCGCTCGGCCAGCTACGCCACGAGCTCCTGTGCTTTAAGCTTCTCGTTATAAAAATATGACTGGAGCCTTGCTGAGTGGCACTGGCAGGCTCTCTTTGGCACGGTTTACCAACTCGACGAGCCTGTAGATCTCGCGAGCTGCCTTCCTCCGAGCCACATTCTGCGGCGTGCCCAACGGAGGGCTATTGGCCGCAACCAGGTCGCGCATTTCGCGCAGGGCCTTGGCTGTGCTAGTAGAGGTGCTGTAGGCGAGGTGGACGGGCTGTAGCTCGCGGTGCCGTCTGCCAACATGCGTGTGCCAGACATACCTGGCTGGATCATTGTAGTTTGAGAAGAAAACAATCAGTTCGTAGCCGTGCAACGGACAGTACGTACGAACAAACTGACCTTGATGTTCCATACAGGGTAGAGCTCTCCGCAAAGAATCGACAATGCCTTCCAAAGCTAATCTGCGTATCAGCTGTCGGTAACCCCTCAGAACACTATTGCGTTCAACGGGCTTCGTAGTAGTGTATGAGCCTATGAGCGGCCTTGGGTTGACCCGAACACAAGCGAAACCTGGACCAGCCGTCCGCCGCGGCCCTTCGGGTTCACGTCGTGGAAGCATTTGACTACCTCAAAGTTGACGCGCCCCAGTGGGCGATACCGAATCCCTTCGCCCCTCGGACTCGGTGGTGCCCTCGACTTCGGGGCGCATCCACGCGCCGGCGTTGTTGTACACGACGTCGATCCGGCCAAAGGCCTCACACCTGCACGGGGGACCATGGCGCGCACCTGCTTGGACTTTATGATGTCGATCGAGGGAGAAGCAGGCGGAAGGACGGGTACTCGGAGAGGTCGGATGGCTTACGGAGTATAGCGATCGCGATGTCGCCTAATTCAAAGACGTGCGTGGCGACAGCCGATCCGAAGTCGGCGGATGCACAGGCGACTGCGCCAGTTAATCAGAACAGGCCGGATATGTGCGCGGCAAAGAGAACTCACTGAACCAAGCGAGGGGCTGACGCGGAGGACATTGTATAGCGAGAGGTGTGAGGATATGGGCCGATGCTAGATGTTTGCGGTTGAGCAGGGTCGTGTTGATGTTTTGAACGACATTAAGCCTGAATTTATGATACCTCCCCTGCAAAGGTGTCAAGTATGGGCCGTGGTGGACGAAGTATCCTGATCAAGCTGAGGGGCTGGAGAAGCCTCCACTGGTCGTAGAAGCACCGATGAGTAACGCAGCCGCTGATATGTAGATCCCAGAGGAGATCAGGAAATGTTCTCAGATCAACCGTGCGCTGACTCAATGTCGTCGGTGCTTATGTTGGCGGGCTCAGTCGTCGTGTTCGACTTCCTCAGAAGGTGTATTGACTGTACGCTCGTCGCTCAGTGACTGCTCGTCATGTCCTGATATTTCCTCTAGCATTATGAGAACTCGCATCCTTCGAATCGACCACCACGGTCAATTCATGAGTAATGCGTCGTGGTAGATGCGGTTTCGTGGGGCATCGGAGACTACGACAGGTTGGTATAGATGGTAGAGGCAATGGCGGTGGGTGACCAAAGGCAGTCATTCAATGATGTTCAATGATAAATCGGGAATTTCCGAATCTTCAGCCACCCCTCCTGCCCCGCCGACTCGACTCATCGTAACCCTCCTCCCGCTTCCCATCAGTCGCAATGGTGAGCATCCCGATATTTGGACATTCTGCCGCTGTGCTGTAGGTGTCTTGAAAGCTCGAGCAAGAGATCGGCCGGTTTTAAGACTGGGAGTGGATGGATGGACGATGTGCGGGATGGATGATGTTACTTGTCTCTTGCTGGACCCGCGCCCGCTCTTCTCGCTTCCTCAGCTCTCCCGCATGCGAACCGACAGTTCAGGACCGTATCTGATACCTCCTTCAGGCCAACGTCGAGCTCGCCGCCACCTACGCCGCGCTCATCCTCGCCGATGACGGCATTGAAATCACCGTACGCTCGTCGACTCTGCTCGCTTGATCCCAACCTCTGAACTGCATAATCTCACAGGCGGACAAGATCACCGCGTTAACAACAGCCGCGTCGGTGGAAGTCGAGCCCATCTGGGCAACCCTCCTCGCAAAAGCCCTCGAGGGCAAGAACGTGAAGGACCTCCTTTCCAACGTCGGCGCTGGCGGTGGTGCGTACATCCGGCCCTTATTATATGCAAAGCGGTGTGACTCAATCACATTTCTAGGAGGCCCCGCCGTTGGCGCACCTGCCGCGGGTGGTGCTGCGGCTGGCGGCGCACCTGCAGAGGAGGCGAAGGAGGAGGAGAAGGAGGAAGAGAAGGAGGAGTCCGACGACGACATGGTACGTCGTACAGAGTGTTACGCGTATTTTTGCTGACATCCCGCTCAGGGCTTCGGTCTGTTCGACTAAGCTTTTCTCTCTCGTCACCGTTTATTGTTGCTGTATCCTTCCGTCTCCCATGTTTGCATGTGCAATATGCACCACCACGCAATTATGACACGCATAAACACTGCAATTATCCGGACCGAGCAATTATGCAATCATGACAACCAAATGGGTATCGGTAAATCTACGTATGCTCAAGCAATCCAGGCTTTCGGAGACTATGTACATGCGCTGAGTGCTTACCTCTGAGATGCGCGAGGCCATGTTTCGGCCTTACGTCCAGGCCATGATCTCGTTGATCTTCCTCTGAATTCTGACTTTCCTCATCTTCCATGTCTTGATCAGGTCTGGGGCGCCATCCAACTCGTGCTCTGGGATCCAATAGTCGTCCTTGGGTCCATAGCCAACGTAGCGCACAAGGTATTGCACCCCTGCCTGCGCTTTCGCTAGTTCCTTCTGGCCTTTACGGGAGCGTGGATTGAACGGCATTTCTGCAACGATATGGCTGACATCCCACTCCTGATCTGGGTCATATTCAGAGTCCGTTCCCTCTTCCAGGAGCGAGTCGTTGTTCTCGCGCCCGACATCGGCGTTCATGTATCCATCATCTGAAAAATACGACACATCACTGCCGTCCGGGGTTGCGAGCTGATCAATTCTTGAAACGCTGTATGCCGTAGGCTGTCGCTGTCGGCCCCCGGCTTCGTCCAGCCACGCAAATTTATGTGGCAACACCCTTGTTACAGGCTTTGAGGAACCTTTGGGCTTGTACGGTTTGACCTCCGTCCTAGCGCCCTTGACATCAGGATAGCGGATCCGGTAGTATTTCTCGGCCTCGCACAGAGAGTGCTCAACGTCGACCACGCTTATGCCGGCGTGAAGACCCTTGCCGACCCCGTTCACACCCTTGGTCCAGCCTTTGGCGTTGGCGGGCAACGGAGGCAGCGCGGGATGGAGCGACGGTGTGTAACCGATGCGCTCCCAATGCGCCCTCTGCACTTCGGGGGAAGCCAGGTGAATCATAAGATGCGATTCTACACCAGCGGACGAGTCTCCGAAGATCTGTCGGATAAGGCATGTCAAGGGTCGACCTGCGGAGAGATCAAGCCAAACCTACTTACTTTTCGCAGACAGGCCCTGGAACCGGGCCCATCCGGAGCCCACTCGTTCTCCGACCAGTTCAAGTACGGGGTCATGTTCAGATCTAGAGCAAGCCTGCGATAGGCATGATCCGTGAGTGAGAACTCAGATAAACCGACGTTGGGACATACTGAAACGCGAGAAATGGTCCCATGCTGGGGTATAGGTGCATGATCTCATATGCGTCTCGCAAATGTTTCACCTTCGCCAACTCGTGAGGCAAGCCTGTGTCCATCATGAGGCGGATCATCCTGCGAGACGAAGATCAGCAGTTGCTGAGGCGATTCCGGTTGGCTCTGAAAAACCTCAGATGATTCTCCATATTCTGCGCCCTTCCTAGAGGCGGGGCTGGAATGATGTATGCCGCGGTATATAGCGCCTGTCGGCGACCGCGGGCGCGCCTCAGAATGCCTTCGTATGCGGCCATGCCAGCCGGAGTCTGAAAGTAGGCGTACGTGAGCTTGTCTTCTCCGAGGCCATCCACCAGCAGCTCCCAGGTATCAATCTTGTTAAAGCAACGATACAAGAGAACACGAAAGAAGGTCTCTTCAAGATCCTGCGGCCCTTCATTTATGACATTCGTGATCAAGTATTGCGTGCCCGCGTCCAGCATGCGGTATACGTTGGCGAAGCTGTACTTCTGTAGGATCTTGTCGTCACTCCATTCGGAGGGCTCAAGCTGTTGAACCTCGTACTCGTCGACGGACGCAGGGTCCGTTAGAGGCGTTGGCGGGAAACCGTCCGCATGAGCATACCGTCGTTCGAAGGCTTGATGTCTAGCTGCCATGAAGTCATAGAAACCGTCTAGGAGCTCTGGACGCAGGACGGTTACCGCACGGGGCCCTTTCGGAGTTTTGAGCATGATAATACCCTTCGAATTCTTCCCTGGCCCCGGTTTTGAATGCATATTGGATGAACCGTGATCATTGCTAATGCGGGCGCGCTTGGTTGGCTTATTCAACCAATGGCTGCTGCGTTTCTGGCCCATGTCACCAAATCTGAATAAATCCACATGAACATATAGTTTAAGGCAGCACTGGATCAAGTGAACACTGACCCTTAAGCAACTGGAGCAATCACTCGAAAATGCACAAACCACGTAGAAGCACAGCAGTGGTGCAATATATGCACCTAAAGAAGTGTTACTGCGGAGAGCTGTTTGTAGATCAGTCTGGAGGTAACGGGGGAAATCGTCAACCTGCAGTTACTGACCAGCTAAACTGAAGCAACCCGCTCCAGTCCTGGAAATGAGCCAAGAAGGACTTGTGTTTGTGTTGATATATATGGTATAAATTCCGTGAAATATAGATGGATAGTTGGAGCACAAAGGGCCAGTCGAGCACCTCACGGTAGCGTGGCACGTCGCCGTAGAATTGTGACGACGCGGTCGAACGTGCGCAAGAAGGAGATGTATCCGCCCAGAAAGAAGTGTTGGCTCGCCTTGAGCCGCACCACTCGTACTACGCGCGTCCGGGAACGCGGAGTGAGATGAATAACAGCCCTCGCCGTCGTGGCCGATGGGGACGACGCGTCGACGGGGGGGTCGGGACTCGTTTGCTCCCATTTTGCAATTCCCCCGTTCTTCAGAGCTTCAGCCCACGTGATGGCGATCGACCGGAGGCCCGCGGCGACGGAACGCGGCGAACTAGAGCGGACCTTTCTTGTTACCTACCTACCACTGTCGTTAGGTGTAGAGGACCTGCTTGAGTACGACGCGAACGAACGACAACCACCGGCTTATCGCTGCGCTTTTCTTCCGTATGAAAATCTGTGCAAAACGTGTGTCCCTCACGATCTCCAGGCGGTATGGTCCTCCTCGGCTAGAGGATTGCGGAAATGTCTCGAATCTTTATGGAGGTCCTTGACGGATGAAAACGACAAGTCCATAGTGGCTTCAACAGATGGATGTGGCTCGATGTGAAGCAGTGGTATGTCTGTTCGTCGGCATCATGGGAAATGCTCGATGGATAACAGTCGTGGGATCTGTGCAGATTCCCAAAGCAGCGCTGTCCCGTCAGATGTTCAGATTCTGGATGGCCTCAATTCATGCTCGGTCGTTCATCGGATGTTGGAGCTATATCAGAGTCCATGCGTAGCGACGGTCATTTACGCGTCGCGCCATCGCTGCGCTCTTCGAATCGTCTTCAATCATCAATTTACGCAAACCACCGTATTCATGCTCGTGAGCCTCCGTGCACAGATACCTATGGTGGAAGCGCAGAAGCCGTTGCCGTGGCCAGCGGCGATGCCGAGCGGTATCGAGCGGGGCGATAAGTCACCAACCAATACAACTCGTCACAAGAACCCGCGTTAAAGAGATACCAGGGTTGCAGCAAGCACTTCTCGTACCCGCCAACAGCCCTGCGGACAGTGGAAAGATCGCGGAATCCAGGCGTCGTCTCGTTGCGCGGCACTGCGTATGTCCTAAAGCTTAGATCTGATTGTCCAGTTTGGTACCTCAGGTCGATATCCTAGGACTTGCGTTTCGTGAAAGCTTCCGATCCGAGAGCCATTGCGACGCAACGTGTATCAATTCGGGACAGCCCTGCGGCGTTGATCAGTACTGCAAAAGCGACAGACCGCAGGGATCGCTTGACCCTTCGAGACATCAAATCACGGTTCTTATCAGACATGTTCATCTCGGCATAAGTAAGCAATAAGCATCATCAATTGGTCGTGAGGTGCTATGTACGTAAGGAAGATCGTAACATTACGTGATGGTATGTGTAACAGGTTATAAGAATGCTATCGCTACAGATATGAATGTGATTTGGCATAGGTTGTTGTTGCGGATATGATGGTATAGGAAGATCAGATGTAGACGTGGTTTCATATTAGGAACCCAGAACCAAGGTGCGTCCGCTCGCGCGAGGAGAAAAAGAGAAGGTGAAAGGAGTGTGTGGTGGATGATGCATGATGACCGGACCGGATGACACGCTCACGCGCGGGCGTAGTACGGGTACGAAGACCCGTGCTGGCGGTGCGGGTGCGGGACGTCGTTAGGACGCGTCGGTGGCGCGGCGTGCGGCGACAGCGGCGTCGGCAGCGCGCGTGGCGTCGCGCGCGGGGTGATGAAGTGCGTCTCCGTTAGCGGGCTGCTAAACGTCACGCGCCGGCGGGCCTTCGGCACCTCTTCGCGGCGCGGGCTCGGGTAGGAGGCTTGCCTAGCAGGGGATCGGGCATACTGGGTCGCGTGCACGTAGCCTGAGGGAGCAGGAGATGGGTAGGCATAGTAGGGAGGCGCGGAAGGCTGAGCATAATATGTCGGTTGCCGGGGTGCAGGCATCCTGGAAGCCTGCATGCCGTATTGCACCATGGATCCTGTTGACAAGGCAGGGTCAGAGCTGTACGGAGCGCAATGTATATGGGAAACTGACCTAGGAGGTAATCCATGGGTTGCTGAGCTTGACCGGTGCGATGTGGCTGCGCAGGTCTGGACGACATCTGCGGTCTTGAAGAGGACTTCGGCTTCACGTCCGCGTGATGCGCAATCGCATTCTGCCAACACAGATATAAGCGAAACTGAGCCATGTCTTGGGAAGATAAAGCACATACCCAGACGTTCTGGAAGTAGACACGCGCCTGCCTCTTGTACATGCTGACCTCGGTCCTTGAGAGGCGAGAGCGTCGGCTATAAATAGCGAGTCGTCGTTGTTGTACCCTGAAAGGTCAAGGTCAGCTATGGGTACAGTAAGCCGTAACAAAGCAGTGTAGAACGCACATGTTGCTTTGTCTCTCCAGCTTGTCGCGCGCCGAATGGTGCACCCGGCCGCTGCGGAGGAGGTGGTCTCCGGAGGATAGGTAGGCGTCGGCCTTCCTGAGCTTGGAGCGCGTCGTGATACATACGCAGGAGAAGTCGTCAATGGGGAGGTGACCCTCTCCGCGGCGACGGTGGAATCCAGTGGTCATCGTGGATATGCTGGCGGGGAGTGTGTTGCTTCATAGTACCGATGAACATGACGCTTTTATCCGACGAGAAATATCAAATCCGTGGGCGAGCTGTGTTATTTGGGTTCCTGGTAACGACCGGTGCGGGCTTCTGACTTCTTGTGGTTGAGTCGGGAGCCAGGCCGGAAATGGGTATAGGATGAGAACAAAAGCCTGTGCAGCATCGGGGGGATCTTTGCCCGGTGCACATGGCCTGATTCGGAAGAGGTCACAATTTTGGTCACATCGAGCGTTGTTGTCCTGGGCGCTGTCTCACCTGCGGGTAACCAGCTCGAACAACAACCTTGACAGCGGCGCAGAAAGATAGACAAGGGCAACGCAACCCGTAGGAATTTAGGAATTCAATACAGAGAGCTCGCGTTCAGTTACGTCCTTCCAAAGCTTGTTTCTACTGCTTGCTTACAGAATGTCACGCTTATGTCACCCGCCGTAGCGCCGATCTTGGGACACTGCGTCATCGCCTCATGCCGGTTGGGCACCGGATAGAGGCACCGATTAGACGCTCACAGCTTCTGCAAATCTCGATACTAAGTGCGCCTCTCACCATTGTATCGTTTATTGCACGCTATACCTTAGCCAGGAATTCGGCCACGTATCCTTCGCCACCCATGCCCTTGACCCGAACCTAACGGGAAGAGCTTCCACTAAGATGGTCCCAGTTCTCCAACAAATCGTACGAGCGTCCCGAGGCGCTGCGGACCGACGGACGGCTCGCGGACGCCGTTGGGGTCGGCTTGCAAGTCCCGCAACGAATGGAATGTAGATCTTGCTGCTGTGCCCTCTCAGTTCCGGGGCGCTGTGCGTCTGTGCGTCGACGTCAACAATAACCTAGCATGACTCGCTCGGCTGGCAACGTGTGTACCGGACTCCCGTAGCGGCTTACGGAACCCGATATCCGAAGGCCTTACGACCCCGATTTTCTGACATGCTATTGGTCTACTCATTCCCAGTCAGGCGCCGCGCCGGGCAAGCTCGCCACCATCACCCAAGACCTTGAATGTAATAACCAGGAGCTCATAGTTCCTTACGTGGTGGCGCGGCGCAATTGCCTCCATGGTGTATGGCTTCGACGTCGAACGACCGTGCGTGGGTTGAGATATTGGTACTCCCGCGTGCATGCAAAGACGGCCAAGCACTTTTGCTGAGTCTGTTTCCACAGCTCCAATTCGCGCGATTCAGTCAGGAAGCTGACTGACCCAGTCAACCCCCGCTCCGAGCTTAAAGCAAACATGAACAACGACGCGGGCAACTGCAGCAGTATCCACGGTGCGCGGTTGGCGCACGCAGCCACCATCGCAACTATTGGTCCAAAACGGCAAGTTCGCATCCACAAACCGGAAAGCAAATACGTCTTATGGTCGCCGTCTACCTTCTCCTTGGGGCCAGCTGGCTGCTGGTACTGTGGGCATACCTCGTGTATCAAATACTCAAAGTACTTCTCAGATTCATTGCTGCGGTATAATCAATCTGTGGGCGTCCCGCGGCATTGTAATACAACCAGCGAGCTTGCGCACCCCCTTCGCGGCACCTGCACCTGCGATCCCACCGCCGTTCGCTCGCGCCGTGAGATGAATAACCTTCTATGCCCCGAACATCCATATCCAACGCCCTTTGCTCCCACTACAGCTTCACATTAAGGTTCCGAAAGGCGACATGACTCCCCTGCGCAGTACGAACTTTCGCAAACCGACGCGCTACGCTCCCGATGCGTCTGCCAACCCTGTACTCCCCAGATTGAAGATCCGTCTCCGCTGGGCCGCGGCGGTGCCACCCGTGCCACCCGGCTGATCTCGGGATCAAATCATGCTCATTTGACCCCGTCCTTAAGCGCCCGTCCGCTGCGTACGCCACCCGTGTTATACATCTACGGATGCTTGCCCATGTAATCCGTGAACCGAACTGGCACCCGTCGGATGGCCCAAGCTCAAGCTTCGGATACCGGGGACTTGGACTACGCAGCTAAGACATCGCACAACGCGCACAGCGCATGGCATGGCCATGGAGCATGGGTGCTAGTGGCGCGCACTCGGAATGATATTGCTATTCTAAACGCCTTTCAAGCGGCTCGAATGCGGCGTACGTTTGCCACCGGTGCGATACATTTTGCGACCATTTGCCTCCGTCGGATGCCCAAGCTCAAGCTCTGGACACCGTGAAATACGCAGCAAAGACATCGACAACGTGCAAACCGCATGGCACGGGTACTATCGGCGCGCCGTCCGCTATCTGCGTCGCTGGCGGTATACGAGCGCACTTGCCTTTAACCTATATGGGCTGCGCCGTTCCGCTTTCCTGATGTATGGACCTATCGTAGCCTAAGCCGATGAGAGAACGCGCTATCCTCCATCTTCGTGACTCCCGCAACCGCGGGCGAGATGAGCTTTATGGAGCAAACGAACGCCACTCCGCTCTGCGCAGCCTGTTTCCGCCAGACTCAATCAACGCGAACGCGAACGCGCGTCCCACCCGCCCTTTGACACGGTCATGTGCTTCTCACGTGAACCTATATAGACGCGCTCGTTCTGGGGTGCAGCAGCTTGCCATGAGGACGTTACATCATGCTCTGTAATTAAGTCATGGCACAGGAGAAAGATCTAACTCTTTCAAGCAGTTCTATCGTTCAGGAGCTTCCCCGGCGTTTTTCTGCGCTTTCTTCTTCCGTTGGCGACGGGCTCTCGCGAACATCGCGTCCCCTCTCTTCGGCCTTGTCCGCACTTTGCCCTTCGAACACCGAATATACCGCCCCTTCCCTGATGCGCCAAGGGAAAAAAAGAAAAGAAAAGTAGGGTCACATCAGCATTCCCGCAAACAAGGCAAGATAAGATAAGCACGACAACTTACGGCAAGCGCAGATTGGGGAGGAACCACGCGGCGACCAGGACCGGGACCGCGATCGCGAGAGCGGCTATCGAGATATCCCTCATCACGTCTGAGAACTGTGTCGCGCGGCATTATGAGCATAATCGCCATAGCTTGACACGGCCCCACTCACCGCGAAATCAAGCGCGACGCGTTCCGCAGACCCCCACGCAGGCAACGCCGTACCCGTGATCGAGCTGATCAACCTCTCCACCGTCGCCTCGTCCACCTCCGCCCCGGGCACCTTCCCCAACCTCCTCCTCAACGCGTCCTTGAACACCCCCGTATATATCCCGCCCGCGATGCAGCTCCCCACGGCGCTGCCCATGAACGTGCTGAGCAGCACGAGCGCGCTCACGCCCGCGAGCTCTTCGTGCGGGACCGCGACCTGGCCCGCGACGACGGCGACCTGCTGCACGAAGCCGGAGCCGACGCCTTGCACGAGCTGTACCAGGAAGAGCTCCGA
The DNA here is from genome assembly GCF_000264995.1 of Punctularia strigosozonata HHB-11173 SS5. NCBI lineage: Eukaryota > Fungi > Basidiomycota > Agaricomycetes > Corticiales > Punctulariaceae > Punctularia > Punctularia strigosozonata. The sequence continues at coordinate 1,015,860 of NW_006767435.1, forward strand.
GGCCGGGTTCGTCGTCCCCCGCAGGCGGAGCATGAGCGCGTACCCGACCAGACGCACGAGTGCGCCCGCGACCGCGAGCGGCTTGTACCGCCGATAGCGGTACATGAGCGCGCCGGCGACGATCCCCGTCAGGCACTGCGTCACGCCGTTCGTATAGACCTAGGCAGGGGGAGGGGGGAAGGGAGGAGGTAAGAGCGGGGAACGGTGCGCACAGAGGTCAGGACGGTTAGGCTGCCTACCAGGAAGGTCGCGTTGCGGGCGGAGTAGTTGTGCGCGACGACGGACCAGGAGTATAGGTACACGTGCGTCGCGCTGAAGCCGGCTGTATCGACGGCCGCGAGCACGCAGCTCATCACGATCGAGCGGTTGCGCCCGTAGCGGACGGGCACGACCGGGTGCCGCGCCACGTACTTTTCGTATGGCACGAGCGCGGCGAGGGACAGAACGCCGAGCGCGATGACGGTCCCGACCCAGGGCGTGCGCCACGCCGAGGGCGTCTGCGCGGCGAGCGTGAGCGGGAGGAGGAACATCGCCGCGCCGCTGCAGAGGAGGAAGAGTCCGCCGAGGTCGATGAGCGAGCAGAAGTCGTACACGGTCAGGCGCGTGGTGAGCACCAGCCCGGACTTGCGCGCCTTACGCTGCAGGTACAACAGGGTGATGATGATGAAGCTGGATGCGAACGGCTGTCATTTCAGACGGAAACATGATCTGACGTCAGCGCCGGGCGGTGGGATGAGAGGAGGAAGGGCGCTGACCATGATGATGGCGAACATGCCGATGCCCCACCTCCAGCCGATGCCGCCTTGACGAGTGACGCTATCCACAATGAACGCGGCGACCCAGGGCGTGATCAAGAACGGGAAGTAGCTGAGGCCGAGTACGAGCCCGCGCCATCGCGCGGTTGAGATGTCGCTGATGATGATCTGGTCGAGGATCTGGGTCCCGCTCTGACCGATGGAGTAGAAGATGGCACCCGCCGCGTATGCGCTGATGGTCGGCGCGGAGGCGCAGAGTGCGTACGAGATGAGGTAGCAGCTGATCGTGAAGAGGTAGGTCTCGCCCCGGCCGAGGACGTCGGAGATTTTAGCGATGGGAGGCTTGACGACGGCGGTGACGATCGTCTGGGCGGTGGAGAGCGTGCTCAGCAGCGCGAGCTGGTCGAACGCGGACGTGGCGTAGTTTTGGTAGGTATAGACGGTGCTGTTGTCGAGTTCGCTGTGCATATATGCGTCAATCGATAGCTCAGGGGCTTGGATCGAACTTGCTCACAAGACTATCATCATCATCGCGAGGCCCGCCCATAGGCAATATTTGCCATATTTTCCGTACACCGCCTGAACCGCCTCGACTTTGGCAACGCCGACGAGGGCATTCGTCCCAACTGGAGGCACAGTCGCTAGCTCGGGCTCGTTGGCCGAAGTTCCCTCCAAATCGTCCTTATCAACGGCCTCCCGGTCGTCGGCCGCCACCATCTCCGTGGCGATATTTGAGGTTAGCGCGGACGGACGCAGCTGGGCCTTGACGGCTTCGACGAACCTCATACTCATAGTGCGAGGCCGGTGAAACTGACGACTTGAACAGCGAGGCAAGGGCCCGTCGCGTCCGCCCGCTTATCTGCCCCAGCGCCGTTCGTTCCTCGCGGCGCATCGCGTGCGCGAACTACGGAAGTTCGGCGGCCAAATAGATGCGGAGAGAGTTCGATTCTTCAGGTCTTATCTTGAGCAAAGGGCCTCGCCGGGCGACGTTCCGCGTGCGCGGAAGCCTCACTCGTCGCTCGTTGAGGTATCGCACGGCCTTCGTTTGGGTGCTTTCGCCTCCGTGTATCAGTGATATGGGACAGGGGGAGAAGTCGGGCGTGAAATAGAATGGGAAAAGCCCAAACGCGTGGGCAATGCTTCACGAGAGGCACGGGACCGACGATTACATACAGCCACACCCTCTCAGTCTGAGTCCAATATCGTCCGAGATCAAGTTGAACGATGAAGAGGCCGAGCTGGCACGCGGGGAAATAAGAGCGAGTTCATTCATGGAGACCGTTGGTGTGGAAGTGATTCCGATGTTCAGACCGACCTCAACCTATGACCTTCCCACGCACACTCACCGATATCCAGCATACGCGCTATACCCCGAAGGTCGCCCTTTCGAACTCATACAACCGCCATACTTGAGGATATGTAGCACATATCCACTGAACTCTTCCGGATGATGAGCTATCAACACTTGAGAAGGTGTTCTCCCATACTATCAGGCTTGACCTTCATGGCGGAAATGGACATATTGTCCTACTATATATGATGGACCAGACAAAACCGATGACTGTCGACCCACCGCACTGCTATCCAGAAGCTATCGAACCTACTATCGAGCCAGCGCCGCGATAATACCAGACTTGGCTACGTCGCGACCATACCTGTGTTCACGGGCGCCTATATGGATCCCCGCGCGGTGTTATATGCCCAGTTTCGCTCACGTCGTCTCTCCTACGTCTCGTCTCGCCGCACCCGTCATTATTGGCTGTGAAGGCGCCCAGAAAGAAGATGTACATATACAGATACATCCCAGACACGAATCATCGCATATGTTCTACCCCGTTCAATAGGATTCACAAGACGAGAACAGAAGGCTGTGGGACGGCTCGCGCTACGGGTGACGACCACATAAAGATCGCTTTCTCTGGGGGGTTCCGGATCGCGTAAGAGAGTCCCCCTGGACTACCGATGCTCGGCCGTCCTCAGCGACACATATCCACTCGCCGGCGCAGCCACCCTCATGAGACCGGTCTACCCATCGACAACTATCGACGGTGCTGCCTCACCACGAAGGCCAAGCTCCAAAAAGCTCACGCCTATCTGCAGTCGGCCGAGATTCTGTGGTATAACGGGGTTCCACTCATGTATTACCAGACGGTACACGGGTCACGAGAGGAGTGAGTGTTCGTTTTGTGCGATCGCTCGAAGGACGCGTGGTGTTGATATTGTTATTATCGGATAGAGCGGTACGACGCTTCAATTACATCAGCGACATACTCACTCCGAGAGCGGACGAGGTCGCGTGGTACAAGTCGATGGCGAAACACTACTTCATCACGATATGGGTACGTCGTCAAGCTCTGTCGAACGCGCTCGATGCGGCATCTAAACGCATATACCTCGACAGAATGCCACGTATGTTATCAGGCAGGGCACGATACAGCTGGGCACACCCAATCCGTGGACGCCGCAGATGGTGCTCCCGCCTCCGCCCGATCCGTGGACGCCTTGGGCATGGAACACACCCGTATGGTCCCCAGAAGCCGACGACCTCCCTCCGCTGGTCGAACAACCTCCGCAACTCGTTCAGCGACCCCGACCATTTCCTTGGTGGTACAACATCAATCCGCCTCCGCCCATGGCATAAGCTGGAATGACGCTGTTTCCTTGAGTGATCTGCGTTTTGAAACCTCTTTCCCATCCCTCAAACATGCCCATACCTGAGGCACTCGGAATGTGCTCTCATTCTTGGTTACATGATTCACGATAGAAAAGCATTTTCTCGGCGACAGAGACCCCATTATCTACAGATATTCTACAATATACCCATGCATGTACTCTACAGCAAATCGACGATACCACTGCCATGATCTCTCAGGACAAGCGGGATATGACGTCGTAAACCAAAGCCGCAAGGAGCGCCAGAATCGCCACCGAAGGACCCAGTCCGAGGACCTTCGCGAGGTCCCATAGAGTGAGCGTTCGGTGTCTCGCCGCCGCGGCTAGCCTGTGACAAGCGGATTCCAGCGTCAGAGAGCGGGATTGGCGCTGAATGAGCAGCCCTCACCCTACGGCGCGCGACAGCCGGCGGTCGAGCACGGCGTATATGCCGGCCGTGATGCGCTCCTTTTCGACGCGCAGGACCGGGCCGTCGTCGGGGATAAGGTACGTCGCACCGGACGTCTCGGCGGACGGATCTGTACACGCAAAATGCGTCCGGGGTAAGCGCACGTTGGGTAGGGGAAAAGAAGAAGAAGGCGCAGTTGCGGTGGCTTTACCTGTGGAAGAGTAGAAGATGGCGTTCGCCACCCTGTCGAGAGGCGCCCAGGGCAGGCCGGCCATGAGCACCTTCATGGCTGGCGGAAGGATGCCGGTGTCTAAAAGCGGAGAAAGATGGGTTCAGTAACCCGTGGAGGAGGAGTAGCGCCGGGATGGCTGGCTCACCCACGAACCAAGGGCACACTCCTACGAGTCGGATGCCATACGCGGAAACCTGAGCGTGCAAACTTCGAAGCGTCCCCAAAAGGGCATGCTTGGATGTCGAGTATAGCACTGCTCCAGGGATGCCGTTCCAGGACGCTATGGGAGAGATAAAAGGAGGTCAATCTGTGATTTTCTGATGATGGGGATGTGGGAGCGTGTACGTACCCATGGAGCAAACCAGCACGATCGCCTTGAGTTCGTTTGCATCGTTCGTGCTGTTCAGTTTGAGGTAATGGATAGCAAGATGGACGGCTGTTGACCGACACGGCAATAATAACGGTAGGTCAATCGAGATGCCAGCGCAGTGAAGTCCATGGAGTCATACGCACTGTGGAGGACGGCTTTCAGGTTGACGTCCAGCACCGTCGTGGATGGTTCGACCGGAACGTCGTGTCCGTACTTTGCCGAAGGCGCCAGTGTCGGCTCTGCGAAGGGTTTGCCATCGGTGATGCCCGCGTTCGGGACGACGATGTCCACCTGGCCGTACGTTCTCAGCGCGAACTCGAACAACGCAACCTGGTCATCCCACGACGTGACATCGCACGGAGCCGGTAGAACGGCAGCTTCCCTGTGGAGCGCAGAGCGACGCGTTAGTTCGCTGGAAAAGGAAGAGAAAGTCACGACGCCGCGGACTCACCCCCCAGCCTGCGCGCAGAGCTTGACACACTCCTCCGCAGCCTTTAAGTCCAAGTCACCTAGAACAACCTTCGCGCCGTGTCGGGCGAACTGCAGCGCGCTGGCCCTGCCTATGCCGTTACCGCCGCCGGTGACGATGACCACCTTCCCTTTGGCGCGCGACACGTATGCCAGCAGTTCTTTGTCGGAGACGGTGGTCATTTTGGAATACGGCTGCCAAGGGCCAAACGCCGCGAGCGCTTAAGCAACTACTGCGTCTCTGGCAGAGTTTTGTTATCGGCGCCTGTGAGGCTGCGTACGCGACTTCATGATGGCCGGTATTAGGACCTTGATTCGAAGCTTGGCTGTGCGGAGAACAAGCGCTGGATCGCTTTTGAACGCTGTCCGTTTGCATCGCCACTCATTGTTCAATGGGCGATAGGCCATGCGCGAGGTACGAGCGTTGGCCTATCAGAGGACAAGCTCAGTCCAGCAGGCGAGGAAGGTGGGCTTGCGAGGCTACACAGCCTCCACCTTTCCTCGCCTCCTGCTTCGCTCGTCGCGTTTCCCGCCCGTCCCGCCCTTTCGATTGGCACCAAGAGTCCTTAGGATCTTGGAGCCCAGAGTGCAGTTGCGCGTGTACGGTTTTGTTGAACCCGCCCACGCGCGGCGACTCTCGCCCACACCCCGTTACTCGTGCGTACCTACCTTACGCTCCACACTCGTCCGGGGTCCCACTCTGGATGAACCAAGGACTAGCTTGTCTCGAGCTTGTTCTCCTCCATCGCCACGGACTGCTCCCCCATAACTCCTGAAGTATCAGACATCAACAGCTTTCGCCACCATCTAAATTGCTGCCTACTCCATTGTCCTCGCGACTGCCCCCTATCAATCATCAGCACGACATGACGGAATGCAGGCCGTAGCGCGCCATTGCGACGATGCTGCGAACCCTGACAAGGACAAACTCTGAACATGATTTGCGCCGATCGGGTCGATTTTGCCATTTCGAGCAAGCGCGGGCGACTTGACTTATTGTTTCCCCGGACCCGGCACTGAGGCCTCCGGCCTGGCATTCAGCGCATCCCGCAGCCGTAGCTGCTATATGTTAGGACTCGCTGATAGCTTGAAAGAGAGCGACTCCTGCTCCTGTTTCAGCAATTCAGTGCCTTTGGGATGGTGCGGGACCGCATCCTTCGGCGCAGAAGGGCGAGCCCATATAAATATCTGGCGTAGCGTGCTAGAGCGACATACACGCACTAGTTTCCCTGCGAGGATCATCGCTACCACAACCACGCCTAGGAACAATTAATATCTCAGCATCATGCCGCGCCATGCGAACGTATCGTACGGTTCTGTCGTCGGGTTGCGGCTTCCTATCGATCAATTCCGGGGGTACTCCTCCAACATCCAGCGACAGCTACAGAAAGCGAACGCGTACGTCGAGTCCGCGGATGTCCTGCGGGACAGACGTGTTCCATCTTCGCGTCAATACCACCTCCAGGTGTTACGGCAAGAGTGAGAGTGCTTTCCTTTCCTCACGGAGGCACTCTAACGAAACGGGGTTCGGATCAATAGGGCCGTAAGGCGACTGAAGATCGTCCGCGCCTCGTCCTGCGTGTGTCCCGAAGACGTGGACCTGTACAAGAACCTCGCCAAGTCCTACTTCATCGCCGCATTTGTACGCCTCGACTCTTGTACCCCTGCTTTGATATTTCGAGTCATGCTCACGAAGTCACCTCAGGACGCTGCGGTCCAGGATAGCACCCCACATCCGCCCCTTCTCCTCAGAACACGAGCCGAACAAGATAGTAGCCCTTCCTTCCCGTGGTGGCCTCAGGTTCACCCCGCGCCGGCGTTCGGCTGGGCGCTCACGCCGTCCGCCGTCCCGGTCTGGGGGTGGACTCCGCCGGCTACGAAGCCTGCGTTTGGCATGTTCGCACCTCCGACGGGAGCTCGACACTTGGGCCGGTTCACATGAAAAGTCCATTTTTTGCTCGTTGATTGCACCCGAATGTACGCTATGCGGCGGGATGCCTGAGTATCGCCCCGTCCTGTACCATGTTTTAGCTTCGTATTCTGGAATCTCATCATACCCGATGTAATTGTTGTATACCCCTTTGTACCATAATTTTTTTCGTGTGTAGTTTTGTGCCAGTGGAATATCCAGAAACCTTCGCATAACGCACGTTCAAAGGCTGGGCTGCGGTCTTCAAGCTTCCAGGCTGTACAAGGCTGTATAAATGCTGGGAAGCGACGCGTGGTGCGCGCGATCAGGCTTGCCACTATCCCCAACGCGAGCTCATGCTAGATTCTACTGGTTGCTTGCAGCACTACGCTTCTGGATCTAACGGAGAAAATGCTGGATATATAGCTTCATTATTAACGCGAGGCAGCATGCCTTTGGAGTCTGACCTGCTCAGTCACCTATGGATGTCGAGTCGTACATTCGTGCTCAAGGGCTTGCCGACATAGGGCAGAATCGTATAAATACCCCGGCGACATATTCGGGTATCCCGCAGATCCTCTCAACTCCAAACACATCCACCGCCGACTTCAAGTCTCCAACACCGTATACCCATTGACGCGTCACGACCATGCGACCCGATCAAGGCGATACTTTCGGCTCCGCCGTCGGTCTGACACTCCCAATCGACGAGCTCCGGAAGAGGTCATCGAGCATTAAATCTCGCTTTGACAAAGCACAGGCTTATGCCGAGTCAGCCGACCTCCTGCGAGAATACCGCATCCCGCCGGACTCGGAGTTCCGGCCTACATTAGACGTGTTGCGCGACGAGTGAGTCTTCCACAGGAACTTGACCATAGCTCCCCTTCAAGCGTCACAATAGGGCCCTGCAACGCCGCGAAGACATTCCCGAGCCCATGTGGCGACGGTACAAAGCAGAGGTGGACCGGTTCAAGGCCGCCGCGAAGACGTACTTCATCTCGACCTGGGCACGTAATCTCTCGTATACTCTATGTGCTTCGCCATGTTCCTCGATTGACGATACTCCCTCAGAATGCCGCACAGCAGCCTCCTCCGCCGGTACAGCTTCCAACCCCGGCTGACTCTCCGATAATGTCTCCCGCGCCGCAACCGCCTACCCGCGGATCTCCCTTTGCTCAGGCTCCCGCTCCGCTGGTGCAACCTCCTGCGCCGTACTGCTGCATTCATGGTCCAATGGGCGTGCCATGCCCACCAATCATCCCTACGCCGGCTTGTGCTACTGTTGCTCCTGCTGCACCTGTGTATGCTGTCCCGCCGGTTGCTCCGCAAGGCTACGGTTTTATCCCGCCTATGCCACAGAACTCTCCACCTGCGCCATGCGTTATCTATGCCTGGGGCTCAACTGCTATGTACCGTCCGCCTTCCTGGTGAATCCGCTCGATTGTCTCTGCACACGCTCATCTGTGGCCCTCTCGGCTCGCTACTTTCGGTTAATGTCGTCGAGTCTCACCTGCCATACCTATGTTACATGCCTCAGTCGTTCTATGATCATTCTTTTCCCGCTGTGATATAACGATACCGCACTGAATGCACTCCACGAACCCTTCTTATATAACTCGTCACTGGATAAATGAGATAAGAATATCTTCGAAATACTCTCGCAGGATACTGAGGGATATGAACTCTGTTCGCCTTCGCCGAAGTGGAGTGTCATTGCGGAACTCGGTAGATCAAGGCGAAATTTCTCGCGTATGATAGCTCAGTACAGCGAAAAACCGATTACTTCTGCTGCTTAATGAACTCTGTCAGTACGCACAGACTTAGCAAGCTCAGTAGTTAAGATGCAGGAAACCGGAGGCGATCCAGTCGAGGCCACCCGGCGAGATCTGGGAAAAGCTGTGCTATCTCCCCTCAATCTTGTCCTCCTGAAGCCTGCCACCATTGAGACTCGGACTGTGGGAACATCGGGTTGCTCTCTGCTCTCTGCTCTCTGCTCTCTGCTGCTGCTCTCGGAAGCGAAAGAGAGCATGATGGCCGAATGTGTCTGGAGCACATCTATGCCTAGTGCCTTTGTGTGGCGCGCGGTGGCGGATGCCTGCGGAATGTGCAGCTTTTGCCTGCATTATTGCGCTTCGAGTGGTATTGTACTGCGGCTTCTCGCACGGCTTGATATTCGGGCCACCTGAAAGCTATAGGAAACGATTGTGCGGCCTCGTGTTCGGCTGTGCGCTGGGCCCAAAGAACTCGCTCTGACAGGGCCTCAACGCACGACACACACCCACGGTGCTTTGAACCTGTTTGCTTAAATTCAGCCTTGTTCTCTTCCGGCTCTCCTCGTCCAACTGGCTGACCGTCTGTTTCGCTTGACCATCTCCCTGAACCGACCGCCCCTCTTGCTTCACTATCTGACACTGCTATTGTCACTGTTGTCAAAACTAACTATTTCGCATTCTTGCCGCTTCGCGGTTCATTCGCTGATATGACAGACCCGGCAGGCAATGCCCAAGGTACCTCAATGACTGCGATCCAAATCCAGCTACGGCAGGCGCGTCTCTATATCGACGGTGCAGACATCCTCCGCGAGCTTGTACCAGCGGTGTGGCAACACTCTAGATTAGTTAGGGAATCACGGCAAGAGTGCGTTGTTGCTTGGTAAGAACCTCATGCAATAGACTGACTCTAGTCTTCCTACTGTAGCGCTATGCGGCATCTGAGGAACATCACACGGAGCACGACCACGACACCTCCATCTCCCCTGGACGTAGGTTTCTATAACGCCAGTGCAAGGACATACTTCTTGGTCGCTTGGGTGCGTATGACCCTCACTTCTCCTCGATGTTCCCAGTGAACTTGAAGATCTTAGCAAGCATCTTGCATCGTAATGTCCGTGCCCTCGCCGATCTCTTTTCGATCTCCGCTTGCACCTCCCTTACGACCCGCGCCCGGGCCGCCCTTACTTCCTCCAAGACGTCGCCGCATGGTTGTACCTGCCCCACGGTTCCGCCAGCTCTGGAATCCGTGGCATCGGTCGCGAATTGTCTGCTGGCCAACCAAACCTGCGACTCCAGGGATGCAATGGGGGTCTGGCCTGACCGCTGCTTGGACGCCACCGCCCGTAATACCGGCACAATGGCCGGTACTCGTGTGGTGATCTTGTGGGGATCAATTAACGTGCCCCTGTTCTTACTTGCGACTGGGTAGGTTCCGGCTACACCGGTGAGAGGTCTTCCTGGGCTTCCTTCGTAGTTGTTGCAGTTGTATTTTCATACCATCAAGTGAATGGCATATTCTCCCGTAACGTTGCAGCGATGTACATTAACTAAGACGCGTCGCTTTGGTACCTGCGCTGTTTGAGAATTTTCGTCGAGAGTTAAGCACGCAAGAGCATGTTACACTGGGAACGCGTGACTATACGCGTCAAAGTCACGCTTTGACGCTCTCTGTTTCATCTCCGCCATTGGGCTCCCCAGACTCCAGAGGTTGGGCGGTACTCGCCGCAAAGAGGGCTGTAGCTGAATATGGAGAACCCGCACAACGAACGGCAAGCCGTGTTGCTCGAGCGGATTGTGAAGAACAGCGTGCGTTCTCCCGCTGGTTTGCACATGGCGAGCGATACAGGGTGTGATGATGACCTGTGATACAGAACAAGGCCACGGAGCTCTTCATGGAGCTGAACAGGGCTCTTGAGGTAAGTCACGAACTGAATCTTTCACTTTGCAAGGATACACGTCGTGATCGATACAGGAAATCCATCGCGCGAACGCGTCCATCCGCACCGCGGCAGATCTCGTCACGAAATACAGGCAGAACGTCAAGTTCAACTTTGAGGTGCAGGGTTCGTCCGAGCCGAAACACGATGTATAGATAAGAGGAGGCTCTAGACTCTCGGATTGTATATAATGAGACAGTGAGGTACGTGTCCGTTCTCGATACTGTGGTCGCCCGACTTACGATCGTCAGAGTGTCCCAATGGAGGCCATCTATTACCGTTATCCTGCACGCGCCGAGGGTTCATCTCTCCGTGTCACTGAAAACCTCATGAACGAAGCGTCGACTACTGCCACAGAAGTGCGATAGACATGCACTCGGCCGATTGTCTGCACGACGACGTGAACGCGTACACATCTTCGATCACGCTGCCCCCCGTGATGCGCCTTCTTCCCGCCGTGCTTGCAAGTCCCACATGGTGTGGCGGACGGGCGCGCCTTCTATCGTCCCGCAGAAGATGGCGCCGAAGCTTTTTTTTTCGAACTACACCTCGGCCCGTCAGAACTGGAAAGAGAGCACGAACGCCTCCCGCATCTTATGCGCCACGTCATGTCTCCTTGCCTGACTCGCGCGGAGCTCCGCGAGCGATGTAGGAGGATGCAGACGGATGGACGCCCCGCCGACGACGCCGCGAACCCGCAAGGTGCGGGCGTAGACGAAAGGACCGGCCCGCGAACGACGTGCGGATGACCGCCGCCGCCCCGGTAAACCTGCACGATGCGGAAGGCGGGCACGCGCCCACGCGCACGAACGATGGTTTCAAAGTGCGCTTGAGTGTTTGCAGGCACGGTTACGAGGGATGAACGGTATGGAAACCGTTAACGCCAAGGGGGCGAGGTCGACCTCCCCAACCCGGTGGGGGACTGCGATTTCCTTCCTTCAGCGGTGAGCTCGATCGGTTGCGTCCAAGTCTGACGTGTCCACCAAGCATGCATACATCCGTACACGCTTTTCATGCCACGCATCTTGCATGCTGCTAAGTTTCGCCATATTGCCGAGCCTTCCTTTCGATCTCGTGTCGAGGTCGCACACTTCTTTCTGTTACTATCTTCTTCTATCTGCCCGCAGAAAAGACGTCAGAGCACGCTTGCTGGGATCACGATAGATCGATGCGGAAGTATCCCGTCTAGGAAGCGTGGTGTCTTGGAGGGCGACCTGCTAGAAGTTGTGGTCCTTCTTCACCTTAACTTCTGTCGTATCTTTGTGCCGGATGCAACAAGAAAGCATCGGTCGGGGCTCCGCGTGCGATGACGGGTAGAATGAACGGTGTCCGGTGACCATTGCAACACGCTCGCTGCGTATCAGCTCACCAACAGGCCGATCCTTGGACGGCCGTCGTTTCTCGGATGACCTTCATCTTCGTGTGTTTGTAGGGTGGTTACGTCATTCTCTGGGCCGCTCTACAGCCTGCGATATGTGTCGTCGGGGAGCAACTGCGCCGCAGACATGAAAGGAGCACACCCATAATTCTTCACGTCTGCGGTTTCGGAGAAGAGAGGGTCGATAAGAATAAACTGAGACAGAGATAGCGTACATGCTGCATAGGTAAGCGAGACGACGCGTTTGCTTCGTGAAGAACGTCGGGTGAAAGGGGCACTCGGTCGTCGAGGGGCGCGTGAGCAGCGCTATTTCCGAGGCGGCGCTCAGAAGGGAGGTTCTTTGCTGCGGATACGGAAGAGGGGGCGGGGTTCTGCCAGCGCCCGCATACACGAGAAGACGCGGTCCGGTCCACCCTGCCCCGATTGCTGACGCAGAGAGAGCGGGTCAGAACCCGGTTCGAGCTGCCCCAAGCGGAAACCCGCAGTTCGTGTGGCGGCGGGGTCATTTACGGGTACGCGGCGCCTGGATGCATATGATGAACAGAGGAAGCGGGCAAGGTTTCATACGCACATCATAACGAATGTACTGCCCAAGACTATTGGGTCAGCTGCGTGTATCCATCCAGACGAGGTGGCGAGGCTGCGACCATAATCCAGATCAAAAGGATTGGAGCTTGGAGCATACAGCACCGCCGGGAACAGCGGACTTCGAGGAAACCGCTAGACAAACGCGGAGGCACTGAGTGCTGCGGATAAGCAGAGGCGTCCGCTTGGCGACAGGATACCTGTACGAACCACCGCCATGAAAAGGGTTGCATAATGACTGATGCAACAACTTAAGTAAGAGCCAAAGGGCGGCTTTCGCGCGCCCCCTCGCCTTCCTCGTCGCGATCTTCGCAGCGCAGCGCTCCCACTCGCACGCGCGGGCCCGGTGCACGACGGGGGGAGGCGGGGAGAGTGGGAACCTAGGAATTTCTGACTGCATGCACTGGAATGCCCAGCGGTCTCGGCTCGTACGCAGTGCTTGACCCCCAGCCAGATTCGTCATAGCGCGCGGCTTTCATCTTCATCTGAACATATTCATGGCCTTCCGATACGATACGTGATACGTGCTAGTCTTGGTGGTCACCGCTTCTCGGCAGAGATGCCAGCAAGGTATTGTTAGGAGCGGCTGCGGAATGTTGGTGTGAGAGCGCGGGCGACGTGGACGAGGGAACGCGCGCACCGGGAAGGGCAATGGCGCAGGGACGGTCCTAGCCCGGCCTCCGCGCATCTCTCGCTCTCACCGGCTGTCGGTCGTCCAAACGGCTGGCTATCATTGGACCTTGCCCTCGGCGCGGGAGACATCAAAACGGGTCCAGGATCGCAAATATGATTCTCTCTGAAGGGGGCTTAGCGTGATATTAAAGGGACGCGCGCCCGCGGTGACCGGGTTGCGAGACCAACATCCCCTGTCTGCCCAACGTCCTCTCCTTACCATATCACAGTCGTCTCCTGGGTTATTTGGACCACAATGTGGATCCTTTCGTCGGGGCTTTTGGCGTTGTCGTTGGGTGCAGTCGGTCTGGCGCGGCCGGTGAGTGCGAACTTCGGACGTCGATCCACGGATGGGGCTGATGCATCGTATCGTAGGACCCTGCAGCGCTCGGACTGTCCCCGAGGCAGACCAGCACGACCGCAACGGGCGAGTCGAAATGCTTTGTAAACCTGATGTGCATATCCGGCGTCCTGAACGGCTCGACAGTAGAGTGTGGGTATCACCCTCCTCGCCTCCCTCCATAGTGTCGGGTCGTGTAGAGTTCTTACATATCGCTTCGTTCAGACACTCTCCAATCCGCCGGGAGCCAGAAGCCGGGATGGATGGCCATGTTCGTCATACCTTCTGCTCGTTATGCGCGCCGTCCCTTGACTGTATCGCGTCTTCAGGGGCTTCGGCACGCTCATGTCCAACTCCCAAATGGTCATCATGTGGAGCAACTCGGACGGGTCCGTCACTCTCTCGCAGCGCACCGCGTCGGGCGAGTCGATGCCCAAAGTCGACCCCTCGCCGTCGCGCGTCGCGACGCTCCAGACCTCTCTCAGCACAGTACGTTGCCCCTTTCCTTCCTCGTTCTCGCGGCGGACGCCTTGCTTACACCGAGGCTCCAGACCTCGGGCTCGAACCCCAAATTCGTGTACACCGTTCCCTCAGACTCGACCACGAAGCAGAACATCATCTGGGCGTTCGGCACGCAGAACCCGGGCAACGCCGCCGAGGACGCGACGATCATCCAACACATCAGCTCGGGCATGAGCACGCTCGACCTCTCCGCCACGCTCACCGGCGACCCGACCTCACCCGCCGCGCCCTCCACCACCTCCTCTACCTCCTCCTCCGGCTCCGGCTCCGGCTCCGGCTCCGGCTCCGGCTCGACTAAAGGCGGGTCGGGATCGTCGAGCTCAGGAGGAGCGTCGAGTCTGCCTTTTGCGCCGTACCAGCGCATGATCATCGCCCACGCCGTCTTCATGGCCTTCGGCTTCCTCATCGCGCTCCCGACCGGTGCGCTGCTGGCTCGCTATCTCAGGACGTATTGGCCTGGCTGGATGGGCGCGCACGTCTTCGCGCAGTTCGTGCTTGCGGCGCCGTCCGTGATCGTCGGACTCGCGCTTGGGATCAAGGCGGTGTCCACGGCCGGCGCCCCGCACCTCAACGATGACCACAAGGTGAGCGCCCATCTCCCTCCACCTCGTCCCGTCTCATCCCCCGCGTTTGGTTGTCTGATTCTGATGCAACGTTTTTTTTTTCATGGTTACGCCGAACAGAAATGGGGCGTCGCGATCTTCGTGCTGTACATCGCGCAGTGCTGCGTCGGCATGTTCATCCACAAGGTCAAGCCGCGCGACCACCAGTCCCGGCCGCGCCCGCCGCAGAACTACTTCCACGCCGTCTTCGGCCTGCTCGTCATCGCGCTCGCGTTCTACCAAGTCCGGAACGGATACAAGACCGAGTGGCCCATGGTCAGTCTCCTCAACCCCTTCCGCCTCCCCTTTCCCTCTCCCCGTGCCATGCGAAAGCCGAGTGCCTAACGCGTCCGCATGCAGACGACCGGCCGGGGCGATGTTCCCGACGCCGTGAACATCGTGTGGTATATCTGGGTCGTGGTGAGTGGGACACCCCTCTCCTTGTGCACGCCAAGGACGACGAACGTTGACCGCGTTTTGATGCCCTCCGCAGCTGCTCCCGGTGCTGTACCTCGCGGGCCTCACGCTCCTGCGGAGACAGTACCGCCTCGAGCGCGCGAGCCGGACGGGCAGCAAGGAGCGCCCGGCCGACGACGACTACATGCTCAATCAGCGCCCGAGCGGCGAGTACCGCGACTACTAGACCCCCCGCTCTCTCTCTCTTTTCGTTCTCGGTGTTTTCTCCAATGCCCATGCGTCGAGGCAAAAAAAAAAAACCCCGCGCGTGTGAGGCGCAGATCTCTCGGGCGTTCTGGGCGTGTGGAAGGGGGGAGAAAGCGGCTGCATACGGTAATATGGACGTTAGAACATGGACGCGCGCGTGGGGGTTCATTGGAGATCCGACGACGACATCTCTACTACATATCGACATGTGGCCAACTTTGGCTTCATTTTTTTTTCCACATACCATGCATGGATTCGGTTCTCGCGCGTATATACGTAGAACTCTTGTACGATAGATGCCGGTAGATCTTGGGAGCATAATGCATGATCGGTCCAAGGTACTGCTTGGCGTGTTCGCTCACTATTGAGTTGGTTCCTTGGTTGTTCCTTCGGAGGAAAAACACACTGTCCAGTGTCGGCACCATCTCTGCTGTGATAGGGCTCATTTAGTTTCAACAGGTCACACGGGTCTTGCTAATTGAATAAGATATTTTACGCTCAAAAGCACAGAAATTGCCACCAACGATTCCAAGACAATATACCTACGAAGAGAATTGTCGTTTTAGATTCAGAGAGAGTGCCCCGTAGCGAGTGGGATCCGCTGCGCAGCATTTATCACACCTGATAACACTGAATGAGCCCTATCTGATAATGATCACACGTCGCTTGTCGACAGGACTGATAAGTTTGAATACGAGGTAAGACGAGACCTTCTCACGATCAGAGCCGATTGTGGTGACGGTAGTTTATGTAGAGTCGTTGAGGTAAGTAGTGCCTAGCCTTACTCATCCTTTACGCCATGCCCAGGCCTATCATTTCGCCTGAACACTTAACTGTTCCTCGGTTCTTTGCCATAACCATCCATTTCAACGATGGTTTCCCGGACACCGCTGGTGCTGACGGAGACTCAGTTTGCGTGTACACCGTAAGCGGGGAGCCATGAGCCGAATCGGGGTGTGCTTATACATCCAAAGCACATCATATTCTCTAGCTTGTCTTATAGCCTCTCCCAGCTCTGATCTTCCGCCATTCACCGCGCACTTTTCAGGAAGGCCTACGGGATGTCCGAGGCGTAAGCATCCGTCATATACACGCATACATCCATAATAACCACTCCGCTTGTACCCCACAAACACAACCATCTACTCATTTGTTCACGGCACGCATATCTGATGCACCCCGCAGATACGTCAATTTCCTCGGCGGCTCCCCGCTCAACCGCCTATCCTGGCTGCGAACCAACCAGCCCTTCCTGAACCACATCCTAGCCGCGCCCGCGACGCGCTGGCTCGTCTTCCGCTCCGGCCAGCCGCTCCTCGCCGGACGCAAGCTCGCGCGCCTCGCCACCGCCGATGTGCAGTCGCTCCTCGGACCCTCGCCGTACTTCGGCCAGGGACAAAACGAGGGCGATATCGCGGACGAAGGGGTGGGCGTGCTCGAGGCGGCGCGGTTGAGGGGCACGCCGATCGTGTTCTTGGGGCTGCAGGAGCCGGAAGGGGAGGCGGGGTCCGCGCTGCCGAGCAGCGAGTTTAGCGGGAAGGCGGGGGTGGAGGAGCTTGTGAAGCGGGTGCGGGGGACGCCGTGGTTCTCGCTGGACGTGAGCGACGTGGCGCAGGAGGAGGTGGATGGCGTGCTCGCAGCCGCTGCGAAAGAGGACGAGGCGACACCGGGCGGGCTAACGTTTGGCGAGCCGCGCGCGGCGATGGCGGTGATGGACGCGTTCGAGGCGGCCGTGTTCGCTGAGGCGAGGAGCATGGCGGATTGGAACGCGCGGAACAAGGTGCGGGTTGCTAGATTTCTCTTGTGCGCGCAGATGCTGATGGAGAGACAGTTTTGCCCGGCGTGCGGGTCATGCGTGTACTCTCTGTGGGCCGGGTGGAAGCTATCCTGCACGTCGCTGCTTCCGTGGGCGGATAATACTGGAAAACAGCCGTGTCCCTCTAGGTACGCTCCTATAGCTCTGCGCGGTTTATCCATTCCTCATTGTCTTCAACGAGTAGCAAGGGCCTCCACAACTTTGCGCACCCTCGTACGGACCCGGTCGTTATCATGATCGCTATCAACGAGTCGAACGACAAGATCCTACTAGGGCGGAACGTACGCATACATTCCTCCCTCTCATCATCGGATAGCGTCTCACACCAATGATACGTTACTCCAGAAAAAGTTTCCCGGCAAGTTCTACTCCGCCCTTGCCGGGTTCATGGAGCCCGGCGAGTCGTTCGAGGACGCGGTCAAGCGCGAGATGTGGGAGGAGGCGGGCGTGAAGGTGTGGGACGTGCGGTACCACTCAGGGCAGCCGTGGGTGAGAGAGCCTCACATGAACCCTTGCCTTTTCTTGAACTGGCTCCTGACTGAGCAATAATACAACAGCCTTATCCCGCGAATCTGATGGTCGGTTTCTACGCCACTGCGGACCCGAGCCAGCCGATCCGAGTGGACCTGGATAACGAACTTGAAGGTCCGTTCTTTTCGACCATCCTAGGTCTCTCCTCTAAACTTGAATTGGCGTGGCTGGCGGAACCAACAGATGCGCGATGGTATACCCGCGACGAGATCCTCGCGATCCTCCGCCACCCGACGGGTGCAACGCTCAGCAGGAGGGACAATCGGGATCTCGCCAAGATCCAGGAGGGCGAACCAACGTCGACGTCCACCGCGGCGGGCACCCTCCCCAACGGTGGGGACGGAGCCGGCGCGCTGGCACACTCGGACCCTAGCATCAAGGCGCAGGAGGTCAAGCCCGTCATCGCGAAGACGGAGGCGATAGACGAGCCGCCATTCAGGGTGCCGCCGTTGACGGCGATTGCGGGTGTGTTGATTAGCGAGTGGGCGCATGGGAAGATCAAGCCGGAGGCGTCGAACGCGGGCTCAGGAGAGGCGAAGAAGGGTAATTTGTAGTAGGTATGTAACATCAGGCGTGTAACGCTTGCACTACTTTGACGACCACGGTACTGATTTAAACCGTGTAGATTGATTGTAGGTGGTATATGGATGGATAGAATGCATGATCATTACATGGTAATACGATCATTGTGAATACCTCTAACACGTCAGAACGGTGCCCGCTGTGACGAGCCTCGCCATTGAATACAACGAGTCCTACGCCTACTACGCCTATTACAACCCAATCCGACCTGGTAAGCCTATCTCAGGAAAAGACCAAGGAATCACCTTCTGGCTTGGACTGGCTCACTGCACCGTTCTACAGTTGGCGCATCCACCGCCGGTCATATTGTCCACGCCGTCTGCGCACGGACAGGACATTGTCTGCGTGCAGACGACGTAGACGATACACCTTCGATCGTGCAAGACTGATGTGTTCATGTCTTCGGTCGTGCTGATATTTATACAGATTGTTCTTCATGCTGGAGCCGGCCTTTGCAGTTCCGCCGCAGTACTGCAGTCGGCCCTGCTGCTGCTGAACAAGTAATGCCAATTGAGGTGTTATTGTTTTCCTTGCTGGTAATGTGCTATACGACTGTCCAGCACTTAGGTCCTAGGAACAATCAAAGCGGTGCACAGTGCGGAATGCAAACCGTACGAATGGTTGTTCCGTAACGGATGGCAGCATGCGGATCCAAGTTCAATCTATCGCGACGATGGGAGATGGACTGCATTCCTTCAAGGTTGAAAGAAGAGATAGTATCACTTCCGAACAGGGCTGGACAACCCTCGACCTCAACGAGTAGCAATAACCAGGAAGTACGTTCACGAAATAAGGAATGAATAATAAAAAAACACAGACAATGCATCTATAAGTACAGTGGTGTAAAGGAGGGTATAGGGTGCAACAACGGTATTTCAGCCAAGGAACTGTCCGGCTGCTAGGGCCTCTATGGCCCCTATGGTGTCTATAGATACATAAGTAGTCCGAATGCGGTCATCACACCGGAGTCCAGGCTTGCGACGGCGTCCATGCCCATGCAGTGGTAGGGACGAAACCCCATCCCATCACTGGTGTGACTGGTGCAGGTGATACAGGCCACCAGGCGAAGGCCGGTCCATGAGCGAGGAAATGTGGCGAAGCATTGCCAGGTACACGAGCCGGAGAGGGTGCCGGTGCGGGGGAGGGCGGTGAAGGGGAAGGAGGCGCTGGTTCGGGCGGTGCGCTCTGAGCGGCATTCTGAAAAGCGGAAGATCGGTTTGTGAACGCTAGGGCGGAGTCGGATGAGACGTACCCAAACGCAAAGGAAGTAATCTTTGGCACATTCCTTGTAAAAGTCGACGTCGTCTGCGCGCAGACGAGTGGCACAACGGATGGTGCTGAGGCGCCGCATAGCCCTATGATAGCAGCGCATGGGATAAATCAGAGCGAGAGGACTAGAGAGAAGAATGGCGTACTCTTTCCGCAATTCTGTCAGACCGGGGTGTTGTGCGCGCGGGACGAGCTCCCTATCTCGAATGAGATCAGCGGACTCGACGTACGCGTTCGCTTTCTCTAGCTGGCTTTGGAGAGTGAAGGAGAATCCTCGATAGACATCTATGGGAAGCTCCAAGCCGACGGCAGAACCGTAAGTGGCGCGAGAAGGCAAGGGCATAATTGCGATTTGAAAGGCGTTAAGGAGTTGACTGTTCGATATCGAGGATGAGGCGGTCGTTTGGAGGTGGAGGTCGTGGGTCAAGTTATCGGTGAGGGACAACAGACCGCATAACGGTCGTATTTATGCGTAGGAGCACCTCGCATGATGGTGGTGGTGGATCGACATATCCTATCCGGGCGAGGTCCAGAGCTTCAGCGAACAGCAAAACACGAGGTGGCGGCAGGCAGCACAATCACTTTTGATAGCTTCTTCTGAGGTAGACAATACCATCATGCACGAGCCTATTGCAGGATTATATCGAGAGCTAGTTCGCCCCGGGTAACTGTATGCGCGAAACTGATCGATACAGCAGCCAAGCTACAGGTGGAGAAAGCTGCACATTCCGCGTGATCCATCCCAGCATTTCTGCCACAGCCGTCCTCGTCGAGCTTTCATGACTGAAGTAAATGCGTACTGCAGACCGAAAGGAGCGTGTTGCGTTGTAGCAGCCCGAAGGTATCTCAGAGGCGCGATTCGACGATACCTCTCCGAGTCACGACTGTGCGTTGATCAAGAACTTCGACCAAGTAGCCCGCCTGCTCTGTCGCTGCCGCACCTGTTTGGTCTATCTTTCCGTCAATCGACCGCTTTCGCAGCCGTCGTATGGCAAGCCCAGTGATGTCGATGACATTCCGGACATCTAGACTCGAACAGGGCCATTGTTCCCTATCCGAGCGGTCATAGCAGGGGTGTTGCGATACTTAGGAGAGCAGAAGGAAGCCATGCCGTAATAAGCTGATCATGAGCGCCAACGCCAAACCTACGCCCTGTACACGTTATCGACGAACCATGTCGTTGTCACCGGATGATATGGATTTTCTACGACAACAACGCGACCGTTACCGAGTCATGGCCGGACAACTACGAGGGAGCTATGCCGAGGCTCAGACGCGCATCGACGAACTGGAGACGGCGAACACCGATATGGAAAGGCGACACCAGGCCGATTTGAAACGAATCCAAGAGCTCGAGGAGCTGTGCAACGGCCTGCGCACGCAAGTTGAAAGCGCGAACGATGGGCAAGGGGATAGGACTAGCGCTACGGCCGCGGCAGAGGATGTGGAGATAGTCGGGCAGACCCCTAGGCAAGGTGGAGGAACGGCTGAAGAACGGATATCGGAATCGCGGAGAACGGAAAAGAGACCCGAGCGGGTGTTAGCACCTCAAAGGGGTGGCAGAGGATCAAGACAGACCGGCAATTCGTCTGTGCGGGGACGAGACAGCAGCGTGTCGAGCAGGGCTCCG
This sequence comes from Punctularia strigosozonata HHB-11173 SS5, assembly GCF_000264995.1. Lineage (NCBI taxonomy): Eukaryota > Fungi > Basidiomycota > Agaricomycetes > Corticiales > Punctulariaceae > Punctularia > Punctularia strigosozonata. The sequence goes on from NW_006767435.1 coordinate 1,036,954, forward strand.
AAACGGTTCGTCGTTCCTGAGGTCGTGATAATCCAGGTAATGACACGGCTACTCCCTTTCAGCACGGAAATGGGGTTGACCGGTGTTTCTGCGCAGAGGCGTCCTACCGTGGCCTCAGACAAGACGACGAATGGCGATCGCCCCGTCATGTCGACGCTCGACAATAACGCTCGTGTATCTCGCGTTCTACCAGCTCTCGATAAATGCGCTCAGAGTCCGCAGAAAGATGCAGCAGGGCCGTCGAGCCTGGTGAGGGAACGAATAGGTTTCTCGAACGACATACAGGGTATGCTAAATCGATGGCAGCTTCGCAAAACAGTCCGGAGTTCGGCCACGGACTCGGACACCGCGGGCGATGTCATCGATCTCATGAGCGATCTGAGCGACGAGGAGGACCAGGAAGAGGAAGTGTCAACTCCCAAGTCTGAGAAAGAAGGAGATACTGCAGTGAGTTGTTTATGATCTACCTGTGGCGAGTTGTCCACTGAAGATTGTATACTAGGCGGATGAACATAAGTCCAAGTCTAAGAAAGTGGGCGATTTCTACGTAAGTGGTTGCTGTATGCCAACGTCGCGCTAGTCCGCTGAGCATCGTATGCTAGGTGGAGAAATCTACTCCAGCGGCGCGTAACAAGCGAGCTGCCGACGCTGATTCGCCTAACGGGGCCGCTCTGCCTCCTCGAGAGCCCAAACGGCCGAGGCAGAGTAGCCCAAGACCGACCAGGCATGTCGCCACGAGTTCACCAAACTCTCCCAGGCCCCCGGTAAGCCTCGTGTCCATCTGGCCGACAAGAGTTTTGCTCATTCAGGACGTAATAGGTTCCCGAGTATACCATGGACGTCAGCAATATCGCGGAATTCAAGGTCTGTCTTGACCTGCTGCGAAACTGCGTCGGACGAGGACTCATGGATGCGCTGCAGTTTCAACGAGCGCTCTTGCACCTGACGTACAAGGGGAATCCGCAGGCGATGATTAACAAGCTGTCGGATGGCCAGATGGTGCTGGCCGTCCAGCCCACGATGAACCCCTTCGTTCCGGCGCGCCCGGGCGCGGGTGGTATGTTGTGGTCGAACAGGCCGCAGATCATGGAGCATCAGCAGTGGAAGGTGGTCGTTAAATGCGAAAAGGCGACGCCACAGACGTGGGAGTACCGGGGAGACTACCGGGTGTCGCGCGGCGAGGCCGTTAGCCCGGAGGTGTTCATGAGCCAGCCGTTGTCGGTGAGTGCTCACGCCAAGGCGTTTTTGGTATGTGTCGATTCTGAGCCTCGGCTGCCCGGTTGTAGGTTCGCAACGAATGGGGCAAGACGATCGCGCATTCGACTACGCCGGGCAAGTGTTACACTACCATGCGCATCAGGATCGCGGATCGGAAGAAACAGGGTGAGCGAGTCGTCGTCGTCGTCGTCGTACGGACGACGTCGCTAATGTGAGCGGCAGAGAACAACGGCGAGGATGTGACCATCGGCGAAGCCATTCACGCGATTAGGTCCGGAGAGGAGGTGAGTCGGTTTACCTCGGCACAGTATATTGCGAACTCATGTTATGGGCAGGAGCTCGGGACCATCAACCTGGAGTTCGTCGGGTACGATGTGCCTTTCGTAGAGAAGATCAGGAAGAGAGCCGAAGCAAGCATTGCCTGAGCTGCGCCACTCGGTCGGAACCAGAAACCCGTGCGGTCGTGAACAAGCTTTCTCTTGTTTGTGATCTGTATGCTTGGCTGTACCATCAAATCGCACGCGGGGCGCGTCTCGCGGGCTTGTTTGTATATTTTTGTTGCTTTCTTTGCCTTGAGTGTACAACAATCATCACGTTTTTGTCCTTGCTATCGCTACATCATGGTTCTCGTTCTCAAGCACGGAAGTTTCCCGGTACGATCTCAATCCAATAACTGTTGTACGGTCAGTCCAACGGCCCGCGAAGAGAGAAAGAGAGTACGCTGTTGGCGGAGACTCACCCGTCGGGGTCCAAGATGAAGGCGATGTTCTTCATGCTCCCGTCGGTGAGGCGCTTCTTGAAGGGCACGCCGAGCTGCTCGAACCGCGCGCAGGCTTTCTCGATGTCGGGCACGGTGATGGCGATGTGGCCGAAGCCGCGGCCGGGGTCGCTATTGCCGGAGGAGTAGCCCTGGAAGTTGGGGTCCGACTCCGTGCCGTGGTTGTGGGTCAGTTCGAGGACGCCTACATAAGGGGATGGGTCGTCAGGAGCGGAACAAACACGGATGGGGTGAGTAGAGTACCTTCACGGGTGAAGCGCGCTTTGGCCTTCTCGTCCGCGGTCTGCGCGCCGTCCGAGTGGTCGAAGGCGAGGAAGTAGAGCGTGAAGGTCTCCATCTTGAGCTCCGAGATCTGCTCCATACCGAGGACCTTTTAGGGTGAGAGATTAGATTAGATCTCGGGGCAGAGCACTCGGAATGAGGAGGGGTACCGCTCCGGGCGCGCACCTTCGTGTAGAAGTCGAGTGACGCCTTCGGATCCTTCACGCGGATCATGGTGTGGTTGAACTGCGCGTGGGGATGGTTTTTCGATTACTTTGGGATCCCGAAGTCCGTAGAATAATCCTGGGCTTGCCTTGAAGCCGGCGGTCTCTGGATCCCTAGCCATGGCGATTATGTTGGAGACGATAGAGGGATGAGGAGGATGTGAATGCGAGTGAGTGAGAGCCGGACGCGCATGGTGCGCAGATCGTATTTATACGATCGATGACGATGAGGTCGACGTGAGCTGCCGGAGGCGAGGGAAGCCGAAACCCACAGCGATACGCGCGGTGGTTGTGGCGTGGGAATATGGGCCCGGATTACCGTGCAATCGTGGTCGGGAAGTCGACGCCTCTTGTAGAGTATTGCTGATCTTGACGAGGTTCCAGCAGCTGCATCGGTCCCAGGGTATCCGCCAAATAACCTGTATACGGCAGTCAGAAGCCGATGCTTGCGCCTATTCTGTTCGGATATCGCTGTGATTGCAAAGGACGGTCTCTCTTGAGCAGAGGTTCGAATACGGAGCGGCATCGCCGAAGTGTATTGCGATTGATATACGGGCAAGTGAAACAGACTTGACCGAGCAGGTTCTCCCGGCGAAGGCGGAGGAGCTGGTCATGCGGTGTTCAACTATTTATGGCCGTCCGGTCCGTGAAAGGCGGTCATATCGAAAGTATTCGGTACTCGAAATTTCCTGTACGTCGGTGCCAGACTCGAGTGGATGCAGAGAACGAGTGGCGTTACACAATGCCGAGCTGAAGCTGAAGCTTTGTTGTTTGGGTTTGCAGCGAGGCAGCAGGAAGAGACGCGACGCGTGCAGGTCCTGGTCATGCGGGCATACGCGTTGATTCTCGCGGAGTTTCAAAGCGCGTTTACTCGGGTCATGTGCGGCTCTGACGCGTTGCGTTGACCGACGCTCGTTGACCGGTTCCTTATCATCAGCCCACGGCCCACTCCGTCTCATTACATCGCCCCTTGCCATCCCTCCGCCAAACTCCGCCTCGCGCCCTCCTCGAGTTCTACTCCTCCTCGACGCATGGCTCAAACATACACCGAACGCTGGCCACCCCGCGCATCCGCCGTCGCACTGCAATTTTTCCATCCTCCCGCGGCCACGCCGATCGTCACGGCATCCTCTGATCGCTGTGACTCGCAACCGCGCAGTCCGACCCGACTGGGACTGTACGACCTCCTGAACCACGACGACCACCCGGCGCCCTCGACATGGCGCACCACCAAGCTCGCCTCCGCCTACTCCAGACCGCTCGCGCGTCTCTCCCTCTCGAGCGACGACGCCCCGCCTCTCACCTCAGACACCTTCTCCGAATACTCTGAAGACCCGCACTCGCGTAGCTCCCACTTCGGCGCCGAAACGGACCCCGAGGATGATGGATTCGACGTCGACATCGTCACCGCATCGGACGACGACGAGCCTTTCGAATCGCGACACGTTTCGTACGCCATCTCCGACGAGCGCGGGCGGTGGAACGAGCCGGTGCCCAAACGCGTCGCCCCGGCCGCGATACCCATCGCCGACATCCGGGCCCGGTTCCCCTCGTCGTCCCCCGAGTCATCGTGCACGCCGATGACGGCGCGATCCGAGCGGTCGGATTACTACTCGAGCACCTTTGGGGATGGAGAAGAAGGGGAAGAAGAGAACAGCAACGGGCGATCGGCGTCGCCGCTGCCACCGTCGTCCCCCATGTCCGTGTCTGCATCCGGGCTGGACGACGAACAGGACATCGAGCTCGAGATGTTGCCCGGATCGGACGATGGCAAGCCCCGGGAGCTGGAGGAGGCAAGTCCGTTTTTGATGTTTGGCCGTGTTTGGGAACTCTGCGTTTGTGACACTCGATGTAGGAACACATGCCTCCTTCTTCTCAGGTTGAAGCTCTACACGAGCCCGCGCAACCTTTGAAAGATTCGTCGTCATCGGCGCCCCATTCAGCAGAAGACGATACCGCGCCGAGTTCATCTCCCGCAGATCGCAGTCCATCAGGCCACCTCTCGCAGCAGATGCACCTAACCGATGAACCTTGCGAACAACAAGCCAGCGTTCTCCTATCTGCACAGAACGTCGAAACTCCTGAGCCGATCGCAGACTTGCCGCTATCAGCCGGCTCGTCGCAACCCAATCTCGAATCGGCTACCCAAACCTCCTCACTCGAGTCGCCCCTGGACTTGGCATCAATCCCGGAACCCTCTCTCGCACCCGGGTCTGAACAACGCTCTACATCGCCGATGGTGCCAGAACTCGCGCATACCGCGGAAGAAGAAGTCACCCCTGAATCGATAATGGCGTTGGAACCCTCGCCCGACACCGTGGATGTCAGTCCTGACCTCGACCTCCTCATTGTGCCCGTATGCTCTCCCGAATCGGAGGATGTTGATCTGGATCTCCCGTCATTGCCGCTTTCGCCTTTATCCTCTCCACCCGCCTCCCGCGCGTCCAGCCCGGAACCGCTACCGCTATGTCAAGAGTCGCTACCAAAACCGGAGGACGTGCTGACGGAGTCGGCGAGTGCAATTCCGGAATCGGACGACGCCGTAATGGCTGTCGTTGCAGCCGCCACAAAGAAAGTAGACGCGAAGGACGAACTGGAGCTGGAGGAAGAGACGGTCATGAAGTCGAAACAAAAGTCGAAGGCGCGGAGAAGGGCGCTGGCTGATGCGAGCGATGCGCGCCCGAGGAAGAAGAAGCGGGTCAGTGTTGAAAACGAAGAGGACCTGGGCGAAGGAACGTCGAAGAGGAAACCGAAGGCGAAACCGAGGGCCAAGTCTCGGGATACGGAAGCCGCGCGTCCACGACCGAAAACCAAGAAGGAGACCCGGAAACGCAGGCCGACGCCGAGATCGAGCTCGTCGCCTTCGCCCGAAATGGTTTCCGAAGATGACGTCGCTTCGTCTTCGTCGCGCGCGAGCTCGGCTGGTCCTGCACCGTCAAAACGGGCCCGACCGGCGGCGTGCGCGGAATATGCGGAGTACCGCGGGATGCTGATCGAGGCGTTTGCGACGTCGCGCGCGTCGGCGCTGTCGGCGGCGGTGCTGTACAAGATCGTGATGAGCACCCGGCCGGCGTTGAGCTCGCAGAAGAGCAAAAAGGTGCGTGCGCTTCGCGCGCGATTTTGCGCTGTGACATTCGATGCTCATTGATTTATATATATAGGAATGGCTGGAGTATTTGACGCTGGTGATGGAAGACGGCGCGCGGACGTGCGGCGTGTTTGGGCGCGTGGATAGCAGTAATACGGTGCGGTTATTATTATTATTATCTATTTTTCGCCTACCTGTTGGGAAAGGCGTGCTGACGTGACATGCCGTGCGTAGGACGATTCGGATCGGATACTGGACGCGCGGTGGTTCTACTGTCCCGAAAACGACGAGGACCAGGATCGGGCGGCGCTGATCAAGAGCATGAACCCGCGCGCGGAGAAGCGGAGCGAGACGAAGAAGTATAAGCAGTATTACTGGCGTCCGCTGGATAAGATAAGCAGGTGGGACTCGGAGGACGCGATCTGATGCATGGTGGTTTGTTTCTGGATACTCCGCGCTCTGCGTAACTTATCTTTCGTTTTTATGTTGTTGCTCGATCTCCGTTGTTGCTCCTTCTGTCGATGCCTTGAATTCTGCGCTGCGCCTACGTTCTCACGGGCCCCCGAGCTTGTTGTCATGTCTTTCAAGTTCCTGCTCAGTGTTTGTATGTCTTGCTATATTTCGTCGAAGACGATCTCTGTCCATCGCGACCGTGGCCCGATCTTTCGTTGTCTTAGAGACAGAAATTGGTACACCGCGGCGGAGTAAGCGCCGGCCGAATCGCCGGTGCTCGGATAAGCGCTCAAGATCTGGGATTCACAAAGCGGCGTAAGCGATGCAGATCCCGCAGTTTACTCCGGTGGCCGATCGTGTATTCCGCACAGCCGCGCGTGTCTTACCGGCGTGTCATGCATAGCGGATAGAGCAAGTCCGTAGCCCGATGGTCCACGTATAGACGGCGCAGACCAGTGCGGTGGGATCCGGCAGATGACAATGGCGTAGGGGTAAGGCGGGGGCCGGACTCGGAAACTCCACAAGAAAAACGTTTCCGCAGCCGTTCGGCACAGCATTACCACTTGTTCCTCTTATATCTCTGGCGCACCCTACTTCCCTTCGCTCGTTGCTCCTCCTCTTACTCCCTCACTCTCTTCTCCATCTATAATACAAATCCGTACTCATGAAGCGCGGTATATTGTCTGCCTCGGCGATATTGGCCTTGTCGGCGTATGCCAACGCGACGCCTTCGCCCAATTCAAGACCAGAACCGATCCATGTGCCCTTGCGCAGGCGTGCGGGACGCATGAGCCTGGAGAAGCTGCGCGCCCACGCGGACTTTGTCAGAGCGAAGTACAATTACCCGACGATCAATCCGAGCAGCAGGAGAAAGCGAGGGAACACCGCCGGGATCTCCATCATCGATCAGGTGCGCATCTCGCTCCTTTTTCCTCTTTCGTCGTCGTCGTAAGCACGAACGTTCATAGTGAATCATTTATACAGGACACGGACTCGTCGTACATCGGCGAGGTCAACGTGGGCACGCCGACGCAGACGTTCAAGGTCGTCCTCGACACGGGCTCGTCCGACTTCTGGCTCGCCTCCAGTTCGTGCACGCAGTGTCCCTCCGGCATCCCGGAGTACGACTCGTCTTCGTCTTCGTCGTTCAGCGCCGCGAGCTCGTCCTCGTCCGACTCGGTCGACATCCCGTATGGCTCGGGCGAGGTCGCCGGGTCGCTTGCGACCGAGACGGTCGAGATGGGCGGGTTCGAGGTCAGCGGGCAGACGTTTTTGCTCGTGGACGAGATGACGTCCGGACTCCTGGACGGCGACGTGTCCGGGATCATGGGTCTCGCGTTCGAGAGCATCGCCGCGACGGAGGCGACGCCGTTCTGGCAGACGCTCGTCAACAACGACCAGCTGACCAATCCGGAGATGTCGTTCTGGCTCGAGAGGGTCCTCGGCACCTCCGACACGGACGAGGAGCAGTTCGGCGGGATCTTTACGCTCGGTGGGACGAACACGTCGTTGTACTCGGGCGACATCGAGTTCATCGATTATCCGAGCGGCGTGACGGAGTCGTACTGGCTCCTCGAGACGAGCAGTGAGTGGGCTTCGCCGTGGCCGCTGTTTATTTCACTCACGGGGTTTCCCCATCTCTTTAGAGATCACTGTCGGCGGCTCGTCCATTTCTATCCAGACCGGCTCCAACGCGCTCGCGGCCATCGACACCGGCACGACGCTCATCGGTGGTCCCACCAACGACGTTGCGAACTTTTGGGCAGCCGTCGACGGCTCGCAAGCTCTCACAGGCAACAACGCCGGGTTCTATGCGTTCCGTGAGTAAAGACATTTGCCCTCCAACCGTCTTTTTCCCCGCATGGCGTGCTGAATATATGCGCGCGATTAGCGTGCTCGGCGACGATCAACGCTACGTTTGCGTTCGGCGGCAAGGATTGGGCGATTAATCCGACAGACATGAACGTTCAAGAGCTCTCGAGCTCGCTGTGTCTCGGCGCCGTGTTCGACCTCAGCCAGGGCAGCAACGTTGGAGGGAGCGGTACGCCCGCATGGGTCGTCGGCGATACCTTCCTCGTGAGTGGTGCATATCACTACACTCTATATGGATAGCTGACGCATATATGTGCAGAAAAACGTGTACTCGGTGTTCCGCAGCAGCCCCGCCGCGATCGGATTCGCGGAGTTGTCGACGACGGCGGGTGGATCGGGCACTTCGACCGGTGAGCTCTCAATCATCAGTTCGGGTCGGGGCGAGTTTGTGTATGGGAACGGATTGGGTGACGCGAACCGCGTTGGGTCTTCGTTTTCGCAGGAAACTCGGCTTCCGCGTCTGCTTCGGCAACGGGAAAGACGACTAGCGCCCACGGCGTCGGCACGCTGTCGACCGTTATTGCGTCGGGCACGGCGACCGCGAGCAGTCCGTATCCGCCTTCCCGCGTTAATCCGTCCTGTCAAAATACGATGTGCTGACGAACTTCTTCATAACGTAGGCACGGACTCGAGCTCGTCGTCTTCGTCGAGCAGCAGCAGCGCGGCGGTGAAGGCGAAGGTCGACGGCGCGTTATCGACGGGTTTGGTGGTGTCCGCGCTCGTAGTGCTCGCCTTCGGTTGGTGATGAATCGATATGATACCCCCCACCACCATCACCACCATCGGAACGCGGAGAGGAACCAGGTTAACATAAGGCGCGATTTGCATAATCACAGAAATGACACTCCGCACACTCCCCTGATCACTCACTGTCATCAACCCGGACTCCGAACGCATTTGTATACGACTCTTTGACCTGACCTGCCTTGTTCCATGTACTCTACTTCTTATGTATGGATAGAATAATCGCGGAACAAATAAACCATCGCGTAACATCATCTACGATCATGCATGAACATCAAATTCGAATCAAATTACGAGTCGTCGCATGCCAGATATGTACATTATTGTGCAAGACTCGGATGTTTTCCTCTCCAGCGGCTCCAGACCTTGGATGCAGCAAGTGATGAAATGAGGCGTACTCTTCCAGACGATGTAGGAGCAAACCGCACGATACATCGTGTTGACAGCGTGCCGAAATGGGCGCGGTATATATCCTGTCGCGCACCCGGGAATTTTGATAGCTCGATTGCACTACTGCTGGACAAGAATCATTTTATTGTGTTGGTGGTGCGGCGCGCAGGGAATATGTTGAACAACAGGCTTCAAGGTCGTGTTCGTACGAGATTCGAGGCCGTCAGCAGAAACTATGCCCATGCGTGTAGGCTATCTTGGCTGTCGTGTCCGTTCGAAACCACTGCGTCTGCGAGGTGTCGATGAGGCCCCTCGCATACCTGGGGCGCCTTGTGTAGGCGGTGTGTGTTGGGGTGTTATGGACCCCCTCCTCTCTTCTTCGTCCCTTCCCCTAATCTCAGCGAGCGCCATAAAACCCTCAAAACACCTGTGGGGAAAAATTGCGAGGGAAAGCGTCTGCCCGATTCGCCCTTCCTTCTCCTTCTATCCGTCGTCGCGTCTTCGGTCCTCGTTACGATATAGAGGATTGGTACTATAAACCGTGTGCTTCGACGAAGGCGATAAAGAGGGAGGTCACCGCCCCCATCACCGCCGCCGACGGCATGCCGGACGTCGATGACAGTTCCCACGCCCATAATAGCGCGCCAGACCAACACTTAACCTCCATCGCGAACGATGAAGATGCCAGCGTACCAACACCGGCGGTCTGTCCCCCCTCACTGCGCGGATCATCTCCTGAACCCCATCCCAGCTACATATTGCAGCTGATTTCTGCTCCTCCTCTGCAATGCCCATATATAATGTCACCGGTGCGTGACCGGGAGACATAGTTCGTGAGTAGACTGACCATACTTATGTGCCACAGTGGACGATATTTCTCCTCTGCTCATCTATAGCGATGGACAATGGGTGGACACGAACACGGGGGATGCTGCTTATACGGAGTACTATAACTTCACATTCCATGCAACCCAGGTTGAGAACGCCGCGGTGACCTTCCAGTTCTTCGGTACGGCAATATACGTCGTAGGAGCCAAAAGGGAGAATCATGTACGTCTCCAGTGTGAGTTGATTCCACTGGCTCACTTGTGTTTCTTACTCGGGCAGGACGATTATACGATTACATTGGACGGCATCTCTTCCGTTCATGACGGTTTCGCCACGAATCCTCCGCTATTCCAGCAAACCCTTTTCAGTGAGACTGGGCTAGAAAATACATTGCATACGATTATGATCAACGATACCTCCACACGGACAGACAGACCCTTCCTGGACATAGATTATGTCATATTCACGACGGGGGATGAATCGACGAGGTCTGTGTTCAGGCTGGTCATTTATTCATTGTTATTGAACGGTCAACAGTACTACTCTTGTGAATACTACCTTTGACGACGGTCTCGCGCAATATTCAAGTGGATGGGACTCTTCGCCTGACGACTTCTTATCGTCCTATTACAACCAAACGATGCAGTAAGCGCATCAAATTTATATATTATGTGAGCATAGCTGACATCCTTCAAGTCGCACCAACACCCCCAACGCGTCGGCAACTTTCATGTTCATAGGTTCAGCTATTGCAGTGTACGGCTCCAAGGATATGAACCACGGCACATTTGCGGCTAGTGTCGATGGCGCCGCTCCAATCCCGCTGAATGGTGTCGCATCGACATTCAGAAATCAGACCCTTCTGGTATGTCCACTGTCACGAACGATACGCTGCGGCTCTACTGTCCACGCTCTGCACTCTGCTCACACTCGCGCTTAAACGGGAAACTGCAGTATTACACCTCTGGGCTCTCCAATGACACCCACTACATCACACTCACCAACTTGGGACTGGACACTGCCGTGTTCTTCGACCTCGACTTTTTCCTCGTCTCGCAGTATGTTCCGGCCTCGAGCCCATCCCCAACGCCGGGGTCTGGTAACTCCCACGTGAGGTCTGTTTCTCCCCGTATTTTACGCTCTTTGCTTCGCACCAGCCTCTCAGTGTTATTAGTGCACGTATTTACTCTACACCTCCCACAGAACACATACGAACGTCGCCCCCATAGCTGCTGGGGCATCTGTCGGTGGCGTTGCGCTCATCGTTAGCACCCTCGGCGTCTTTTTCTGGCTTCGACATCGCAAACGACGGCGCATGGCCGACGGTGTGCAAGAGGAAGAGAATAAGATTGTCCCGTTCCGGGACGGTATTCGCGCCGGCGGCACGTCGCAGGAGGCAGTGAGCAGCTCTAGCAGGCGCGTGGCGGGAAGTGCGCCGACTGCGACAGGATCTTCCGTCTTGTCACCGTCGCTCACAGGCGTTCCGCTCTCGATCAATCGCCCTGATACCCTGGTTCTCAGCGACGCAGCTGCTCTCGGCACGTCGACCGCATCCACGTCGACGGCGCGCGGGAGTGGGCGGCGAAGGAGAAAGAGGACGCGCGCAAGATCGTCGAGAGACGCGCTGGGGTCGAACTCAAGCCCGTTTGCGGTAGGCGATAATCGCGAACCCAGAGTGCCGCATCATCCGGACAATGCGTCCGAGACCAGAGCGCTGGATCATGGTGTGGCGTCGGACGAGGTGGCGGGCGGGCCACGTCGGTGGTAAGTGACTCAGTCCATCTTCTGGCCTTTTGCTGTCGCTATTGAAGGCTCAATTGATGCGACATTTCTGTGTTTTGCTCTGGTTTTACAGGGGATCAGAGACCGCATCTAGCACGTACGACATGCCGCCACCAGAGTACGGCCAGGTGTTTCCCCCACGTGTCGAGTCGGGTCGGCTTGAATCTTCAACCGCGATCATCGCTACTGACTCAACCCACTCTGTCGCGCGGGATGCTCCGACGTCAAGGCCGAGGCCATTGCCTGTCCCACCTCCGTGATAGGGATAAAGCAACTCATTATATTGCTTTCCTTGTTCTTCTTGCCTTTGTCCTTGTGCGCTGTTTGATTTGATATGTGTATTGCATCTCCGGTGTGATCCAGTTTCCTTGCGTGACGATGTATGGTTAAACACTATATGGGGGTGTATACCTACTTATATATCATTCTTTACGAGTATCATCAGTCTCCATCCAGCGCTCAAACCTGGAAAGGCTATTGTGTTTCCGCATTCTAGTACTGGTAGTGAGATTTTGCGCGGAGCTATTGATCAATCATTCAGATGTTGATGACGACGTATTGTCACGAGAATCGCAGCGTGCAACATGAATGAATGCCCAGTGCTTGGTTATGTAGCGTACCTCCGTGCCAAGTTACTGATCCGGTTCCCAAGCCGGGAATCATGTCAACGTCAACATCTCACCCAGCCATACGTATCACTAGTAGCGGGAGCACTGTATTGAGCTTGTCGACATTCAAACCCTGGTGCATGTGCATGAACATCTCAACCATGGTTTCCCCGCGGCCCGGTGTCATTGAGTGAAGTCGGCGCCCGAGAGTGGTCTCATCACAAGTGCTTTGGATTCGGGAGCTACTGGCATAAGTGCCATATGCACTGGTGTTCAAGCAAGCCGCGCCCGTCATGACACACAGGAGATGCATACCTGCATATGGAGGAGTGTTTGCGGCAGAACACTCCTGATTGCTCCGTGGGAAAGATGTCTGGGAATAAAGGAGCGTGGCAGGCAGGTGCCGCCGGCCATGAAGATACCCACGACCACGCGGTATCTACTCAACTTCAAGCAGCATAGATGATAGAGGACGAAATGTCGTGCAAGGCGCGGCGACCTGTCTCTCATTTTCTTGCTTCAATGCTGTAGCGGGCGTCATCCGCGGCTGGCCGCGATTTTTATTCATGGACGATGCCCATAAACCCTCCTGTATTGGTTATCTTGACAATCATCGTAAGTAAATTCTCCCGCAGGAGCCATCCACTTGGATTACGACTCTTTGAACCGACTCGGCTTTACTGTCCGGACGAGATATTAGGGCACGTTTCACCTAAGAGCGCTCGCGAGTGGATGGATGTGCTCTGATTTGAGAGGCTATGTAGTGATTCACATTAGGACGATAGTATCGCTTTCGTCGTCTCAGACTGTGACCGATGCATTCTTGACTCGTGGCTGTGATTTTTATCAGGAGGTGAGCTTAGGCTGTAGTAGTGAGGGTCTGGGCGGACAGAGACGGAGTCGGATCCATTCGCAGCGTTCTGATTGTTACGAAGGGAGCGAGAGCGTACTTGGTATGCACAGGTAGTTCACGAGTCAATAGGCACCGCAAAGCCGCCGACGATATTTCCGGACTCAAACGAAACTCCCACGATCCCGGAATAGGCGTACGCAATCAAAGCCTCCGACGCGGGCAACGAGCTGCGATCGCGGGAGCCCCCCCCCAGCGCTCTGCCCCCTCCTGCTCTGCTGTTCCGTCCTGTTCGTTTCTTAAACACTGGCTTAGTCGTAGCGCGCGCGGCTGGCCGCTCTTCTTGTATTGGGACGATGCCGATATACAATGTCACAGGTGCGCGACGCGGTGTTCATTCTGGTGTTGTAACTGACCGTATCTGTTGTAGTGGACGACGTCTCACCGCTACTGATCTATAGTGATGGGTGGATTGATACAAACAAGGGGGATGCCGCGTATGTGGAGTACGCGAACTCGACGTTCCATGCGACGCAGACCCCGGGTGCCTCGATGACCCTCCAGTTCTTTGGTACGGCAATATATGTTGCAGGGGCGAAGCGGGCAAACCATGTACGCCTCCCATGTCCCCTTGACTGATAGGTCGAACTTAACCTTATATGTCCGACAGGATCAATTTACGGTTACAGTCGACGACAGCTCGTTCATCGGCAACAGTTTTGCATCAGATCCCGGCCTGTTTCAGCAGGTGCTATTCAGTCAAACTGGACTCACAAGCGGGTATCATACCTTGGTGATGACGGACAATTCAACGCGGAGCGATCGTCCATTCTTGGATATCGACTATGTGGAGATTACGACGGGGGACGATTCCTCAAAGTCTGCCGTTCACAGACACTCACGTATCACACTGGCTGACGGGAATTTTATCTTTATCTTCAGGACCACTTCAGTTGATACCACCTTTGACGACGATGCGGCGCAGTATTCGAGCGGATGGGACGACTCCCCCAATAACTTGTCCTCGTATTACTTCAACAAGACCATGCAGTAAGCCCCCGTCTAGCTCCTCTATTTTCCTCAACCCAGGGAACACGCTCATAGCTGATTTCGACTATGTTACTCAGCCGCACCAACACCGTCAATGCCTCCGCGACGTTCACTTTCACAGGTTCGGCCATCTCCGTGTTCGGTGCCACAAGCAGCAATCACGGCGAATTCGCGGTGAGCGTCGACGGAGGCGCTCAGCTCCCCTTAAATGGCACAGCACCAGCGTTCAGAGCCCAAACCCTTCTGGTGAGTCACCAAGGCGCCCGATATCCCTCCCCGCGGTTCATCCTTAGCACGACGAGAGCTCACTATGATCATGGATCGCAGTACTATCTGTCCGGATTGACGAACACCACCCATGCCATCACGCTCACCAACCTCGCATCTGACAGTTCCGTGTTCTTCGACGTCGACTACTTTGTCGTTTCGCAGTACTTTGCCGGTACCTCTTCCAACGGCACCGCGTCTTCCTCCGGGGACGGCAACGTCGCCAGCACCAGGTGCGTGATCCACACTTGGCGCTACCGTGACCATCCATGCTGACGTTTGTGTTCAGTCACACGAATGCCGCGGCTTTCGCAGGTGGCTTCTCCGCCGGCGCCGTGGCGCTCATCCTTGGCGCGTTTGGGCTGTTCTACTGGCTCCGCCGGCGCAAACGGCGGTCAAGGGCCGTCGTTGACAACCAGGAGGACGGCAAAGTCGACCTCGTGGGAGACGGAACGACCGCGAGCGCCCCATACGCGACGTACGTGCCAGCATGGACGGCGGCGGACGGGAGCACCACCAGCGCGGGCGCCCCGTGGACCGCGTCGGGCTCGGTCTCGTCGCCCTCCCTCCCGTTCTCGCCGCAGTCGGCTTACCTGGTCCAGTCCCCGGGCGCTGGGACGATAGCATCTGTGCCGACGCCTCAGACGGGCAAGCGGCACAGGGGGAATCGGGAACGCCGGGGCGACGGCGCGACGACACCCAGCGACAGTCTCAGTCCGACTATGAGCTCACCCGCGACGAACTACAGCCGCGATCCGACGACGCGGTATCGCCACGCGCACAGGCGTAATATCTCGGAGACCACGGCGGGCACGGGTGCGGTGTCGACCGCGACGGGGTCTGGACCTTACTCTTCGTGAGTATCGAAATCCTGCTCATCTTTGGAAACGTCGCTAACACGACCTCGGGCGCTGTGTTTAGAGAACCGGAGACGGACGCGGGCCCGGCGTTCGATCCGTACCAGGCGCCGCCACCGCAGTATGGCCAAGTGTTCCAACCGCCAGGCGATCCGGATCGGCTCGCCAAGACCCCAGCGTTCACTATGACGGGACCGGCACCTCCTGCTGGGCCATCGGCCTCGACGCCGCAGGCACGAGAGTCAAGACCGTTACCCACGGCGCCTTAAGGATAATACAATGCATTGTGTTTCGCATCTTCCGTGCACTGCTTTGGGGTCTTCATCTGATCATCTGTGGTGTATTATCATCTCTTTTTCGGGATTTTTCTTGCTTCTGCATACATAGACCACGCTCGTTCACCGCTTTGGATCATCATATGCTGTATACATTCATTCGGAATCTGCTGTTCTGCTACTTATATATACCTTGTACTTTGTTCTCTTGCCCGATATTGATGTGCTGAACCTTCGTATAACGCGATCAGCCTTCACCTGCTCGTCCATGCCCTGTTCACGAGCAGGTTGCTGAGCTCGAGCTTAAACCCGCCCTCCGGTAACCGACTACAACGATGAAGGATATGATATGTATACAGTGAGAGCTATCGACAGGGATGGTGTGTAATGGACAGCGAATTAGCGATTGGCGAGGTGAAGATAGGTCCGGATACAGTGCTGAAGAGAGCAAGGGGAGATACGAGTGAGATGAGATGAGGGAGAGTGGTGACCCGATACGATGAAGAGGAGAAAGCTCAGTCAAGGTTCTCGAAGCCATCCACAGGAGCGTTGAATCGCCATCTGCCTTCTTGGAAACCAACGGCGGTATCTTCTAGCATAATCTCGTTGCGCTTCTGCACGTACACCTGGGAGGGGAAGGCACAGCGCTCAGTACAGTTCGTCCTAAAGAGGCTGTGCGGGATATCAAGGACAACGCACCGTCTTGTCGGTCACCTTCTGCCTCAGCGCAGCCACATCAGCCGCCTCGAATGGCGCCTCGAGCAGGCCGCTCAGCTCCTCGACCGCCTGCTCGAGGTCGCTCTGGTTGTCCTCGAACAGCTCTTTCGCGTTCCCCGGGCTGAGGTAGTACGCCATCGCGTACGTCCACTTGAGCGTCATCCGGCATTTGAACACCTCGTCCACGGCCTTCTTCATGAACTGCACCTCAATCCAGGTCAGCGCGGACGAAATCTGCATCTCCTCCATCTTCTTCTCCGTCTTCGCGTACAGTTCGAGCTGCAGCTTCGCGGATTGTTCGTGGTTCGCCCAACGATTGTAGTACTGGATTGATAGCGCGCGAGGTGAGCATAGGGTCGGGCTGATCATTGTGCAGCAAACGTACATGAAGATAGCGTTCTAGCGAGGCACGACTCTTGGACTGCGCGTCTCGTGCGTCTACACCAGCCTTCTCGTCGAATCGGTTGCAGGAGTACCAGGAAGTCCCGTGCTCGGACCAGGGGCCCATGCATACCCAGCAGAATTCGTGCTTGCACTTCTTGCACGTCATATGGCTATGATTTTAACTCCATTAGCAAACGAATTCTCGCATCCGATCGCGGAAGACCACGCACTTGCAGCCACCGTTCTTCTCGATCGTGCTCTGGCACTTGCTGCATTCCTTCGTGTTGCTCTTGATCCAGTTCGCGGTCTCGCTGTCGTCCGCGCACTTCTTCAGCCACATCTTCGCCACCGCGCACACACACGGGCGATGGTCGGCGTCGATATCGCATCCGAAGCAGAACTGATGCGCGGCATTGCCTCCGCACGTCACGGTAGGTACAATCGTGGCGAGCGAGCTCTTCGTGGACGCCGCGGGGCACGAGACGGTGTAGTTGCAAGACGGATAAGGACAGAACTTGAGGCGCTTGTTCGCAGCGACGTAGTCGCGCACGAGCAGCTCCTGGAAGCGCTGCCAGGTCGCAGTGTCGTCGCCGAGCGCCTTCCGGACGAAGTCGTCGTTCGCGACGAGCTGGCAGCCCTCGGCCATGCAGCGGATCACGTGTTCACCCTCGCCGCGGATCTTGCTCGTCATGTACGCGTTCCAGCAGCCGGTGCAGAACGCGTGCGCGCAGTCGAGCGAGAGCGTGTCCGTTTGGGTATCGTCGAAGCAGATCGGGCAGACGAAGGGCGCGGGGCTTGGGGCACGTGGGGGCGGGGTCGAGCGAGAGGGCAGCCGGGCGGAGTCTGCGGGGGAGCGGCGGGCGGCGCGCCGCACATTGGAGAGGATGCCGGAGGAGGTGGAGGCGCCGGGCGAGCGGGTTGCGGACGGGGAGGGCCGGGGTGGGGGCGGCTGCGTGATGCCGGCGGCGACAAGCACGGCGTCGGCGTTGTCCATGTACTTCTCGGTCAGGCGCTCCTTGTTCCAGTTCATATGTCGAAGTAGGAGGGCTGCGGTATTGGCCTGTGTGCATGGGAGTGAGTGTCTGTATTCGTTGGTCGTGCGATCATCGGATACGGCAGGCGGATGACGGGCCCGTGGCTATCGGCGCCTTCGAGCCACCACACGATATCCAGCACATGTCCGTGCAGCAGAACGGTGCCGCCATCCGCGAGGATGCTCACAAGGAAAGAGGGGGTGATCACTCACGTCTACGCCGAATATGCTGCTGATGCCCTCGATATCTGACCTCATATGCTTCTCGACCTCTTGCTGGCTCAGCGAGTCGTATTCGACCTCATACACCTTCTTCTTCTCCTTCAGCGCCGTCTGAATGTCGTCGTTGAAATCTATATCCATGTCATCGTCGGACGGTGCGGAATCTACGCGCTTTATCAGCAATGCAGTCACCACGGGCCGATATGCAACACATGTACGCTCACCATCGTCGGCCCCGCCCATGTCCTCGTCGTCGTCAAAGTAGTCGTCATCGCTGTAGTCCAGATCCGACATCGTCTCGCTGGATCAAGGGTAGGGTGGCTCGCTCGGGTGGTGGTGGGGGGATGGGACCTGCGCCTGCTGCCGACGGGCTGTAAGCATGACGCGATTTTGAACTCCGACGAGTCCGATCCAGCGGCACTGGTTTCTTCCTCTTGACTCGATTAAGAAAGAGATTTGGATGCTGAGGGCGCTGCGATTATCAGCCAGGCCCTTCCTCCAACGTCCACAGCGACCACCGCCGCCTCTCATTGTACATTACCGCAGCAAAACCATGTCGGCAGAACCG
The DNA here is from genome assembly GCF_000264995.1 of Punctularia strigosozonata HHB-11173 SS5. Classification (NCBI taxonomy): domain Eukaryota; kingdom Fungi; phylum Basidiomycota; class Agaricomycetes; order Corticiales; family Punctulariaceae; genus Punctularia; species Punctularia strigosozonata. Next base: position 1,055,423 of record NW_006767435.1, read on the forward strand.
GTCAAGGAACCCGTCGCGGGCACGCACAAGGACCCCGTCACGGGCGAGATGATTTCGAAGACGTGCGCAAAAATTATTGGTGTCGTCGTGGACGGGCATTGACTGGGATGCAGCGAGCTCAAGCGGCGCGAGAAACAACGGGCGAAGGATGCCAAGAAGGCTGAAAAGGCGGAGAACGCGCCACAGGCTGCTGCACCGAAGGCAGCTGCGGTCAAGGAGGAGGACCTCAACCCGAATGTGAGTCATGTCAGTCATCTTTGTGCAATATGACATGTGAATATTGTTCTCCTTGAATAGCAATACTTTGAGCTTCGTTCGAGGCAAATACAACGACTACGCGAGACGCAGCAGCCGAATCCGTATCCCCACAAGTTCGATGTGTCGATTTCCGTCCCGCTCTACATCAAAGCGTACGGCCCTGCCGGTAAGATCTCCGCTGGAGAGAAGCTAAAGGGCACCACGGAGGCCATCGCCGGTCGCGTACACAACATCCGCGTGTCGAGCAAGAAGCTCATCTTCTACGACCTGCACTCGGAGGGACAGAAGGTCCAGATCATGGCCACCGCACAGTGAGAGCACGTTCTTGCACTCTTTTCCGTGACAATGAGCTGACTCTGCTCTCCAGGGATGCCAAAGATCCTTCGAAGTTTGAGGAAGTACACGACGTCTTCCGTCGGGGCGACATCGTCGGTGTCGTCGGCACGCCCTGCCGCACCAAGCTCGGCGAGCTCTCGATCGTGCCCTCCGAAATGATCCTCCTCGCTCCCAACCTCCACCAACTCCCCTCGTCGCACTTCGGTCTGAAGGACCAAGAGACCCGGTACCGAAAGCGCTACCTCGACCTGATCCTCTCCGAGGACACCCGCCGGATCTTCCTCACCCGGTCCAAGATAATCAACTACACTCGGCGCTTCCTGGACAACCTCGGCTTCCTCGAGGTCGAGACACCGATGACGACCATGATCGCGGGCGGCGCGACCGCGAAGCCGTTCGTGACGCACCACAACGACCTCGACCTCGACCTCTACCTCCGTATCGCGCCGGAGCTCTACCTGAAGCAGCTCGTCGTCGGCGGCCTCGACCGCGTGTACGAGATCGGGCGTGTGTTCCGGAACGAGGGCATCGACCTCACGCACAATCCCGAGTTCACGATCTGCGAGTTTTACATGGCATACGCGGATATGTACGATATCATGGACCTCACCGAGTGCCTCGTCGAGGGCATGGTCAAGTACCTCACCGGCGGGAAGACGACGCTCACGTACCACCCCGAGGGAAAGGAGAGCGACAAGGTGTACGAGCTCGAGTTCAAGCGTCCGTGGAAGCGGTACGATATGATCGAGACGCTGGAGGAGAAGACGGGCGTCAAGTTTCCGCCGGGAGATACCCTCCACACCGAGGAGGCGAACAAGTTCCTGCGCGAACTGTGTGTTAAGGTGCGTTTGCGCAGACGCGACGATGTGCGAAGGTGGTACTGACTCTTGACGTGGCAGCACAACGTCGAATGCAGCGAGCCGCGGACCAACGCGCGCTTGCTCGACAAGCTCGTCGGCGAGTTCATCGAGCCCCTCTGCATCTCCCCCGCTTTCATCGGTGCGTGCATTATCGATGTTTGATGGAGGCAACGACGCTTACTCGGTCGCTTTTACTCCAGTCGGCCACCCGCAGGTCATGTCCCCCCTCGCCAAGTGGCACCGCTCGCGCCCGGGCCTGTGCGAGCGTTTCGAGGGCTTCCTCTGCGGGAAGGAGTTCTGCAACGCCTACACCGAGTTGAACGACCCGTTCGAGCAGCGGCTGCGGTTCGAGGAGCAGATAAGGCAGAAGGCGCAGGGCGACGACGAGGCGCAGGATATCGACGAGACGTTCGTCGACGCGTAAGTCAGCTTTTCCCTTCTTTCCAGCTATCCCCTGATCGCGTGCTCAGGCTCGAGCACGGTCTCCCTCCGACGGGCGGATGGGGTATCGGTATCGACCGTCTGGTCATGTTCCTTACGGATTCTACCAGTAAGTGGTTCCTTTCGCGTTCGTTCGCCCGACGTCGCTGACCGACCGCTTTGCGATGCAGACATCAAGGAGGTACTGCTTTTCCCGGCTATGAAGCCTATCGAGACTCCGACAAATCAGGCGTCGACTCAGCCTGGTCCTGGAGGACAAGTATAATACTGCGATATTCTAATTTCAGTCGTAGCTTTTGGAGACTTCTGCCGCTCTCGAATACGATGATGCATGCTGCGTGGGTCCGAGTCGAGACTATCAGCAAACGGGATCTTATTGCAGGATCCGTCTTAACCAACCAAGTCCTTCACCTGCCGAAAGCAGTGATGACCCGACGCTTCGTATCCAACGCGAGTCCGTGAGATCTCCACCGAGAGATCACCGGAAGCTAGACCGCAACCGGTAAGTATCCCAAGTGCATGAGAACGCCCTTAGAGTTGGTCAATAATAAGTATGTGCCAACTGCCAAGTGTGATCTGAGTGTGATGCTCTCCAGCCGTCGGACGCGGACGATGAAATGAGCTCAGAAGTCACGGAAGCGCCACGTACATCAAAATTGATGTCTCCCAACTTGGCAAGGTCCGGGACGAAAAGCCATCTCGACACGACCAACTTGCAAATATACGGCTGCTCGACGTTCTTTTTCATGCATGCCCAGAAGTGCCTGACGATCCAGCCTAGCAGGTTCAGCTCGTGGTCAGAGGCCGCCGACTATCTTGCAAGAAAGACGATCGAGCGGCGAGCAAGGGATTTCGGAGGGTTGCCGAAAATAGCGACCCGGCTCTCCGAGACATTGCGTTGATAAATAGTTCCCCGCACAACATGCAATGCCCTGTATTATCTGGGGAATAGTCGGCGTAGGCGGTTCACGGTTGTATGAGCAGTTGCATTTTATTATTGAGGAGAGGAGGGGGGCAAATGGGGGCAGCCCTCGGCAGACGGCGCCCAGCCTCTGTGAAAGGCGTCAGCCAGGGCGTGAGATCAAAAAGCAACATCCGGAGCTGGCGACCGCGCCCTCGTTACCTTTACCCGCTCGTCATCTGGCCTGAGCCCCCTCCTCGCCGTCTCCGTCCTCCAACCCGCCTACCACCACCACCCCGCCGCTCCTTTTCACCGGCTGCTGGCCTCGCTCTACTGAGGGCGTCGCTCATGCGATGTTGTATCTCACGTCGGACAACTTCCCCGTGTGTGCGTACCGCCTCTCCTCTTTCTGCGCGCGCGCTTCTTCGTTCGCGAGGCTGACGCTCATTTTGCCGCAGTCATACCGTTTGGTGTGATAGGGTGAGCACCGCACAACTGAACGAGTATATCGAGTCGCTGAGGGGACCCCTGTCTCTAGGTTCTATCGGTACTTATGGTACATCATCCGTCTCTCCGCCGCCTGGGCGTACAAGCCCGTCCCGCTCCCCGAAAACCCGACCTACATCGCCTCCGAAGATGTCACTATCATCGTGCCCACGATTGATGCCGGCGAAGAGTTCAAAGAGGCGGCGCACAGCTGGCTCGTCGGCAAACCGAAGGAGATCATCATCGTCACTGAGGAGAAGATGCGCGGGCCCTTGCAAGACCTGGCGAACGCCGTCAACCCGGACGTGATCCGGGTCACGACCGTGCCCTTCGCGAACAAGCGGCTGCAGATGTCGCAGGGGATCAAGGAGACGACGACGGACATCATCGTCTTCGCCGACGACGACGCGATCTGGCCGCCGACGCTGCTGCCGTACGTGCTCGCCTGCTTCGAGGACCAGAAGGTCGGCGGCGTCGGCACCTCGCAGCGCGTGCAGCCCGTCGGGAAGAAGTTCACCGTCTGGGAGGTCCTCGCCGCTTTCCGGCTCACTATCCGCAACATCGAGATCGCGTGCTCGACGCACATCGATGGCGGACTGCCGTGCCTGTCCGGCCGCACCGCCGCGTACCGCACCGTCATCCTCAAGGATCCCGAGTTTATCCACGGCTTCACGCACGACTACTGGCTCGGCAAGTACCACCTCAACTCGGGCGACGACAAGTTCCTCACGAGGTGGATGGTGAGCCACGGGTGGAGCACATACGTCCAGTGCTGCAAGGAGGCGGAGCTGTTGAGTACGATGAAGCCCAACTGGCGGTTCTTGAAGCAAGTCCTGCGCTGGACGCGGAACACGTGGCGGTCCGATCTGAGGTCGCTGTTTATGGAGAGGCATATCTGGACGTCGCACCCGTACGTGGCGTACACGATGGTAAGGCTGAGAGCTCGGTTCCTTGTGCTGTGCTGGGACTCATTGTGGTTCGCAGGTTGACAAGCTTTTCAACCCCTTCACCCTCCTCGTCGGGCCGTGCCTCGTGGCCGTCGTGGTATGGAAGAGCACAAAACCCGTGGACGAGGGCGGATACCACTTGCCTTGGTGGTACGTTTCGTGCCTCGGTGCTCAGTAGTTCCACCCGATCTGACGTCTCCTCCAGGAACGTCATCCTCAGTTACTTCGTGTGGCTCATGGCGACCCGAACGGCGAAGCTCCTCCCCCACTTATGGTGGAGGCCGCAAGATGTCATCTACGTACCCGCGTTTATCCTCTTCGGCTACTACTTCGCTATCATGAAGATTTACGCCCTCCTGACGCTGCACGAGGTGCGTCATTCCCGCTTTGTCTCCTTTTTGACTTCGCTCATGCTGACACACGGGACGCATATAGACTGGTTGGGGCACCCGGGCCGGTATTGGTGACCCGACGGCGGCCACTGCCGCGCTCGACACCCAAAACGTCAAGCCGTCGCCGTCGAACGAGAAGCTTGCCGAGCCGCAGTACAGACAACCGCAACCTCAGCAGATGTACCAGCCCCAACCGCAGTATGCGGGCGAGCAGATGGAGATGCAAGTAGGGTACGCGCGATGAGCGAGACAGAGAGACACGAAATTCCTCTTGGACGCTACGCATTCGGTTATCCTTTCTTATCACGCCTACCCGCGTATTTTAATCCGACCCGCCTACATCTCTCGCAGCAACACGCATCTGTATACCCATCCGCAACGCATTAGTCACGTCTACTCCCGCCACGCGTCCCCCTTTACCTCGCGCCTTCCTCCCCACCCTCAACCGCAATCAGTAATCCCGCTCGTCCCTACCGCCGCGCATATACCGCGTCTCACGTCTCGTTGCCCGCAACGGGTTGCCTGTACCATGGATCTTGGGTGTTTTTCGTGTACAGACATGATTGGGTATAGCTTATCACTCTGCGCGTTGGGGGCTCGCGGATGGTTACTTAGCCTAATCAACGCTCGACATACTGGACTATGGTGTCGTTTTGTCTTTTCTCGTATTCTTTTGGTTTTTCTTCCCTTTCTCTTTCATCTGATACTCCCTTTATACGACACTCGCTTTTAAACTAGACGCTCGCTCGATCATCGTAACGAATGCATCTAAACCGAATATCTACGTCAGAAAATCCGACTGGGACGTCGTGATATGGTGTCGCGTGTCTGGAGCCCCTGTCTTGCTCCCCTGTCTCACTCTGCCAGATCTCCGGATCCATGCCCCTCCATTAACGTTTGCTTCCGTCCTGGATGAGATCATCTTCGACCCGGAGATTGCACTTGTTTCACCGACGCGATGGACGTCGGCCAAGGCACGAAACGGACGCTCATGGCCTCGCATATATTCGACAATATCTGGCTCTTGGACAGAGTTCTTTGAGACCATGGCGTTGCCCTATTTTCGTCGTGCTATGTGAACGCAAAAGCATGTCGGTATAAACTGGCGCCGCAGCACTCTCATGCTCAAGACCTTCGGATTGATACATCATACGACGACCTCGGGGATGAAATCATGGAATTCATGATGTCCGAGGCCAAGGGGCATATACTGTTGCATGCAAATATGGCATGGGGTGCGTGCGCTCTCAAAGGGCCTATAGCATACTGATCAAAATCGTCTGCGTAGGTCATACAAGACCGCTGTGCAACTTTGCGGCGAACGTCGTCAAGCTGCGATCGGTTCATGTTACCCTCTTGACGCTTCCGCCGCTTGTCGACCGGATTGGCCAGGAACTAGCAAGGAGTTTTCCGGCGGGTGAAAAGGAAGAGTCGTTGTTGCGACTCATCAGGTCGGTCCCCGCGGATGGTCGGTTATTGGTGACACTCTCAGCTGAAAGGTCTCGCATCGCAGGGTTGTATGTCTCCCGGTCAACAGGGAGGATCTGCCACATGGCGTGGACGGGCCGTTCCGCGAGACGTATATCAAGCTGGTCAACTCTGAGCCTATCACTTGCTCCGTCCAGGGCATAACCTTCGAAGCCTTGGATCCTCCGACTGCGGCTATCATAGACGTGAGTGAACTCACGTATTCGCAAGCGGACCGTCTAGTAACGTACCTGACTCCATCTCACAGTTCACCGCCCTGTATGCGTTACGAGCTATCAAGGAAAAAAATCGGCCGATCCCGGTCCTCGCGTGGCAAAGTCACAATCCCGCCTACGTCGTCAAATGCAACATACCCGTTGAGGAAGGCGGAGATGGCGACATCAAGCTAGACGTCGACCGGATCGCAGCGAAGCACGGAAAGAGCTATTCGGAGGCTTTCGACCTGGTGAGCCCTTCCTTGCCTTACCACGTGCGATGGATGGAGTCGATATCCCAATCGCACAGTTCTTGGAAAACCTACCTGGAAGAGCCGTGCATGTTGCGGATTTGCCGCCCATGTACGATTACGAGTTTTGGCCTCAGCTTGTACGTCTGTTGCTTTAACTGGTCGCGACGGACGATCAATCGCACAACCCAGGTATCGCCTACCTTCAATGGTCCTATAGTTGATGGCCGTCATGCGTCCTACCAGTCAGTGGCTTCTAGAGCGCGAGAGATCCACGTGTGCTGACCCCTGTCCGGATTGCCCAGGTTCCTTCAAGAGTGCGACGGCGTCGTTCAAACCAGCGATCCATCCTGGAACAGGGGCGGCATTGACGCCATGGAAAGATGGATGTCAAGTTTCGTTCCGCCCCGCAAAGTGTACAGCGTAGGGCCACAGTTACCCTCGGGGCCACTAGAGTTTACCAGGAGCGGAGACCTGGCGCAATCCACAGTCTCCTTCGCCGTCTTGAACTTCTTGGATGGTAAATTGCAGTCGCACGGACAGAGATCGGTATTATACGTATGCACGCTGAAAGTTTGCCCGTGTAGCAAGGAACTAACAATCATCCGTTCACAGATATCGTTCGGTACCGTATGGGGTCCTTGGTCCGGCCCGGACCTTCTATGGGTCATATTGGAGGTCCTCAAGGACAGGGATATGCCATTCGTGAGTGTTTGTATGTGACTATCAAGCACCCCATTATCTCAACGGTCATGTATGCGTAGATCTTGGGTTGTGCTTCGCCGTTTGCTGCCATTCCAGCGGACATCTCCGGATGGATAGAGTCGTCCGGGATCGGCATCGTGTCGAAGTGGAGCCCGCAACAGACGGCCCTAGGACATGAGGTGAGTGAGATCATTTAATCGTTGCGATACCGACTTGAAAGCAACCCGGTCAGGCAGTCGGATGGTTCTTGACGCATGCGGGTCAGAACAGCGCTATGGAGAGTCTGAGGGCCGGTATTCCCATGTCAGTCTCTTGGCCCCTGTAATACGCGGGCTTTATACTGATCTCATGAATCAGGATATGTTGGCCCTTTATCGGGGATCAGCCCATCGTTTCGGCTACTCTGAGCATCAATCTCAACGTCGCGTATGAATTGACTGAGGTTCGCACCGGAAAAAGCGGCACGAGGCCTCTGCACCGAACCGGCAGGGCACCGGAAGGCTCAGCCGACGCTGTCCGGAGGGAATTCACGACGATTTTGGATGCAATGAACGGGCCGGATGGGCAGATCAAGAGACAGAATGCCGAGAGGATTAGTAAGGGCTTGCTGAAGACATGCATGGAAGGCGGGAGTGGCCGACGGGCGATGATCAACCTGCTTGACGGCTTGAGTGTGTAGGTTGAGTCCGATTATGTTTGTACCATGGAATAACGATGGCGCCTTCCACTCAGAACAACGGATGCTTTGTTGCGGCTTAAGATGCATTGCAAGTGTGTACTTTGCGAGAGAGAAAAGGGCCGATACACTACTATCACGACCTTCTTGGTCGAGGCGGCGAAATAACCTTCAAGCCGTACCTCATTGCATGTACCATTACAGGTTATTCCGTACCGCCTCCATACCCGCTCCCCTTATCCCGCCTTTCCCTCCACGTCGTGTTCCATCCCCATCGCCTCTGCCCTCACGGCGTCATTGGCCAAGCTTGCTCGGGACATATTAGGTATTCCAGGTAAGCTCTCGCTTTGTACTCTTTCTCGCACCATCCCTGAAGATGTTCTAGGTTGTGCTGTTGCAGTGGAGCGGATTTTTTCGGGCGGCCGTGATACTATTGCATTGCGACGTGCAAGCCTTAAGCCCGCCACTATCCGCAGGCTCATGATCACCAAGAATCAGCTTATACTCAACCGAGCCACTCTTACACCTAAATTAGCTACCTTACGACCGTCTAGACGGGTAGGCGGACAGGTTTGGTACGGGATGCGGCCCGTGTTTTCACGGCCCGCCTACCTTCTGCCGTCTGCTAGGAAGGAGGCGCCACACCATTAAATTACCCAAAAAGGCTCGTCGTCCGGTGCTTATTTGATTTTGGTTCATGACGTTGCGGTGTTGCGCCAAGCCTCCTCCAGCGGTCCTCCTCGTTCCCGATAACCATCGGGCTCCACTCTGTTCAGCATTTTCTCTTCCTCTGGACTCTGACGCCATGCAACGCCTCGCGACGACGTCCGCTCCTCCCCAGCATCTCAACGGCATACATTTTTGACGTCACCGCCATCATAACCGCAGCTCACATGCATCCTCCGGTCGCGTTATAAAATGTGCAGACAAGCAACTGGCGAGACCGTTTCGCCCCCTCGACTATCGTCGGACGTGCCCTTGAGCGCCAGCGCTCGAAGTGATTCTTGCACTCCATCTGAACTGAGCGACCAACATGCAGTCTGTGCGCCTTGCGCTAGTGCTCGCTGCGGCATCGACGGTCCTTGCGGCGCCACAAGCAGTTTCCTCTCTGACGTCTGCAGCTGCATCGGCGGCTTCCAGCGTCACCAGCGATGCAGGGTCGATCGTTTCGTCCATAACGTCCGACGTTGCGAAGGCGTTGCCTAGTACGTAACACACCATTTCGACTTTGGAGACTCAATAGTCTGACCCATACATCCAGCCGTGCTAGGGAACTGGCCAAGCCTGAGTGACATCGAGAAGAAACTCAACCTGAATGACTCGGAGATCAATAGTCTGCCTCCGTCTGCGCTGATGATCCCTTCGTATGCGAATTTTACGCCTTCGGGGTACGTCTTGCGCCATGCACTTCGCAACTGTCAAAATGCTTAATACGACTTTTCAGATGGAACGTCCGCTTCTATGGCCTTGTCTATAAACAACCGAACGTCTCCACCGACGACCTCGACTCCATCATCGATGGCCTCAAGACAAAAAACCTAAACAACACCCAGAAAGCGCTCCTACAGAACCGGACGCAGGCGCTCGCTGCGATCCCGATCTCCCGCGCGAACGTCTCCGCGATCGTCAAGCTAAACGGCACGCTCGCCACGCCGGGGGGTGGTATCGGCCTCAATACATCTGACGAAGTCGGCGAACTCGACGAGTTCCGGATTATCCCTGGTTTGAACAGCAACAAGTCCGTCTCGAACGTACAAGTTGCTGAGATCGGCATCCTGGACGTGGACGGACCGGGCAACACGACTACGCTCCTGGTACCGGAAACGGGCATCTCTGTCGTCTCCGACATCGACGACGTCCTGCGCATCACCAAGGTCTACGTCCCGAACCAAGGCCTCTTCAACTCGTTCGTGCAGCCGTACGTCAACGTGCCCGGCATGACGGAGCTCTTCGCCTCCTGGCTGAAGAAGCTCCCGGGCGTGTCCTTCCATTACGACACCACCACGCCCGTCGAGCTCACGCGGACCTACGTCGAGTACCTCTTCGACAACTTCCCTCTCGGCTCGCTCGAGATGCGGCCGGTGAACCTCACCGAGCCCTCGCAGATCCTCGACGCGCGCCTCGACTCGCTCGTCCGGCTCTACCAGACCTTCCCCCAGCGCAAGTTCGTCCTCGTCGGCGACACCTCGTCCTCCACCCTCCTCTCCGCCTACCCGAACGTGACGCAGACGTTCCCGAACCAGACGCAGTGCATCTTCATCCGCAACACGTCCGCGACGGACGCGGACGACAAGCTGCCGTACAGCACGAAGGAGTTTCAGAACCTCAATTCGAGCATGTACTTCTTTTATCGCACGCCCGAGGATATCGTGAACCTCGACGTCGCGAACAGAGAGTGCGTGAACGCGAGCGTGCCCCAGAACGTGTCGTTTGGAGAGCAGGGCGGGCCGTTCAAGAGCGGCGCGGCGGCGGCTTGGGCGACGGCTTCCCGCTCAAGCTGGGTTGCAGCTCTCGTTGCTCTGGCGCTCGGCGTTACGTTGACTTGAGCATGACATTGACCTACAACATCCCACAAGGACTTTCGGTATGGGCCCGTTGGGCCGCACGTTACTCGTCGTGCTTTGTGTGGCAGCAGCCTCATGGAAGAACCAACTCTGTATTGTATTTGCATGCATGTATTGGTATCAAGAGTTGACAGAACGACTCACCTTAATCCGAGACGTGAAGGACGACCGCGTAGTCCCTCGGCGCCACCGAGAAAACCAAGATATGTCATGTTATATTTCATTGGTATGAAGCGAGCGTCCATTTCGCAGTCCTGTGTTCCGGGAAGCGCCGACTTATAATATGAGTAAATGAACTTGTTGACGTATACAACCCTGTGTAGTGGCGCATAGCAGAGAGCAGCCACATCGAGGGGTAATTGCCGACACGACATATGTACTCTAGTTTGAAATTCAATCGCCCCTCAGTGACGCGCCGCGCCGCGTTCCTCTCTGCCTCTTTGCTATCTGCTTGTGTGTGCAACCCCACAGCACCCGGCGTATAACACTGCTGGGAACGATGGTGCACATTGTCGTATCGCGGGCTTTTGATGCTCATCTTCTGTCAAAATCGACAGGCTACGGACGGAGGTGGAAGGGAGGGAGTAACGAGACGGGTCCTGTAATATACACAGTATGGTTAAGCTCTTCGCACTACCGTGGAACGAGGGCAGAACCAATGGATTATGTACCTGTAATATACACAGTATGGTTAACTACAGGAATGTGAATAAGTGTCCGTATACAGTCAATGGATATAATGTAGACTCACGCTCTTCGCACTACCGTGGAACGAGGGCAGAACGAAGAGCGCGGTTGCGACAACAGGCAGATATTACAGTCACGTCCACATCAGTAAAGCACACGTAAACAAAGGGAGATAAGTGTCCATGCACCAATGAGACGGCGAGACCCACTCATCCTCCGCGCTGACCCACTGATCTTCCGCGCAGGGCTTGTACTTCAACATCTTCCTCTGCTCGGCTACGGTCTATCCGTGGAGTTTTCAGCCAACACGGATCGCCTTTTCTGCCCGGCTTCATACAGTATCGCTTCGAATGACGGTCCATGCTGCTGGATGCCCACCCATGTGATCGCAAAACCAATATAGAGCTGCACCTTGCAGTTAATCTCGGCCTCATACCGGTGAGACTGGACGATCAGAAGTACCTAGGACGGACAACGAGGTTTTCATATCGCCAGCTGGTTAAATGTCATCTGACGCGACGACCATGAGCTGCTCCCAGCTTCTCTGTGAGTTCTGATTTGGATTGGAGCAATAGCCTTCCTGACCCTATCTGAACCAGGACAAGTCGCCCATAAATACGCTTTGCACCCATCGCCCACTCACGTCGCATCCCATTGCGACATTCCCTTGTCTCAATTCTCACCCACCGATGGACGACAACTCTGACCTTGAGGCTACGAAAGCCCGTGCTAGCTTCGTGGAAGCGTTTGCGCCGAACACGGCGCCAGCCGCCGCAGCCGCATCCTACAACAACCCATTCGACCTTGTCATTATCGGATCGGGCATGGGCGGAGGTGTACTGGCATCCGACCTCATCGACAAGAACATACAGCTCATGACCGATACGTCATCTGTCACAGTGCGCAAAGTGGCCGTAGACGCCGCGGCTCTCTTTAGTGCAGTCCTACGGTTCATCTGCGGGAACGACAAAGAGGATCCAAGGGCAATCTCTGGCATACGAAAGCAAGCCGCTGATCTATGCGAGAAGATCGTCCGGCTCTCCGCGCCTGATGACGTCGTGAACGACTTGGTTTCCGATGTGCGACGGCGTGCAGCCGATCTTTTCGAGAACCTGGCGAGCGCCGCTGGTTCACCCGCAGAAGTGCAGGATCTCGCGGTGCAAGGGCAAAAACTCATCGCCGATCTTGTCGAGATCACCCCGGATGCCTACAACGGAGACATGGCCAGAGACCTTCTTTCCAAAGCTCGGGCCCTTTTCGAGAGCGTGGCGAAAGCGGCCATCGACGTCGAGCCTGTCCCCGATGCAACCAAAAAAGAAATCTTAAGGCAGGCCGAAAATGTTTTCACGAAAATCGTACAATACGTTCGTGTCCTTTTCATCGTCTGTATCGAGCTCCCTCCTGATTAATATTCGCTTACGACAGCGCACTCGTCCACGGAGGATTCTCGTCATCGAGCGAGGGGGCATCATCTACCCATCGTACAGCCTGAATGGTCCTCATCCTACGGGGAATCCCGCAGACCAGGCCAACGACATCATCTACAGGCGATTCACACAACACTTTGGGCTCCATCCAAACATGAGACCTCAATGCGCTGCTCGTAACTGCTGCTCCTGTAGGAGAGGCTGCGAAGGACAATATCCAACTTGTCCTTGTACCAGGCCATGCGACAGGCTATGCGACAAGCCATGCGGCAGGCCACGCGAGCCACGCGACAAGCCATGCGATTGTGTCAAGACATGGCAGGGCGGTGGAATTTTCATGCTCGGAGGGCGGAGTACCGTATGGGGTCTCTTTTCTCCCAGGTACGTGATAGTTTGACTCGTATTCTATGCCGGCGTTGACGGTTTGTTCATCAGAATTGCGCCAGAGACCTTGAAGAGCCATTGGCCGGAGGCTGTTCGCGATGACCTCGCTAGGCCTTCGGGCTCATACTACCGAAGGGCGGAAGCAACGATGCGACTCTCTTACCCGACTACCTTACCCCTGCATCAACTTGTGATCAATAAGTTAAATGTTTCCATCGCCAGCTCCGCCGTCAAGGATAAGGACGATCAGTCGAAGTCGAAGTCCTGCAAGGACAAGGTCGATCAGCCGAAGTCGGCATCCTGCAAGGACAAGATCGATTCCTGGCCGCTGCCTGAAACGCAATGGCAATGGGGCAGAATCTCCTCCCAATTCCGCCACGATCGGAATTTTACCTTCGCCGAAGGCGCGTTCAGTACCGTGGACCGTCTTCTGACCGTCGCGATGATGAATCATCCAACGGAAGACGTTAGAGAGGACTTTGACGATGTACCTCCAGGCGGAGCACACATCCTGGTCAATACTCAAGTGCACCGATTCGAACCGGCACTGGGCTGCGAAGAATCTGTCTCCTCGCGGCCTTGCGTTGTTGTCAGAACGGTCGATGGTCGAGACACATTGCCAAAGGAGTACAAGATCTATTATCACCATGCCGTCCTTTGTGCGGGCAGCGTCGAGAGCGCCGGCATACTTCTGCGAAGCGTCAATGGCGACCCGACTCGGTGCGGCGACGAATTCGCCTAGTAGTTGTGCAGACGTAGTGGCGAATACGCAAATAGACGCCCCTCATGACATGGGAAAGCGCGGCCACAGATCAGCCCAGCTCCGGGCCGGCGTGATGGAGACCAAAAATGGTCGGGGCTATGTCAGCAGTGTCCGTTTATGTTAGCTGTGTCCGTTTCAATACATCACAGCTTCTTCGTGTAAATTTGTACGTCAATTGAAAGCATCGCCATGAAAACAAATGCTGCAAATAGAATCGGCTAAACTAATGGACCATGCGGACGCTGTGCTTCTCAGGTCTCCAGGCTACTGCGGAAAGAAGCTGCCAACTAATGATGGCCCCTGTACCATGTGGAAGGTGATGCTTCTTTGTCGTCCTGTTTCCACACCAGACATGGTAAGATCCTTCTTGGTATCACTTAGTAGTGAAGCATAGGCAGTAACTGAGGCGTAGAATCATGATGTTAAAGGGACAGGAGTCCGTAACCAGGGCACATGCTCCGTCCGTGAACACCGCATGACATGAGGCGATAAGCTATGCTCTATCCGTGGATACCGCATGGTACGTTCGAGATCCATCAGCATGCTGTGTGAACGGAATGGAAACATATTTTGGGGGTCATGATGGAGGTGATGAGTTATGCTCCGTCCGTGGATACCGCATGGTACGTTCGAGATCCATCAGCATGCTGTGTGAACGGAATGGAAACATATTTTGGGGGTCATGATAGAGGCGATGAGTTATGCTCCGTCTGTGGATATCGCATGGTACGTTCAAGATCCATCAGCATGCTGTGTGAACAGAATGGAAACATATTTTGGGGTCATGATGGAGGCGATAAGCTATGCTCCATCCGTGGATACCGTATGGTACGTTCAAGATCCATCAGCATGCTGTGTGAATGGAATGGAAACATATTTTGGGGGTCATGATGGAGGCGATGAGTTATGCTCCGTCCGTGGATACCGCATGGTACGTTCAAGATCCATCAGCATGCTGTGTGAACGGAATGGAAACATACTTTGGGGGTCATGATAGAGGCGATGAGTTATGCTCCGTCTGTGGATATCGCATGGTACGTTCAAGATCCATCAGCATGCTGTGTGAACAGAATGGAAACATATTTTGGGGTCATGATGGAGGCGATAAGCTATGCTCCATCCGTGGATACCGCATGGCACGTTCGAGATCAATCAGCATGCTGTGTAAACTGAATGGAAACACGTTCACTTCGAAGCGAACGTTCACCAGGGAATCTCGGGCATTCTTCGCCGCTTTACTACCAAATGTATGCGTGCGTGCATTAGCTGTGCCAACTGAATGGAACAGAACCTCGCCTCCTTGCCCAATAACCCCAAAACGGGCATTTTGATATCTATCACCAGGCATTTGATATCACCAGGACGAATGGACGGACGGATCATGACAGATTGATAGAAGCGAGGCAGTGTGGGATCGAAACACCACACCATAGCAACGTGGAGGAAACGAAGTTGCGGTATCTCTGGACCAGACGGTCATGAGACACATGCCCCCAAAGCGAGGCAGTGTGAGATCGTTAGATATTCACACAGACTCAACTGGCTCACTCGAAGGTCATAAGGGCCTGTTCGGTAGCAGGTCCAAACAGCGCTGAACGGTGTTCAGCGCTGAAAAGCTGATAATCGCGCAGTGCCACGTGCACCCGTTACAGGCGTGGGAGTCACGCCCTGCGTCGTGATTCTGGTGATTGTCGCGATCACTCTGTATCGTACTTCACATAACAATATGCCACCCGTACAAGACAATTATCCAAACGAGGAGCAGAAGAGGCTCATCTTGGTTGCTGCTGTGACTGCTGTCATCAATACCATCTGTGCTGCTGTTGCGATCACTGCTACTCCACTTGTTGATCGTATTCCTTATCACACATCTGCTCTTTCTGGATATGGATGGGTCTTGGAGCTCATCGATGGGCATCCTGACAGGATCAAGAATGAGCTTGGCATGCAGAAGCATGTTTTCCTTGGTCTGATTGCCGCACTTCAGATGGCAGGCCTTTCAGATTCACGTAATATCACCCTTCGGGAGAAGACAGCTATTTTCTTGTACATGTCTGTGACTGGACTCCGGATCCGTCATGTTGCGGAGCGGTTTCAACACTCCAATGAAACTATATCCCGGTTAGTACTCAAGATCAGGTTGTTTATAACAACCACTAAATGTTCCTCCTAGGTACTATCGTGAAATTTTGACAGCCCTCACTTCATTCCCCTTCCACAACACCTACGTCTATCTCCCAAGTCATGATGCCCCTGTTCCCGAGGCCATAAGAAGAAATCCAAAATGGTTTCCCTACTTTGAGACTGTCCTTGGGGCTATTGATGGGACTCATGTGCGGTGCTGCCCATCTCTGGAAGAGCGTGCACTAGCACGTGATCGCAAGGGCCAGGTTACACAAAACTGCCTTGCAGCATGCAGCTTTGACTTGCGGTTCTTATACATCCTTAGTGGATGGGATGGGGTTGCATCAGATGCACTCATGTTCAATGATGCTCGCACCAGCAATTTTCTGATACCACCTGGGCGGCGGTACCTCGCAGATGCTGGATTTGGCATCTGTGATGCCCTTCTGGTCCCGTACAGAAATGTCTGTTATCACCTTGCAGAGTGGGGGCGTGCTGCAGTCAGGTGAGCTCTAGCTCAGCTTCAGTTCTTCAGTTACTGACCATCTGATAGACCGGAGAACAGTCAGGAATTATACAATCTACGTCATGCCAGTGCTCGTAATGTGGTTGAACGTATATTTGGTATCCTCAAGTGTCGATTCCGGTATATTTTAACCGCTAGAAATAATGATATGCTGACTTTTTGTCTCAGGATACTGGACTGTCCTCCAGAGTTCGACATGAGTATTCAAGCTCGAATACCTCCAGCACTTGCTGCCATTCACAACTTCATTCGTCAGCATGACCCTGGCGAACTCGGAGATTTTCATGATATTGTCAACAATGTACCTGTCCATGATGACCTTGGCGAACTCGGTCATGGACCAGCAACACGGGCTGAACGCCTCCGTGCAACAGCAGATTGGGATGCAATTGCGGAAGCGATGTGGGTTGATTATCAAGCCTACACAAGACAGCACCACTACGGATAGCTACTTGCTATGTAGTACTAACTATAAAAAAGAATTATTGAATGCTGTAGTTTGGGAAAGGAATGATATCTCGCTCAAGCGCCGTTGCAACCACAGCTTGTGCAGTTCTCCATCAGTCAGACCGAGGTAAGTATCAGCATGCTTGACATCATTAGTGAACAAGTCCACAAGCTCCATCTTCTCGAGTCCCGTGAGATGAGACTCGAGTTCTTGAAGCTTGTGAATAGCGGCATGTTTGCGATGCGGCGTAGGAATAGGTGCGGAACTGCTCAAATACCTCAAGTTTAAATTAATTCGGTAGCTTTCATTTCAGTTAGCAGTATATATATATATATTTTTCAAGTAGAATAGACTAAACATGTACCTTAAAACTAGCCCAGGAAAGTCTGACCATATCAGGAAAGGATTACCAAGCAGCACCCAATCTTGGTCAGCATATGACAAACCATGACTCAGCTGAGTCAGAAGCTGACTCAGCACTGCTAAGATGACTAATGTGACTCAGAAAACTGGCCTAGCTAAGGAGTATAAAATGTAGCCGAACCGGCATGAATGAGCAATCAATCAGTTCCACTCTAATCACGCCCGGCAGTCGTCTGCCGAACCCTCTCTGTCAGGCCTCGAGTGCCTGGACAGCTCCTCTATCGACTCTACACAGCCGCCGTAGGCTGTTCGAATTCGTTTCCCTCGCTCTATCGTCTTCGCGACCAAAGGAACAACTGACCTCTCTCTCTTTATTTTTTTTAGGAACTTCGACGCTCGGCACGTCTCACAAGACCTCAACACAGGATCCCTCAAGCCTTCCATTTAGGCCCACTCACATCTTACCGTTTATAGGTATCGCCGACGAGCTCACAAGAAGCTTGTCCCATCAAATTCAAGTCAGGTTCAATAACCGACGGCCAACTGAGCAATCCCCGACTTAGGTAGCCCGGGACCTCAGGAGTTTGTGCTTTTGGCAGAAGAAGCTGAAGAATCGGCACTATACCTCTATCGCCTCAAGAATTCCTCTCGCCTCTTCAACACAGCCACTCACACAAAACTCGTTCGACAACGCCCCGACAGAGCAGCCGCAATGGTCTCACCGAATTCACTGAGATTCGTGCCAAGGCCATTGATAGCTGACAAAACGGTGTCATGAGCTCGGCGTTGGGGCCGGGGTTGACTCCGCCCGACGTTTCTTGTTCGACAACAAAACAGATGGTGCCGTCGAACATGGTGTACTGCTCCGGTCACTGGTTGCAGGTGTCATGTGAGGTGGAGCCTGAGGAAGCGGCCCAGCACCTGGATAAGATGGAGTGCGAGGTGGCAGGTCGACGTAGGGCAAAGGCGAAGCACGGGGTGAAGGTGTTGACTCCTATAAAACATGATGTCACTCTGGCAACACATAAGACAAACGGCGTACCCAATCGTCCGGTCATCTGAAAAAATCTTGATCTATATAGCTGCCCCTCAGAGCTATGAACACTATTGTCGTGCTATGGATGCTATATAGAAGTCGCCCAGTTGCTATATAGTGCTATGGTCGCTATGTAGAAGTAGGTCAGTTGCTATATAGTGCTATATAGTAATTATAGGTAATATAGTTCAAAGTACTAGCTACATAGTGATACATAGCTCATAGGTGCAGTCAACATAGCACCCATAGATTTGGTATGTATCTGTATAGTGGTGATAGCAGGGCTCCCAACTTACACCTTCCATGATCTAAGTCAGTCTCAGGTCTTGAACTGTAATGTTAGCCTATACATTGTCAGATATATGCATGAATAAACTATGTACAAGGTTGCTAAGTGTCAAGGAGCTTATGGACTATATGAGACACAGTGGCCAACGCGGACTTAAAGATTCAACGCAAACCCATGCGTCACGTGACCTGGCTGTGACGCGTGTTTGCCCTCCGCGCTGGCAAATGTGGCTTGCTGTCTCAGCCCACCGCGCTGGCAAATGCGTACGACTCAGCGCTGGCAAATGCGCCCGGCGCCGCGCTTGCCAGTGCGCACATCATCGCGCAAGTCTCCACGCCTGCCCCGACCCTTTGAGTGCCCACCCCGCCCCTGCCGTCTGCCCTTCCCCAAGCGCGAGCCGCCAATGCGGTCGCGCTCGGCGCTGCTTCCACCCCTCGCCCCTGGCGTCTCAGCCCTGGCAGCCAAATGTGTACAGGGAGGTGCAAAACTTCGGCATGGAATGTAGAAAAAATCATGATAAAGACACAGCCTCCTGACCTGTACATGACATTCTGGTCAGTCAGCCATGCGCCTGTACACGGTATGTGTACACACTGGGGCCAGTACATGGTACGTGTACATGCGGGGAACAGTACGCAGTACGTGTACACGGCACACGTCCATGGACCAGTCAGCGCCTGTACACGGTGCCTGTACACGGTGCCTGTACACAGTGCCTGAAAACAGACATATCAGTCAGCAGCAACCGTACACGGGAGCAAGGCCCTGTATTTGGAACAGGTAGGTACACAGGAAACCTCAAATGGTCGTGCGGTACACAATCGTTATATGTATTGTGTAACTGTGTACAGAATGCAGGGCTATGCTACATACCACCTACAACGTGGGCGTCAAACGAAGAGCGGCAGACGGACGGCGGGGAGCGCTGTCTTTGCCGAAGGATGGCCGGCAGCGAGAGCATCCATGTAGCAGAGATGGCTGTGGGCCACTACGGATCCTCGGTTTCAACGAAACATGGGCCGCAGCGAGAGCATTTGAATGGGGACGGCAGACGAGATTTGTTCAGGCTTCTGACAACGACCGCGGCGGATAGCGGGATAGTTGGGCTGCGAGAACGGACCGTGGAGCGGGGTGGTTTCAGTCTCAGCAACGCGACAGGCAGGGGGAAGTTCGAGTATTGGAGGAAAGCATGTGCGGCGTGCTGCAAAATGGGTGAATACCAGCAGAACGGAAGCAATCTGAGCTTGGCTCACCCATGCGTACCAAACCCGAGACACATGGCCCCATCATCCGACAACACGGCCCCATCATCCATCTGACAACATGGCTCCATCATCCAGCACCACCCTCTCCATGATCAGTTCCAGTGTCGGGCGCGGGTCATATGGGCCGCAGTATATGCTGGGGTTGTTGGAGTCATGGGCTCGCAAGCGTTGCATGCGGGCTTGGGCGACACAGCGATGCGTTGAGTCTTGACCATGCGCGGGGCCATAATCGTTTGAGAGGCACGACGTGGGTGCGATGGAAGTTGCTTCCTATAGTAAGGTGAGTGCAAGTACGGAGGGTGTGTGATAGCGACATACAGGCTAACACCTCGCCCTCGCCCTCTCAGCCCGTTGTGCCCGACCGCACCACCGACGCATGGTCGGATTGAGCAGCCGACACATCCGCACCGTTCACCTATGCGTCCACGCCTCGCAGCACGGCAGCCGATACCGGAACGGGAAACCGTTTTGAGGTCGATGCGCAACAGCAGCAAACCTAGGAAGCTGTTATCGATGGCGCGCGAGAGGAGGCGAGGTGGGTTCACTGAAAATGTATAGCAATGGATCACAGGCCCGTAGATTTGTCCTCCGGGGAATGGTAAGCGGAACGGACAAGCTAGCTTGAGGCTTCCTCGTAGCTGAGCGTACCGGTGTACTTGCTGGTGTCCGCACCGCTGAAGGTGAGCTCGCCGTTGGTGGTCTCCTCAACGGTGGTGGGGGCAAAGTAGACGCCGACAGCAGCGGTCTGTGTGAGATGGGATCAACAGGGTGCAATCAACAGTACACGAAAGGGATCATACCGAGATCGTGCCCTGGGAGTACAGATTGTTGGTAACGGTCGGGATCTCGGTGGTCGAGGAGCCACTGAGAGTGCCCTCGGTGAGGACGGTAGGACAAATGCCGAGGATACCATCGACACCAGAGAAGCCGGAGGGCCTGGAGGCAACACCGATGGACTGCTTGGTGATGACCAGGTTGGACAAGATGGTCACGGTGTCGGTGTCTGATGAGAGAAAAGAATTCGATGAATGATGCGCTTCCACGGTGACCAGAACCGTACTGACATTTGGTACTGGCGAAGGAACCGGAGCCGTAGCTCACAGAGACAGACTTTCCGGTAGAGCTAGACATGCTAGTCTTGACGTAAGACTTGCCAGCACCGACCCAGGTGCTGCTGTAGACTGCGTGAGAAAGGGTTTCGACGAAATTTGTCTGCTGCTTACCTCGAACCGGTGTCGATGATCAGGTCGTAGGAGGTGGCAGGGCTGCCGACGCCGACGCTGGCCATGTAGGTGACAGCCTCGTTGGTGACGCTGACAGAGTAGGATGCGTGCTTGTGCACGTTCTCGTGCTTCTCAGCGAGCGCGGCACCCTGCTCTTTGATGAGGTTTGATGCGAGCGCGGTCGGCCTCGATGATGTTCAAGGCGCCATTGGTGCCGTTGGTGAACCTGCGAGTTTCCCATCATTTATTCTTTGCCAGCAGCATATGAACATTTCGACTTACCTGACCGCAAACGGTAGCTTGACGGGGGAGGGCTCACGCACAACCGGGGTCACGTAACCACCGATGGCGAGGAGCAGCAGAGACAGCAGAGCGGAACATGGCTAGTGTATGCTGAGGCTGTTTGTGTAACACGTAACTATCGCCCAGGAGCCAAGCCTAGAGCAATCAGCATTTGATCAGTACTACAAGAAACCTCACCGCGCCGGGTCAGAGTGAGCAGGGGTTTAACATCTTAGAACTAAGGGTTTTCGAGGCTGGAAACTCGCGTTAGTCGTGAGTTCAATTGAAAGCAGCGAAAGAACTCACCAAGAATGACATTACCCTAGGTGTGGGAGTGATGTAAGCTACAAGGCGTGTATAATATGGGAACATCGTGAAACGCATGCAGTATGGTGAATGGTGCAAGGCATATCAGGGGAGAGCGTTGTAGATATCCATAAACATGAAAGCAGTGATTAAATGACGTTAAGAGCGGCATACTCCGCAATATGTTAAAGGCGGTGGCGGCACGGGAGCAACGACGGCGGTGGCGGCACGGGAGCAGCGACGGCGGTGGCGGCACGGGAGCAGCGACGGCGGTGGCGGCACGGGAGCAGCGACGGCGATGAAGATGGTGGCGGGCAGCAGCAGTGGTTCACGTAGAGCGATAGCGGCGATCGCAGACGATGCGCTGGATTGGTGGTATATGCAAAGCAGTCACGGGGATCACAGACAATGGACGGATCGATGGTATAATGCAGAGCGGTCCTGGCTTTTGCAGACGGCGGGCCTGGTTGGTGGTATATGCAAGGCAGTCGTAGCTTGCGCAGCTGACAGGCGGGGTACGGTGGTATATGCAAAGCGGTCACGGCAAATGCAAGCGACGAAGGCGGCGAGGGTATGTTCCAGCGTCCGCGTCCAATGCGGACGAGGGCTGCGTGTGCGATGTTCAAGCCTTTGCAGCGGGCACGGACGATGGCGACGACGGTGATATTTGCAGTCCGTCGCGGCAAATGCAGACAATGAGGGCGAAGGTAGTATGTTCAAGCTGTCACGGCAGATGCGAACAACAGCGACGAAAGCATATTTGCAGGCTGTCGCAGCGGATGCAGATGACGGCGGCAAAGGCGGTATGTGAACGTTGTGGGATGACCGGATGGTGGTATGTTCAAGCTGTCGCGGTGGATGCGGACAACGGCAATGACGAGGGTATTTGCAGCAGCAGCCACGGTTTATGGACAGGTGGCGGGGTGGTTGTGACGCGGTATGCACAGATGGTATGGCGCAAGGCCACTCAACGTCTTCTGAATACGAAGATTAATACCTGACGGACTCTTCCGGGAGATTGCAACACTTCACTCACCTAGACGAGCCTGCCTTGGCCCTATTCCTCCCCTTCTTGGCGGGTACTGGCTTAGCAGACTTCTTCTGGCTACAAATACAAGGCAGTCAGTCAGAGATTGCACAAGCATAACTTAGGGCACTGACCGAGGCGACTTGCGATGGGGCCCAACCTTTGGCTTCTTCTTGGGCCTCGAGCTATCGTCGTCGTCGTCATTATCACTATCCCCGTCCTCCTCGGAACTCGAATGCGGGTCGTCAAGGCTCGGATCGTCCATATTGTCCCTGAGGTTCTGATCGCGGAGGAGAGCCGTCATCGCCTTCAACGACCACTCCATGTCCTCGGCAAGATACTCCAACTTCTTGCGCGACGTCCGATCCTGGACGCAATTGAAACCCCAGCTGAGCGCCTGAATCAGCACGAAGTAACCATTCTTCGCATTGCAGCAGAGAGCGCCCCAATAGATCTTCCCCTCCTCACGAGAAAATGGTAGCTCTCCTCTCCATCTGGGCTGCATCTTCGTGTACCATGCCTCCAAGTTGTTGGTATAGGCGGGGCCGTCGGCGATGGCTGGGTGGCTATCTTCAGGACGGCCGCGGCGAAGCCACTGCACAACTTCCTCGGGGCGCTCAGAGCTGGAGGGGAGCCTGCGCTATTGTCATAGATTAATCATGAGTTTTGAAAAAATGAACGATTTGTTTGTCAACATACCCTGTCTGGTCCTTCTATGAATCCTTCCGCGAGCTCAAACTCTTCGAAGGCTGGCATCAGAGTTTGATAACAAGTCGTACCGGACCATGACTCCTTGCGCCGAAGGCGTGCCGCCACGGTCTTCAGCCACTCCGGCGCATCCGAAGACTCGAGGCTATGCGCTTTGGCGGCTGCAATGGCGGCCAGGTACTCGCTTTGGCCACACGGAAACTCCGGGAAAGCACCCTCGCTGGTGGGAGTTGTTGGCAAAGAATCTGACTGCAGCGGAAGCAGCCTAGAAGCAGAAGGGCGTGGCGTAGAGGAGTGGCCGTCGTCACCATTCTCCTCCTCGTCATCATCCTCCTGGTTGCCGGACAAAGCACAGAGGCGGGGATGCGAATTCCAGGCACGTCTTGAGAGCACGCCCGGTGCAGTGGCAGGAAGCGGCCGTGGCGGTGGGGATGAGGAAACCTCCTGGAGAGGACGACCAGCCAGGAACAATTGAGGAATAGGTGGAACAGCAAACGACTTCCTTGCAGAATGCGATTCCAACTCCTCGTCATCCGAATCCGAGAGAATCACGCGACGCAGATTCTTGAGGGGCCTCGGTTTGGGCCGCAACGGTGCTACCGGAGGTACGGAGGGTGGAGTAGACGCCGAAGACTGTGCCGTGGCAGAGGAACGAGTCGTCACCGGAGAGGACGCCAAAGACGATGTCGATGATGACGCTGACAAGGATCCCTTGTTGCTGAGTGGTGTGGCATCGTCACCCACGGTCCCTGAGCGAGGCGCTGACTCCGCTGGTTTATCGACGGGCTCAGGCGGTGGAGTCGAGGTCGAGGAAGGTGTAGTTGCCTGCAACAGTGTTGAAGACGGCGTTGACGAGTCCGATGTTGCCGAGTCCGATGTTGCCGTGTCTGATGTTGCCGAGGACGAGGACGTGGACGAAGATCTCTGGATGCCGAGCGACGGAACGTCATTGACCGGAGTCCCTGAGCCAGGCACTGACTTCGCCAATTTTTCGACCGGGATTTTGACGAGCTGCTTCGTATACGCAGGCGACTTTGGCTTGCGCTTTCGCTTCGGTTTTGTTTGCGGCTTCTTCTCGGGGCTTGCATCCTCACCGGATGCGGCCTCGGTTCCGGCAGAGTCCTCTATGAGGGGGGCACCATCCGTATGGAATGCTACAGCGTCGGCGATCAATTTCATGGCCTCCTCCTCGCTGGTAACTTTCTTCAAAGAGACTTTGGCGCAGTCTTCAGGTGCTACACGGATTCCCAACAAGGTCAATATCGGGTCGTAGCAAGGCTGAATCCGGCTAACACTTACAAAATACCTCGCGTAGGAACTGCGTGAACGGGACCAGGATGTCGGTCTTGTATTGTGGACACCAGTCTTCGAACTTCTGACCATTTGCTGTTTCGCCATCCGAAAACCTGTTGATAGTCAGCACATGATGAAGACGAAGACGGATAGGATCACATACACAATCACGCTGAAGGCACCATCAGCGCCTGGTGTTGGGCCGCCCATCATCCGGAACGATACGAAGCCTGTCAAGTCCTTGACGGCAGACGCCTCCTCCTGCGCGAGTGCAGGAAGAAGTTGAATTGCTCTGTGAATTCAGAGTACGAGTGAGAACTGAATCTAGTCAAAGAAAGACGCATTCCTAGCGTACCTGTGAATGCGTATTGCTGCTTCACGATCGTCTTCGGTCCCAGGGTTAACAAGCTCCATCACGTCGTTCTCCGACTTGAGTTTCTGTCGGTATTCCTCCACAGCTGCTTTCACCTCTGGCGACTCCATCTCCAGCCGCTCGGTAAGCCACTTGGAGAAGTGGTTGACCGCTGGCCCCAGGATCTGACCCAGTTTCTGAAGGTCCAGCACGTACGGCGTCCAGACCTCCGTATTGAATTGCTCCTTGAGGTTCAGCTCCGGGTAGAGCTTTTCGTATGCGAAGCACGACTTCTTGAGGTTCTTCAGCTTTGGCTGGAGCTTCTCAATAAGTCTCTTGAGACCTGCAGACGCGGCGGGGGATTCGATGGTTGAACGGCCCTTGTTTTCTAATGCTTGTCGAATTTGCTATTGTATGTCATCAGCATCCGATGCATGACAGGCTGTGATGTGGTACGAACCCCCTGCCGTCTCACTCGACGAGCTACATACGTCGGAAGCGAGGATGCAGCCTCAAGGTTGCCGTTAACGGCCTTGAGTTCCTTCGGGGTGAAAGGAATAGCGTCGGGCATGGCCGCCCAGTACGATTCGAACGTTTTCGTGAAGAACTCGATTACGGTACCGTTCGAACGAGCAGCCCAGAGACCGGGAATGCATCCCTCCATGAAGGCGGTGTCGCGACGACTAGCCCATCTCTGACCACGCTTGTATACCGGTTCATCGTCGATCACGACGCCATTGTGAATGGGAAATTCAGGGATGGTGTCGTCGTCCGCAGTAGAGTTCGTGACGGAAGAATCCGAGGGCGTGGCCGACATTAGCCTAAAGAGTCAATGACTGTGCTGGCAAAGCCACCGGCGTGAGAACGCTCCGTCGTCCGAATAAGACACCCGGTATTGTGGCGTATTTGGCCCATTGTATCAGTCACGTGCTGGTTGTTATTCCGGACACGCTGCTTGGTGTTCCGTTCGAACTTACTTCGCTATGTCTCAGAACAATCTTAGAACAAGGAGATCGGTGCGTATCTGGCTCAGTTGATGGAATGTCTCTCTCACTGAGAGTAACCAGCCTTCTCATCAGAGCGGAGGCACCGCATTAATGCTGGGTGCAGTTATTGAAGCCGTCCTTCGCGGTAAGCAAATCCTCCCTACACACTGATGCAAACTAACGTTCCCTCAGTTCACGGGGTTGTGCTTGACGAAGATTACTCACCCACTAACCATGCGATGTGCATTTGCGGGTGCCACACGCCTACGACAGAAGTCGCACATGCGCACGACGGCAAACCCTCCAGCCCAAAACCCACCACTCGGGATTCCGACCCTGCAGGAACATCCAATCGTCAAAGAGGTGTCTGCCCCCCCAAAAGCTCCGATTCGACGGCCGGTGGTGGTCGAAACCCTCGTCGCAATGATTCGGTGCCCGTCGCCAATCTGCAAGTCGTTCACACCAGCCACTATGTTTGTCCAGCCTGTGTCCAGCTGGTTATGGAGCAATGCAGCTACAACACAGGGTTGTTGGCAGCTGAGCTTTGGGAACGACCGGCCGGGCCGGACACAGGGCACGGCACGATTCATGCTTTTGGTCTAGCGGGCGAACATTATCATTGGCCGGCCGATGGCGCTCAGGGCCCATTTTACGTCGTGACTGCAGGAACGGCTGTCGGGTTGTTCACCAATCGGTATGGTTTTCCAGGTTGGTTGTAGAAAGTCGTTAACCTCTCTCGCCTCTGCTAGGCCTCTTGTAGAGAAACTCGCTGTGCAATACTCCGTTCACGAAGACTTTCAAAGTGCTTACGTTGAGTGGCTCGATGCGCTCCACGGCAATCGACTCGTAGTTACCCACTAGGCCGATAGTTTCTCTTTGTCATTGACGGTGCTCCCCTTTCGGTATTACCTCTTTCATCGCGTCGTATCACAGCTGCAATTGTATGTGTTATTTCTAAACATAGCCGCAAGAAGGCAACAACATCAGAGTTTGCATGGAATCGTTCTGTTATCGACATGACGCAAGAGCTACGACCTAATTCATTTATTGCGGTACCACCCGAACCTTTTGCCCTTCCAACGCGCGTAAGAAGGCGGTATGAGCCTCGTGGAAGGTCCGATAAGAGCAGTGAGCATTTGATGGACAACGGAGCACCTCGTGCGCCGCGTCAGCCCTGAAACGCGTGTCAGACATAACCATCTTGAAACTAGAAAGGTACACACCATTCGGTCCAAATGCCGACCTGATGTCCGATGGTAACCACGTAGAAAGTCCCCGGGGCCCCTTGCGCATGAGGTGGTGGGAGATGATACTCAGTGACCTCGGGAAATGGAGGCGACGGTGGTCTAGCAAGGGGAGACGACGGGGGAGAACGCCGCCTGCCTAGATTGAGACGTTCAACTCTAACCGCATCTTGTCGTTGGTCTTCACACAATTGATCCTGGCCGGAAGAGCGCCGATCGTCAATGGCTTGATACGCAGGCGGTGGTGTACGCTCAACAGACGTCTGAAAGGAGCGGTTATACTCGGACGAGGCGGGGATAGGAATATGCTGTGGCGTTGAATGATCCTGAACTGACGTCGAATGTCCAGCAACAGTGCGGTGATCCTCTCGCGGACGATCAAGGAAGGGGCCTGGGCGCAGCGAGGACGCCCTCGAACAATGAGCGGAGGAGACCTGGAAGGGGGCATGCTGAGACTCGGACGGTTCACGGTTGGGCGAGGCAATTGCTGCGCCCGGACCATAAGCCGGTCATTCTACGTTGGCGGCACCGCGAATCTCCCGCAGACGATCAGGGGAGAGGCATGGGCGCAGGGTCGCCGACCTCGAATGGTGAGTGGAGCAGCTGCGCCTCGACCGGGAGCGGGCCATTCTACGTGAACCTCCCGGGGACGACCAAGGAAGGGAATGGAGTGCTGCGTGGAGGTCCTCGAATGATGAGGGGAAGATGCAGGGAGGGAGACATGCTGAGATCCGGGACGCCCACTGTGAGACGAGTCAGTTGGTGTGCCTCGACCAGAAGTCGGCCGCTCAACGTCGACACCGTGAACCGCCCGTGGACGATCAGGGAAGGGACCTGGTCGCAGCGTGGGGGTACCCGAAGATTCTGCTAAGGCAGAAAGTGGGACTACAGGCGTGGGGTGCAGATACTCATATGGTCTGATGCCAAATTGCCGCGCTATTTCTCCGAGGTGGGCAGTCGGCCGTGGAGATCCTGTTGGCGACAGGAGAAGAGGGGGAAGCGGGGGCAAGGGCAAGCCGGAGGGAGAGGCAGATTGCAAAGACGCAAGCTCCATGTCACTGCCATTGGGGTCCTGCTCGGGAAGATCCGCAGCCTCGTCAACAGGTTCACTAAGCGGGAGAGCATAGAGGTCATCATCTCTGAATCCGGAGTTGGCAAACAAATCATCGTCATCGTGGTCCGACTGGCTGTGAACGGTACTGCTGTCACTGTAGCCTGAATTGCATGGTACCACGCCAGGGCCTGACAAAGGCAGCACGGGACAACGAGAATCCGACAGCGTTGGTCGCTGAAACACCACTGGGGCAGGCACGGCATGGGAAAGAATACTCCCGCATGATGTGCACACACGAGGGCCGTCGACGAGGGGACCACCGAAGCGGGCTTGATTCTCCTCATCTCTGTCATCGATGTCATGGGGCACGTCGACTCGCACGTGCTGGCTCGGACGTCCATGGGCGCCACCAAGGCGATTTGGCGGTGCCTCAACGGAGGAGTTTCCCTGCAACCTCGGAGGATCGAAAGCTCGTGGTGGGGCATTTCGAGGGGTGTCCTGGATTCCAAGAGCGCTGTCGTGCGGAACGGCGGGAACGCGGCCATCACGCAATCTGTGAGACGCAGAATAGCCATGTTGAACATGTGCATTGTCGCCTTGAGGAACAGTGCCTCGCGCGCTATGGGCATCAACGACGGGCTGGGCGCGCAGCACCTGGATGGGAGGATTGGCTTGCAATTTTCCTGTGGAGCACGGGAACACGAGATCTGGAGCCACACCGGCTTCATCCTGACTGAGGGCAAGACGGCTTAGGCTCTGCCATGCACATTCGATGGTGACGGGCTGTGTCCCTTGAGCCACGACGGGTGGTTCCGAATTTGAGCAAGACGTTGAAGCATGAGCCAGAGACGGAGCAGCAGCAGCAGATGGCGAGTCTTTGATCTGAGGTAGGTCATCTTCAGCGGCTTCAGCCGCACCGTGGCCATCGACACTGTATCCTGCTATGTTGCGTGTTGTCAAAGACAAATGACTATACGTGAGCAGGTACGACAGACCTTCTTCCGCGAGCATGCCGACAACCCAGCTAAGGCCATGACCAGCGTTTTCGCCTGACACCAAATCAGCCAGGGGCAGCTGGCACCCAAACCGAAATACGCACCGCCGCCAAGGTAGTCAATGAGCGCGCCGACATCGTGAACCGAATTCTCGTACAACGCAGCAAGGAGCGCCTCCCGGTTGCCTCGTGGAAGGTCTCTATACTGTCACAGAATCAGGCGGCTGCACGATACGAGGTTCAAGGCTTACCTGTTGCCTTCCACCCGTCATGCAAGCATTGGGAAGCGAAAGAGATTGGGGTGAAAGAGGCGCCAGCGGGGCTTATAACAGGGCATAACGAAGCAACGAAATGACGGGTGCCTGCGGTCGTGAAGGGTGGCGCGCGTACACTTTATTGAGTAAAAGAAGATTGTGAAGGCCTAACGGCCCGCCATATATGTTCCACGGTATGGCCGCCAGCGTAGCCAAGCCGTAATATTATCGTGATGTATGTGAAGAGACTGGAGATATTATATAAATTGGCGTACGGCGGAGACGCTGCACACCCATCAAGGCTGCGCCGTCAGACACTAAAACTTCGACAATCAGGTACAATAAGTAGCCAGGCGATTTGGCCAAACGCATGTAATTTGCGCATCTAGCTTGCTTCTCTGGTCCGTGTCATTTGCAACGAGGCCGGCTTTGGGTGCGCAAGTCACCAAAGAAGAGATTCCCACCGTATCGATGACATCGACTTCTTGAAGCTCTTATCAGAATGCTTTACCGCATCGGAAGAGAATAACATGAGCCCACCAGGCTGGAGTTCGACTAGGAGCCCCAGGTTCCACATGGTGGAGATGCCGCCCTTGCTGATGATCGTGGAAGGCGTGAACCGTGCATTGGCCATTGGCATAGTTCTTCATAACGATGCGGCTGCCGATGCTGAAGGTGACGGAGGCAACCGCCGAAGACTCCCGCAGGCCCGGGCTCTGTTCCGTAAGATCCGCTTGAGGAAGTTGAAAGTGACATGCAGAACAACAGCCTGCGTGTAGACCTTAGGGAAGGAGCATCAAGCCTAGGATCTAAGCTTGCGTTCGATATAAATTCGGTCAGTTATCAGGTTACGAAGTAGATCGTCGATACCTTTTGACTTTCTCACTGTCGTTGGCGCTATGTAATATGTTAATGCACCATGGGCCGTGTAAACGTATCTTCCGACCGCACCCCGCGCTGAAGCCTCCATTCACGCAGGCGAAACTTCCGCGGTCGCGCTTGAGCTTCTCATGAGCGCAGCCTCAGCCTCCACCATGTTGTGTTGTTGTCTCGATCTGGCCATACGATGGGATGCTGATAGGGCGTATTGTGTCGTAGCTCCATGCCTGAGGGTGCGGAGGCAAGGATAGCTACCACCTGTCGGTTGTGTCGTCCGAGCACTATGGTGTCGTGGGATCAAAAGCATGAGCTCAGGTCAATCCAAGGTACTCACTTGAATCCCTTGTACTACGCTGAGGGAGGAGCAACCTTGAAGGTGCGCCCTATCTTGTCGAGGCTGTGAAGCCGACCGAGCAGTTTCCCTTTGGAGCTTGGCCCTCTTCCCATCAGACTTCGTCACTGTAATGGCATAATCAGAACAAATAGTAGACAGCGACAAAGAGGAGCGAGTTTACAAGACAGGATCGCGGCGGTTGAAGGAACAAGAAGCGGAAAGTCATTGGCTACGACCTAAGACCAGCCATATCCACGCCACTTCTGCTTCAAAGCTTCATCACCGCCACCCGATGTACCTTACGCGCTTGCCCAGCAATCTTACCCCTCGCATTGCAGACGGGTCAAGCGCAAGTCGCTTGAATTTGGATCGACAAAGCTTTAAGCTAGATGAGCTAATGTGAGATCCTGAATGCTCGTTGATAAGCATATCAATCTCCCATGGTGGGGCCCATTGCTGCGGAAGGTATATTCGTTCTGGAGCCCTCAACCCCGGTCAAAAGTCGCACGGCGTGAGTCGGCGGTGGATAGCGCAGGGCGGCGATGTGATTATTTCGCCGGCGCAGAAAGGCGCGGCAATGCGAGGGCGCGTTCGGAGTTCCCGATTAGGTGCGGCCCTCTACTCTTTGGTACAACGTCCGTTGTCTCCTCGCTCTGAGCTGCTCGGTTCTCGTACTCTTTCAATCTACTCTCTGCAACTGTACAACGACAAGGAATCTCGCCTGATCACGTGTTCGTTTTTTTCTTTTCTTCTGAGAGTCGGAAGAGTCGACGAACTCCAATCGTCTCTTTGTCCTCGACCACATCCATCCCCTTCTGGCGACTATCGGCTCTATGTGACGGTTTGTAACCATGGTAACATTCTCTTCCCTCTATTGACCCATGGCTTATAGGGTGCATGTGAGAGAAGATTGTCGTGTTTACCGAGGTGCCTGTGCCAGCCCGCACGAGTCGTGTGGATGAAGGCACAGCTTCAGACACTTCCGGGGACGATATCGACGTGGGTAAGTACCCTTTGATGTCACACTGTGCACTGTTTGTAGCCCGGTAATCGTATAGCATATATTGTAAATTGCAATATATGCGCATTATAATAATATGTGGTGGAATAATCGAGCGGCGCGAACAGGCGCATATTGGCGGATCTCGTCTACGTGGGCTGCCGCCGTTTCGTGCTGCTCTGCGCCACACCACACTGCACAGCGCCGCTGCAGACACTTTCTTATTTCGCTTTTCCGGCGCCAGCGTGTTCGAGGCAGCGCTCAGCGGCGGAATTTGCGTGCACCGCTCCACGCTGCTCATCGCAGTTCTCCGCCGTTCCGCGCCGTGCGACTTTTGACCGGGCCTCAACATGCAACCAATGCCGCCACTGTCAGAGTTAGAGCGTACATAGTATTTTTGGTCTCACTTTCGTCAGCACGCTGTTCGGTGTTGCCCATTTCCGTGCACTTACCCATCAAGCAAGACGATCGGTACACCACCACGTTATAGCTATATTTATCATGAGTCTGTGCATAAGCTTACACTGTCGACCTGCGGAGTATGATCGAATGTACATCGATTACGACGAGTAGCTGTTGTTATAAAGCTCACGATCTCATCAGAGGACCATCGTTCTTCGAACGTGCCATGCATCCTTGCCCCTACATCCAGCATTCCTGCTTGATGGTGCGAGAGAAATGTTCCGTTATTCATGTTGCATATAGTCAATCCCGTAGCGTCGTGGTCTGACTGATACTCTACGGTGCGCCTAGTACCACTGGCCCACGACGACCGACTGCGGGCCGGTCAGTGGCAATCTGCCTCCCCTCAGAACTCCGTCCCTGAAGCCAGACAAAATCTCCGTGAATTCTGCGCCTTTAAATCGACATTCCAGCTACACTCAGAACAATAGAGAAAGGGCTGGATAACCTTGCAAATGCAGGTGGGCAGCCACGGAACGGATGCTCGTTTGTAGATGCGGAGGTCCAAAATTCTTGCTTCCCGGCAGGCTTCATACAAAATCAACACGGGGGCCGATGGTTCGGCAGCTCATTTTCATGCACCGACGCAACCTGACCTTAGGGCTAGCTAGTTGTTCGCACACCAAGTCCGCTCGCTCTATTACGTCCAGCACTCCAGCATGCGCATGTTGCAGTACGCACTCCCGTCGTCTACTATGTGAGCTTATCATGATTTCTCCTGGCTGCATCACTGAATTCTGTGCTAGATCACCATCGAGCGCCTCCGACCACGAAGTCGTGGCTTCTGACTGTTCCGTAGTTTTCAAAGCCCAGTGACCCCAGAAACTTCGCAGCGCCAGGACCTGACCGACTGAACGGAAGCCAAGTATGAGGACTAGGGTCGGCATTGGGTCGGGCATCGTTGGGGCTGTCAATTGCGACCTTGGTAATTAGGTAGCATTCCCTCCAGCCGCAGCATTGTGGGGAGGGCTGGGATGCTAGGGAAGAGGCTTGCGGCGAGCTACCTTCGTGCTTTCCTGCTATTAGACGAGGTCACGCTCAATTTCCCTCTTTCAGAAGCAGTAGAGCTCATTGTGGTACAGGTCCATCCAATGGCAGGCATGCGAAGCCATACTGCCCTTCCCCCCGCATACAAGCACATTTTGTGGAGCCCGGACCACGCCACCTGTCTTTGCGCCGCAACGTGTAACTCTGCACAGCGCGTGACGGTGGTGCCGAGTACGTACTATACTGTGCAAGGCCTATGCAACGCTGACTCTAGACTTCTACATCAGAATGCTCCCCTAAGGCGTGTCGCATACTATACATTAACGAGCACCTACGCTTCAGGCTTGACCACCATCCCCCTCCTCCCTCGATATGAAGAGAAAGCGTGGTGGCAATGGCCCCAAAATACATCTTGTTGCGCCCGACACTGCACATGAAATACGGGTGTCGCGGGACCAAAAAGGCCGTACCAAGCTCCGACACGCCTCCGTCGTCGTGCCGCCCGCAAGGCCGCTGCCCACGGCATCTCAAAGCAAGGATGTCAACGAAAGACAGACGCACACCAAGCCACCGTCTGTCTTCGCTGAACCTACGTCGGCAAAAGCCACTGGCGCTAAATCAAGCGCCAAAAAGCGGCCTGTCGCGGTGAGCGAAGCTCTTGATCAGGGTCGACTCATAATGCTGAGATTACATTAGTCCCAGATGGACTCGTGGATTCCTCGTCGTGATGACTACCTCAATCGTCTCATGGTGGCCGAAGCATCCGACCCCCGTCAGCTATTGACATGTCAATCCATCGTTAACGACGGCAAGGGGCCACCACGGATTTGCGGCAATGCCTCGCCACTTATTAGGTGCCGTGATTGCATTGATTGCAGCACTGTCGAGTGCAACGAATGCTGCTTGCAACGCCACAAGCGTCTCCCCTTTCACCGAATCGAGGTACGCTAAGTGTAAAGATATACACTTGAACTCTCACCTAATCAACAATCAGCGATGGAATGGGCGATATTTTGAAGACTACAGCCTCAACAGTTTGGGCTATGCGCTTCATCTATGCCGCTTTGGCGATGTGTGTGTCAACCCGAAGCCTGCTCACCCCGACTTCGTTGCATTCCATACCAACGGCTACCATCGCTTGCACGTCAACTTCTGCGGCTGCGGCACGGTTTTGAAGTATGAACAACTGCTCTCGGTTCGCTTATTCCCGGCCACGACAACGGAACCGCGAACCGCATTCACTTTTGACTTCCTGAATACATTCCATCTGCTCACTCTACAAGGCAAGCTTACCCTCCACGATTATTATCAGGCCATCATCCGATGCACCGATAACATGAACGATGGACCCGGCGTAGTGCGTATTTTGGCTGCCGCAGGTTTACGTCGCTCATGCCATCCGTAGTGGAGGTACCATGACGCTATTCTTGCGACGCGTCAGTGGCGGCATCTCAAGATGCTCAAGAGAGCAGGAAGGGGGAACGATCCGACCGGGGTGCACGGTACTCCTGACGGCGGGCTTGTTGTTGAATGCCCCGCGTGTCCGCATCCCGAACGTAATCTCCCTGACGACTGGCGAACAGACCCTCGGCAGTAAGCACAGACCAGCACTTTGGATCCTGATCGTGTCGCTCACAACTTCACAGGTGGCTGTATACTCAGTTCATCGGGCTCGATGCCTGCTTCAAGCTCAAACTCAAGGATCGTGGCCTCAGCGCTCTGCCTCTAGGCGACGGTCTTGCTTACTATGTCAAGGAGTCGGAGTACCAGCAGCATCTAAGTACATGCTCTGACGAAGTACAAGAGGTACGCCTGCTTGGTATTCCCTTGTCGCCGCCGTGGCCGACACCTTTTTATAGGCTGATATCGAGCCGTGTGACTCACATCACCATGCAGTGAGCCAGATGAACACCAAGAATAGCGGACGAAAAGTTCTAGTAACCGGGATTGGAGGGGCCGTATGCGTGTGACATTCACTAGTCAGAAAGAACGGTGTAGCCGATCTGACAAGGGGAGAGTGGTGTGTTGGTCCCTCTCTTTGTAACCCTACTGGCGCGGCTTCTAATGTCGTTCGGGCAGGCAGGTCACCATGGACTATATTTTTTGGTCAACGCTCCTCGGTTGCACCGTAGCGTTGATCATAGCTTCCTACGACATCGCCTGCTCGTGGTCTATTCATCTTATGGATCGACTGCAGCAGAACTACCCTTCCACGTGGGTTGCACAGTTTGTGAAGCTCGCGTTCATTTTCCTGCTACCGAAGATGCATATTCAAACCCACGGTTACAAATGTCGAAGGCTCTATGACTTTCAGCACACACCTCACGTCGGCTGCACGCACGCAGAAACGGTGGAGCAACTGTGGGCGCACCTTGGAGGAGTGGCAACTAGTATAGTCGAAATGGCCCCAGCTGCTTGACGTGTTACCCTCGAGGACCACATGGGCAACTGGAATCATATGATGAAGATGAATATGGGTAAGCTTCATGTGTAAATCACCGACTGTGTTTATCTGAGTGTATACGCAGGCCTCAATATGTTTCGCTCTCTCACGGAAGCCCTAGACGAGAGAAGCAAACATCGACAACTTTTTGAGGAGCTTGACGCTACTTTCGATCGGCCGACGGTGGGAAGATGGGCTAAGTTAGTGAAGGCCTTTGAGCACGACAAGAAGGAGGGAAAAGACCCCTATGCGGAGCCCGAGCTGTGTGAGTCACGAAGTTTGGTCCTCTAACTGCCTCAAATTAACATCCATCGTGCAGCGCAGACATATGATCAAGTCCGAAAAAAGCTGGAACAGGAGGAAAAAGCCTCAATGGACCCATCCGAACCGGATCATGACGTCTCTCCGTCAAAATATATACAACGCGCTTTGAAACTCTTGGACAGGCGGTATGTAAGGTCTTGCAGGTGGTTGTACTCAAGCTAACCTATCCCTAGCCGCGCTTTGAAGCAGGAGATGGATTTGCAACGGGCGGAACATCACCGAATAGGGCCTGATCTGCAAAATAAGCGCGAGGCGTTGGAGCGCGACGTCAGGAAACTGGAGGACATCACACCTGTGTACATGCCGTGCATCGCGATGGTACCGTCGGAAGTTGCAGACCAAGACGCTTCGCCCTTGAAGGCCAGAGGCATGGGCTTCATTCATCTCCCTTCCTCGCTCGAGTCCGACAGCCTCAGGTCAACTGGGTGTATACGAGATCTTGCCGATACCGAGTGCCAGATGCGCATCGCGGAAGCAGCCGACACCCTCCAAGCGATCTGTAGGATGCGACGGTCATACATGGGGCTCATTCACAAATACAAGGTCAACATATCTGGGACGACCTCCGCAAACACCCGATCACATGCTATTCGGCGGAGTATTGCTCGCAAGATCCGCCTTCTGGTCCTAAAGTATCGCGACGCGTGGCGCGCCCTTTTGATACTCAGCCCCGACGGGAAGTGGAAGACCTTTCTTCATGAGCTTCACAATGACGATGTTCGTGGCCCTTACCCAGAGGAAAACGAGAG
This sequence comes from Punctularia strigosozonata HHB-11173 SS5, assembly GCF_000264995.1. Classification (NCBI taxonomy): domain Eukaryota; kingdom Fungi; phylum Basidiomycota; class Agaricomycetes; order Corticiales; family Punctulariaceae; genus Punctularia; species Punctularia strigosozonata. Next base: position 1,092,135 of record NW_006767435.1, read on the forward strand.
CGAAGGACGCCGCGAAGACTCCTGGATTTGGCGCTCGCGAGGACACGTCGTCCGGCAGGCTCTCATGCTCGACACTTCCTCTGGCGATTGCGCGCTCAATCCTGACGAAGAGCTTGATGAAACGATGCTATATATGTGGGCAGGTGCTCGTGCTCGTGCGCTTCGATGGAGTGAAGAAGTGCAGCTCCTGGCGGAAGAAATGCGGCGTGTCGTTGCATTCCTCCATTGGCAGGCAGACACATGGGAGTCCAAGAAGGGTGCCCGCTCTCGCACTGATGCAGCCATCCCATGTACTCCAGACACATCTCGTGGCGCAGACTGCTACGCTTTCCGCCAAGCCGATCTTTGTCGTGCGCTCGCGGCCGCTTTCGTCCGCCGATGGAAGCCGTTATTGTTTAGGGCCGGCCTCGGACAGCCGTGGATCTCTCGATATTCAACAACCCAATCGAAGACCGCAATTGTTCCCCAGGTTTCACCTGCGTCCCAAAGGACGGCATCCTCAGAGGATGCGGAGCTTACACCAAGTGCTGTTGCAGCGGGGAAGCAACGGGATGTAAATGTTGCGGAGAAAGAAGACGGACCGGATGCCGCTGAGGGGCAGGGAGAGGAGGAGGTCCAGGAAGACCAGGATGGCGAAGAGCACATGGAGAACGGCGAGGATGGAGAGGAAGGGGAAGGAGATGTCGCTACCTTGGACGCTATGGACTACAGCATGTATCTTACAACAGACTGATTATACCATACGTTTGCAGTACAGTTAAATGAACAGTTTTCAGTGCAGGCTGTGCATCGTATGTCCGCTTTGATTACATAATGCAGTCACGTGCGAAACCACAGACATAAGTCGCGGCGCCAGCTCATCCATTCCTTCACCACGTCCACCACCTTCCCTTCCACAAAGCGCTGCATTTCCACATTGCTCTGTGCCTTGCCCTCTGCTATACGCGTAGCCCCAGGATGACATTATGGCCTACATGATTGCCCCATGGCCCTCAGGCCTATGCCTTGCAGCGGTGCGGTTGGATATGGACTAAGGTGCGTGCACCTATCTATCTCATTATGTATCACTCAACTGACGCCTTCATATAGTCCTTCCGAAATCCGTGAATTACGAGTATCTTTTAACTGCGCTCTGCGCTCTGCGCCATGTTATGCGCTCAGCCTCAGGACGACCTTCGACCCTTCGGCTTATGGTACCGCCTTCAAGGCCTATGCTTTGCCACGTCACAGTCTGATATGGGTTAAGGTGCGTCTACCAATCTCGTTAAGTCTTATTTGACTGACAGTGTCTTCATAGTCACACCAATACATATGAATACCGACCATGCCTCAACGGCGCTCAAGCATGCCCACCCGTCATGCCTGTGGGTGAATACTCTGTACTTGGCGCGCTCCCACTAACGCCGTATCTCAGTTGAGTTTGAACACATCCCGACGGCCAGGTCGTCACCTTGCGTCGGCACAGCTACTGTGCCTGCTGAACATATCAGTGCTCGTCCCTCTGAAGAACGGTGTCAAGTCCATCCGGTCCCGGTCCATGGAGCTGGCAACAATCGGTATGTATATCAGTCGCGTCATCATCTACAGAGCACTGATCCTACATGGAACATCTAGTTCATCAGTGGGGCTCCGTCGTCTAGTCCGGTTGCGGTTGGAGGAGCAATATGGAGGTACAACGCGAGGTCAGTTCATTAGTCATTTATCTCTCTCGGTAACAATACTTATCCGCTTGATTAACTAGATCTCACATGTGATTTGGGTGGCATTGGCAGTACGCAGATACCGCTGAACATGTCGTTCCAGTAGGTTCCCCAAGCTCTCAGTAGTCAATCAATTAGTGACGGATTGGTGAAGGTTGCCTGGTCTGGTTCCATGTAACGTAGAGTAGCCAGTCCTGTGCTCGGACCCCCAACAGCCGCCTGGTCCATTACGTGCATGGCGGGCGGTGTTGCGGCCGCCGTCGAGGGCAAAGGTGCCCCGCGGGCTGTCACTGTGGGCCGGCCGTTGACGACGGCCCTTGCGGTGGTCATTGGTTTTGATCACCGCTGTCACTCGCCGACGCCAGGTCCCCCTCGGACCACAATGCCCACAGCGGTCCCCGTTGCTGCCGCCTTCCACCTCAAAGATGCCCTGTGGGCGGGTCGTTAACGACGGCCCACGATGCCCGCAGTAGTCCCTGTTGCCGCCACCTTCCACGTCGAAGATGCCCCGCGGGCAGGCCGTTGACGACGGCACTTGCGGTGGTCGTCGGCTTTGATCACCACCGTCACTCGCCGACGCCAGGTCCCCCTCGGACCACAATGCCCATAGCGGTCCCCGTTGCCGCCACCTTCCACGTCGAAGATGCCCCGCGGGCAGGCCGTTGACGACGGCCCTCACGGTGGTCGTCGGCTTTGATCACCGCTGTCACCTGGCGACGCCAGGTCCCCCTCGGACCACAATGCCCATAGCGGTCCCCGTTGCCGCCACCTTCCACGTCGAAGATGCCCCGCGGGCAGGCCGTTGACGACGGCCCTCGCGGTGGTCGTCGGCTTTGATCACCGCTGTCACTCGCCGACGCCAGGTCCCCCTCGGACCACAATGCCCACAGCGGTCCCCATTGCCGCCACCTTCCACCTCAAAGATGCCCAGTGGGCGGGTCGTTGACGACGACCCTTGCGGTGGTCGTCGGCTTTGATCACCGCCGTCACTCGCCGACGCCAGGTCCCCCTCGGACCACAATGCCCACAGCGGTCCCCGTTGCTGCCGCCTTCCACCTCGAAGATGCCCCGTGGGTGGGTCGTTGATGACGACCCTCGCGGTGGTCGGTGACTTCATTCACCGCTGTCACTCGCCGACGCTAGGTCCCCCCCGGCCCACGATGCCCGCAGTAGTCCCTGTTGCCGCCGCCTTCCACGTCGAAGATGCCCCGCGGGCAGGCCGTTGACGATGGCCCTCGCGGTGGTCGTCGGCTTTGATCACCGCTGTCACCTGGCGACGCCAAGTCCCCCTCGGCCCACGATGCCCGCAGTAGTCCCTGTTGCCGCCGCCTTCCACCTCGAAGATGCCCCGCGGGCAGGCTGTTGATGACGGCCCTCGCGGTGGTCGGTGACTTCATTCATCGTCTCGGCGACGGCGGTCCCCCTCCCCGAGACCACGGCCCCGGCAACAGTGGTCCCGCCACCCGCCGTCACTCAGTGACTGCAAACCCGACCACGCCGCTCACAGGTTGCGGCCGCCCTCCACGGCAAAGACGGATGACAGCATTACTGTGCAGGCTATTGAAGCAGCCAGGCCGCTGACATCGGCGCCGGCTGCCGGCCAGTCCTCTGTTGCGGTTGACAGCTACCCTACGAGATCACGTGATTCTGCCATGGATGCGGCATGTTCGTGATAGCGTAGGTTGTATTTGTGCCGGAGGCTTACATACTCTTCGGAAGCTGTACAGGTTCCTTGTGTGTGGAGTCTGACCCGTGTGCCGGTGTACTCGCGTAATCGCTGTATCTCGCGTTACTAGATATTTTATTTGCAGTCGATGTACACGGATGGGGTGTGCCATTCACGTTCACGTGGAGGTGTGGTGGCTTCCCTGCGCTTTGGAAACCCTGTACGCGTCATTGTGGTGCCTGTGTACACGGCACATGAGCCTGTACAGGGTGGGTACATCCAGAGTCCATCTTTGTACAGGAAACAGCCCGTGTTGTCTTCATGATAAAGTTTACAATGCCAGCTGATTTTCTTCGGGCTGGCTGTACCCAAGTGGCACCCAGCATTGGGCGTCTGCCCATTCCCGAGCGCGAGCCGCCAACGTGGTCGTGCTCGGCGCTGCTTCCACCCCCGCCCCTGCCGTTCGCCCAGCGCCGAGCGCGAGCCGCCAATGCGGTCGCGCTCGGCGTCGCCTCCTACCCTCGTGGCCCCCCTTCGCCCGACGCCGAGTACAAGCCGCCAACACGGTCGCGCTCGGTGTCGCCCCCGTCCTCGCCCTTGCGCTCCCCTTCGCCCAACGCTGAGCGCGAGCCGCCAACGTGGTCGTACTTGGCGTCGCCTCGCCCCCTCGCCCCTCCTTCCCACAGCACCGAGCGCGAGCCGCCAACGCG